>NC_057811.1:65412925-65453905 GCF_018294505.1 Triticum aestivum
TGGGGTGGTGGGGCGACGGGGCGTCGGCGGGTGAGGGGGGCGGCGGGGTGGTGGGGCGACGGGGCAAGCGGTGGCGGGTGGCGGGGGCGGCGGCGGGCGGCGGGGGCGGCGGTGGGTGTGGGTGTCGTTGTCAGGGAGGAGAGAGGGAGAGAAACAGAGAGATGGAGGGGCGGGGTAGGGCTCGGTCCGTTAGTTAGGTTAGTTCTTTGTCGTCCGCCCCACCTTTGCCGTCCGCTTTTTTCTCTTTGTCGTCTGCTTGCAGACAGCAAAGAGGGGGGCCGTTAAGTTTTTTCTAATCAGCTCGTTAGTGGGGGCCACCTCTCTCTTTGCCGTGTGCCAGCTGACGGCAAAGAATTGGCTGATGGCAAAGACCTTCTTTGCCGTCAGCCAGTTCTTTGCCGTCCGTTTTCTCTAAGCGGACGACAGAGACCTTCTTTGTCGTCAGCCAGCCGACGGCAAAGAATTGGCAAACGGCAAATAAGCTAATTCCAGTAGTGTACCGAACCTTGTAGGACAACCAGCGTACGATCTGCAGTAGAGTGGTACGGTAATCCTGTTCTGGAAGTCATGTTACTTGACCATGATGAACCTACGAACTATGAGGAAGCGATGATGAGCCCAGATTCCGACAGATGGCTTGAGGCCACGAAATCTGAGATAGAATCCATGTATGAGAACAAAGTGTGGACTTTGGTGGACTTGCTCGATGATCGTCAAGCCATTGAGAATAAATGGATCTTCAAGAGGAAGACGGATGCTGATAGTAGTGTTACTATCTACAAAGCTCGACTTGTCGAAAAGGGTTTTTGACAAGTTCAAGATGTTGACTACGATGAGATAGGTTTAGGGTCTATATAGAGATAATTTACCTTTACTACCTGTGTCGGGTTATCAAGACCGTGTATTTCTTCAATAGGTGGTAAATTCTTAACATCTTCAGCTTTAATATCTTTTTGTTTCATAGATTTCTTTGCTCTTGCATATCTTTAGGACTGAGAAATAGAATACCCATTTTCTTCGGAGTTGGCTTAGGAGTTGGTTCAGGAAGTGTCCAATCATTTTCATTACTCAACATATTATTCAATAGTAATTCAGCTTGATCAACAGTTCTTTCCCTGAAAACACAACCATCACAACTATCCAGGTGGTCTCTGGAAGCATCGGTTAGTCCATTATAAAAGATATCAAGTATTTCATTTTTCTTGAGAGGATGATCAGGCAAAGCATTAAGTAATTCGAGAAGCCTCCCCCAACCTTGTGGGGGACTCTCTTCTTCAATTTGCACAAAATTCTATATTTCCCTTAAAGCAGCTTTGTAACATCCCAAAATTCTAAATTTTGGAATGTTATATTAAATAAATGATTATGATTGTTTGTTTGATTGTTGTGTGATCGATTGTGTGAAATTGAGTGGAATCTGAAACTTTTTGAAAGTTGAATGACAGGGAATAAACGTACTTTCCCAAAACTTTCATCTTGCATTTTTTATCTCCATTAATTCAAATTCATTTCATTACAAAACCCTAGAGAGAAGATAATATGACTTCTTCCATTTAAAGAAATGAAAAGGGGTTTGAAAACAATTTGAATTCCATTTTATTTCAAATCAGAAACTTTATGCCACTCAAGGATTTTCATGAGAGAATATAATAGGACTTCTTCAAAATATATGAAATAGAGTGGAGAGTGATGAGGAGAACTTTTGAATTTCATTTGGTTCACTTTTGGAAAGTTTTTCCATTTTGAGTTTTAAAATCATTTCCATTTATTCAAATAAAATAAAGAGAGAAGGAAATATGACTCCTTCAAATATCAGAAAGAAAATATGGAAAGGGATTATGAAACCAATAGAAGTTATTCTAAAATTTGAAATCATTTGCATCTCATTACATTTTGGAGTTTTCTTTCAAATATTCGAATAATTATCCACTCGAGAAAAATAAATGATAGGGGATAAGTTGACTTCCTCAAACCTTACAAGAGATGGAAATTTCATTTTGAATATTAGTTGGAGTTTTCATAGTTTATTTGGTATTTACTCAATTTGCAAAAAATACATTAAATGCAATAGGAAAATATTTTCAAATTCTTCTATGCTTGATTAAATGTTCACTGTGTTACAGATATTCAGATATAATGTTAGAAATTATCATGGTATTTTTAGGATGTTGTTTGGTTTCGTTTTGGCCTCGAAAAGTTTTCTGTAAAAAAAAAAACCGTGCGCACACCCGCCTGGACCGAAACCACTTCGGACTAGGGACAGAACGCACGGCCCAGCCAGCCGCTGGCCAACTTCGGCCCAAGGCCAGCGCTCGAGGGCCACCGCACGCTCGCCCGCCCTCGCCTTCCCCTCGCTCGCACGCCGCGCCCGCTGCCAGATGGGGCCCGCTCCCCAGGTCGCCCCCAACCTCCCGCTCGTTCCGCTCGGATAGAACAGGCGCTCACGCTCCCGCAACCACCGGCGCCATTGCCCCGGGATAAGGCCTATCCGCTGTTACCCCGAACCCGTAATCTCGCCTATTTAAACCCCGGAGCCCCCCCTCTGTTCATTCAGCCCCTTCGCTAGCCCTCTCACCACTCATAGCCGCCGCCCCATCGTTTCGCATCTCGCCGGAGCCAGAGCTTCTCGTCGTCGTTTCCGTCGCTGGTGGCGCACCCGAACCCTCTTATTCTCTGTCAATCAACTTGCCTCGCCGTCCCGCATCTCGTTGACATGTTGCTTTGCCCCTAGGTTCGCCGGAGACGCCGCCCCGAGGAGCTGCGTCCTCACCGAAGCACGGAGATGCCGACGTTTGCTCCGCCCGTCCCGGTCACCCCGACGCGCGCCGTCGGCACCACCGGACCGCCCACATCGCGCCCGTCCTGTTCGTCTCCTCCCCCGTCGCCGCGGAGCATCGCAGACGTCCGTAGGCCGCCGCCCCGCTAACGCCGTGGTCCTGCCCAACGCCCGCGCCGCCGCAGTTGCCCTCTGTGAGCCGCCCCACCCCCTCGTTCTTTTGTAAGTCTAGGTTTTTTTGAACTGTTACACGAAAAAAACGCTGGTTTTATTTTTAACCGGTCGGTTCACTTAGTTTAGCCGCGGTAGCATGTTTTTCTTATATGTCGACCGTCCGCCGGTTAAGCTTCGCAACGAATGGGTATGCACCAGTAGGAATCTGCCATGTGGCCAAGGGCCTGTTTGTAGTATATTTCAGTTTCTGTTTCACTTATTAGTCCCTAGGATTTGCAAATTAGTCCCTGAACTTAGATTAGCCGTATCTTTTTAACCATAGATCCAAACTCGATGAAACCAGCGGCAAATTCTTTATATTGTTTAGATCTATCCAGTGGTATCATTTTTATAAACTTTTGTCAGATTCAAATTTGAACTTTATTCAGATTTGAATTCAAACTTCAACTGGCCATATCTCCTAAACCGTAGCTCCGATTAAGTTAAATTCATTTTGCACTTTGTCATGGTAGCCCAACCCTATCACTTGGACCATTCTCACAATATTTTTTTACACACTAGGATCTGTCCATGATAGTTGCACTTATATGCCTTGCATGCACTATAGTTGAGATCACAATTTTGATACGTATTTCACACGTTGCTTTTGCACTTAGTAAATTTTGTGATAGTTGAGTGTGTTGGATTTTCATTTGGTTTTTTTCTGGGTTTTTTTGATGTTGCACGTTATTTGGTTCTCTGAAATGATTGCTTATGTGAATGCAATATTTGACTTTATAGATTTTCATCGGAGAGTGACAAATAGTTCTATTAAGTAAAACTCTGAGAGCGATATAATCTTCATCAACTATTACAAGGCAAGTTCACATTTGACCATTCTTCCAATTACCTATGTTAATATTATGCACTTAGTCCTTTTGGGGTAGGATTGCATGGTAGGATTTATTGTTGCCAGATGGCTATGCCGTTACCTAGTAGTTCATTTGAGGTAGGTCTATTCTATACATCCTTGTCACCACCGTGTAAGTTTATTTTTGCCTCGCTAAATGTAGACGTGGTTTGGGAAGCGAACATGGTGAGACATGAGTGACAAAGTACTAAGCGGGACCAAGACTTGTAAATGAACTACCTAGGCGGTATTTGGTTTGAATGGTGGCGACGTACAGTGGAAGCATGCATGGTTAATCCATGGTGGTGCACCACTAGTGGTCGGCCGCCCAGGCTCAAAGAGATCAATCGTATTCTCATGTCTAGAAGCTTACGTGTGCAGCCACAAGCCAACATGGGCTCTGGCTTAGTTGAGTAGTTAGTGTGACCCCTTCCGGGATGGGCTAGCAGCTGTAGAATGAGTAGGTGTACCGGCCTATCCGTGGGTTAAGGGGAAATACTTTCGAAAGACTATGTCTCGGTCATCCTGTTCTCAAACACAAGGCAGTGCGAGAATTTCAAGGGAGGTGATCGAGTCTTGTGGGGAAAAGTGCGCAAACCTCTGCATAGAGTTAAACCATAATCGATTAGCCGTGTCCCCGGTTACGGACAACTTGAGCATCTAGTAGTTAAAATGCCGGGAGATCTCCTCACCTTTAAATAAATAGTTGGGTTTAAAATGAAACTTGGGATTGGATTGAGTTGGGTTTGCCAACTCATCCTATGATATACTGTAGTGATAGAATAATATCTTTTATTCTAGGGAAGAACTAGCTTTATGCAAAAACTAAACTTAGAGCTTTCCACCAGCCAAATTGCATGTATAAATAGGTTCATTATTCTTATGATGTGATTTGCCAGTACATTCAGTGTACTGACCTACACGGCTGCAATGTCTTATGTTGCAGGAATTTCTACGACGGGTAAGAGTTACGTTGTAGGGTCACGGTCTACACTCAACTTGCCGTTGGCGTTGGTGGGACTCCACACCCGTTCGATTATTTCCCCTGAGACTTATGAGGTATATATCAGTTTTATGTTATTTATACATGTGATTGCACTTTGATATTCACATTGAAGTACTGTGTGTGCCAGCATATCGATCCAGGGATGGCACGGATACATAGAGGCTTGACCGTTTGAGGTCGGGTCGCTACAGAGATGGTATGAGAGCATATTTTGACTGTAGGACGTGACCCTAGAAACTGGAAAGCCCTTAGGAAAGGATTTCTCTAAAACTTTATTTTCAAAAAGATCCTTTACCTCTCTTCTTTCCTAAGCTTTATCAAATCTTTCCTTTTACCCCAAATAGTTAGACAATACCCCTTTTCCCTTTGACCACACGGAGGATCAACTGATGAGACCACTCCGAGAAGGACAAGGTATCAGACTTCACCATACACTAGAAGAATTAATGCTACGACAGTCGAAGACTCGAAGAATATGAAGACACAGGAAAATTCCAAGATTTATATGACCTTTAGAAGACCAACCCCTTGTTGTATACTCACGTTAGATGCGATGATTTGTGAGCTGTCATATTTTGTGTGTGTTTTCCGACAGCAACAAATAAAACCATTTACAAAACTATATTGTTTGTATTGTGTGTATATCTCTCTATCCCTCTCCCGTATCTCATCCCAAAACCCTTGGACCCAATAGATGATGAATGAAGATGGGCTTGTATTCTCTGGACCGATCACTCAGTGGGAGGCAGCTATGGATTTAAAACATGGAGAATCACTTCAGTACTTTACAAAATCTGCTGCAACCTGGTGGAAAATGCATCAGGACATACAAGGATGTAATGGAGCAAAAACATGGGAGGAATTGAAGAAGACTCTGTTGGGATCCCGTCTTATCCGGAAGCATGGTGATAACCCGAGGAAGAAACCTTGTGCCTGCAAGATATGCGGAGAAATAGGACACACCCATGAAGAACACAAGGATGGATGCCATCATTGTGAAGGAAATCACTGAGCTGAAGAATGCCCAACTAGGCAGGTTACTTGTTTCTTGTGTGAAGGAACTACGCACTACCCTGCCCAGTGTCATATTTACCCCAAGGTACAAGAAATTACCAAGCAGCAGAAGGAAGCAATGAAAGAAGCCCTTAGGGAAAGTTTAAAAGAACCTGCGATGAAGGAAGATGTTGACGACCCTAATGGAGAAGGCCTACACAGATTTTACTCCAATGCGTGCTATTCATGTGGAGAAGAAGGACATTTTTCACCGTATTGCATGAAGGAAAGCCAAGAGTATCTGGGAGACTTCCCGACAGAAGAAGTGGAGTTTGATCCACAAGAGTTAGAAGAATTGATCAGGAAGAAGAAGTCCAGGAAGAGAAGGAGCATGTGTCCCCAGAACAACCCAATTTCTGCAGGAAAGGACCTGATTCATATCACTTGTTACAGGTGCAAGGATTTAGGTCATTACGCTAGCGAATGCCCAGCAAGGAAGCCAAGAACCCAAGGAACCAAGATGGCCACCAAGAAGCCCCTTGATTTGTCTGAAGTCATTTGTTTACACTGTAAAGGAGTAGGACATTTTGCCAGAGAATGTTCAGACCCGAGGAAAGCTTGAGCAGAGTAGTTGAGATCTTGATATTGGAATAAAGCATGTAATAAATGTGGAATATACTTTTATTTTCATTGAGGATGTTGAGTTGAGTTACGAAAGGGAAATTGTAATAGCTCATGAAGTAATAAAAGTTGATGTGGTTGGAATCTCATATGAGATGTTATGAGTTCTTGTTGATTGTGAGTGCCTCTCTCACCATATTACCCAGAATTAAACCTCGAACCCATGGACAAGCTGACCCAAACCATTCTCGAAAAAAAAACCACATTTCACCCAAGGAAATACATACAGTATCCTGAGTACCCCTTCTATATTATACCTGCAGATGACAACCCTTTACGAGTCTTTTCTCAAGGGCCCGGAAACGATCATGAACCTTACTAGTGATCAGGATTACCCGAAGATCCTGAAGGACATGATGAAGCATATTCATCTTCAAGGAGATGCAGTCTACAAAGGTTATCCTTTCATGGAGAATGGAGTTGAACTTTGGTACGTGGAGGTACACCTCCACCGTGTGAAGGGAGTTTTCCCAAAGACTATGGGGCAATACTTTTTCATTTCTCGAGTACCACGAGCAACATTCTTCGACTCTGTTCATGAAGCTGCTATGGAAGCCATACATCAGATTGGAGAAATACTAGAAGCAAGACTCCGTCACACTCAGGAATACCTGAGGGAAGTGCATGCAGAGATGATGGAGATGAAACTCATGGCCACCATGATGAAGCAAAAGGTCGATTATTTCAAGGATCACATCGCACAATTCCAGTGGGACTAAAACATCTTCAAGTAGGGCAAATGAATAAAGATGGAAGTAATGCTTGACCATACCAAACTATGTGGATGTGAACATTTGTAATAAAGTACTTTTGGAACCTGAGTTTTGAGTAGTGGTTAACGATGTAATGAAGGATTTGATATGAAGGGAATATGAATTATGGATGAACCAATACATTTTGTTTTAATGGTAAAACCCTGTGTGAACACTAGACCGATGGAAAGGAAAATGTTGTTCCATAGGTGCAGTTTGGACAAAATAAGTTGGAGTTTTGTTTTAGTTATGATGGTTACCCCAAGAGTATGAAGGAATGAAGTACAATTGGATTTAAAGGGGATGTAATGTTGGAATATGAGGCAATAGTAACTCCAAGGATGAGTTAAAGATATACAAGTGTTGAAGTGGGCCATAACCCACAGGACCGGGATTTAAAAAGAAGCAAGCACAGCGTTGTTGCAGAAAGAATTCTGGAAGAAGTTGTGATTTCATCAGCAGACGTTCCATAGGAGGTTACGTAAACCCAAGAGTTGCAAAGAAACGATAGAGGTTTTGTTTGGCTTGCAGAACCAATGGATTACCCTAACCCAGTTCATGGAGAAGAAAAGTTCTGCAATGCTTGTGAGGATGCCCAAGTGTTAGAATACGTGATTCACTATCTGCGTATGTGGTAATGATTCAAGTACGGGATGGATTGGCCCCCATACTGGAGACTTCTATCATGAACTATCATATGTTGATGGAAAATCAGAGAGCTTGAAAACCCTAGAAGAGTGTCGACACGACAAACCAAAAACCTTAGAATGGCAGGATGATGGAAACCCTGTACGGGCACCTGTTGCCAATCATAGGTTATGCGGTGAGGTTCAACCAAGACCCATTTTCTGCAGGAGAACCAGTAATTGTCGACCAGCATGAGATTTTCGATAGTTGTTTAGCATTGGCGACAGCCTGACAGCTAAGAAACCCAGACTCGCAACTATCTTATTCGATGCAAGGACTCTAGATTTTGAGGAAAAGGCCATGCCCTTACCGGAAGAGCCCCAGTGAAGGAGTTATCTCAGAGAATATGAGAAGACCGACACCGTCAACGCAAAGGATGGAGTACATGAGTTTTGTTCGAACCGTAACCATGCTTCTAAGGGTGGTAGCACCCCATACCTTGTGTTGATTAATGGATTTTCAAGGAGACCCCCCCCCCCAAATCCTAACCTTCTTTCTAGCCTCTCCGAATCTCTAGGACGAGATTCATTTTAAGGGTTGTAGTTTGTAACATCCCAAAATTCTAAATTTTGGAATGTTATATTAAATAAACGATTATGATTGTTTGTTTGATTGTTGTGTGATCGATAGTGTGAAATTGAGTGGAATCTGAAACTTTTTGAAAGTTGAATGAGAGGGAATAAAAGGACTTTCCCAAAACTTTCATCTTGCATTTTTTATCTCCATTAGTTAAAATTCATTTCATTACAAAACCCTAGTGTGAAGATAATATGACTTCTTCCATTTAAAGAAATGAAAAGGGGTGTGAAAACAATTTGAATTACATTTTATTTCCAATCAGAAACTTTATGCCACTGAAGGATTTTCATGAGAGAATATAATACGACTTCTTCAAAATATATGAAATAGAGTGGAGAGTGATGAGGAGAACTTTTGAATTTCATTTTGTTCACTTTTGGAAAGTTTTTCCATTTTGAGTTTTAAAATCATTTCCATTTATTCAAATAAAAGAAAGAGATAAGGAAATATGACTCCTTCAAATATTAGAAAGAAAATATGGAAAGGGATTATGAAACCAATAGAAGTTATTCTAAAATTTGAAATCATTTGCATCTCATTGCATTTTGGAGTTTTCTTTCAAATATTCGAATAATTATCCACTCGAGAAAAATAAATGACAGGGGATAAGATGACTTCCTCAAACCTTACATGAGTTGGAAATTTCATTTTGAATATTAGTTGGAGTTTTTATAGTTTATTTGGTATTTACTCAATTTGCAAAAAATGCATTAAATGCAATAGGAAAATATTTTCAAATTCACCTATGCTTGATTAAATGTTCACTGTGTTACAGATATTCAAAGATAATGTTAGAAATTATCATGGTATTTTTAGGATGTTGTTTGGTTTCATTTTGGGCTCGAAAAGATTTATGTAAAAAACTGTGCGCACACCCGCCTGGACCGAAACCACTTCCGACCAGGGACACAACGCACAGCCCAGCCAGCCGCTGGCCAACTTCGGCTCAAGGCCAGCGCTCGAAGGCCACAGCACGCTCGCCCGCCCTCGCCTTCCCTCGCTCGCACGCAGCGCCCACTGCCAGATGGGGCCCGCTCCCCAGGTCACCCCAACCTCCCGCTCGTTCCGCTCGGATAGAACAGGCGCTCGCGCTCCCACAACCACCGGCGCCATTGCCCCGGGATAAGGCCTATCCGCTGCGACCCCGAGCCCCTAACCTCGCCTATTTAAACCCCGGAGCCCCCCTCTATTCATTTAGCCCCTTCGCTAGCCCTCTCACCACTCGTAGTCGCCGCCCCGTCGTTTCTCATCTCGCCGGAGCCAGAGCTTCTCGTCGTCGTTTCCGTCGCTGGTGGCGCACCCGAACCCTCTTTTTCTGTGTCAATCAACTTGCCTTGCCATGCCGCATCTCGTTGACATGTTGCTTTGCCCCTAGGTTCGCCGGAGACGCCGCCCCGACGACCTGCGTCCTCGCCGGAGCACGGAGACGCCGCCCTTCGCTCCGCCCGTCCCGGTCACCCCGACGCGCGCCGTCGCCACCACCGGACCGCCCACGTCGCGCCCGTCCTGTTCGTCTCCTCCCCTGTCGCTGAGGAGCATCGTAGACCGCCGGAGGCCGCCGCCCCGCCGACGCCGTGGTCCTGCCCAACGCCCGCGCTGCTGCAGTTGCCCTCTGTGAGCCGCCCCGCCCCCTCGTTCTTTTGTAAGTCTAAGTTTTCTTGAACCGTTACACGAAAAAAACGCCAGTTTTATTTTTAACCGGTCGGTTCACTTAGTTTAGCCGCGGTAGCCTGTTTTTCTTATATGTCGACCGTCCGCCGGTTAAGCTCCGCAACGAATGGGTATGCACCAGTAGGAATCTGCCATGTAGCCAAGGGCCTGTTTGCAGTATATTTTAGTTTCTGTTTCACTGATTAGTCCCTAGGATTTGCAGATTAGTCCGTGAAGTTAGATTAGCCGTATCTTTTTAACCGTAGATCCAAACTCGATGAAACCAGCGGCAAATTCTTTGTATTGTTTAGATCTATCCAGTGGTATCATTTTTATAAACTTTTGTCAGATTCAAATTTGAACTTTATTCAGATTTGAATTCAAACTTCAACTGGCCATATCTCCTAAACCGTAGCTCTGATTAAGTTAAATTCTTTTTGCACTTTGTCATGGTAGCCCAACCCTATCACTTGGACCATTCTCACAATATTTTTTTACACACTAGGATCTGTCCATGATAGTTCCACTTATATGCCTTGTATGCACTATAGTTCACATCACAATTTTGAACCGTATTTCACACGTTGCTTTTACACTTAGTAAGCTTTGTGATAGTTGAGTGTGTTGGATTTTCATTTGGTTTTTCCTCGGTTTTTTTGATGTTGCGCGTTATTTGGTTCTCCAAAATGATTGCTTATGTGAATGCAATATTTGACTTTATAGATTTTCATCGGAGAGTGACAAATAGTTCTATTAAGTAAAACTCTGAGAGCGATATAATCTTCATCAACTATTACCAGGCAAGTTCACATTTGACCATTCTTCCAATTACCTATGTTTATATTATGCACTTAGTCCTTTTGGGGTAGGATTGCATGGTAGGATTTATTGTTGCCAGATGGCTATGCCGTTACCTAGTAGTTCATTTGAGGTAGGTCTGTTCTATACATCCTTGTCACCACCGTGTAAGTTTATTTTTGCCTCGCTAAATGTAGACGTGGTTTGGGAAGCGAACATGGTGAGACATGAGTGACAAAGTAGTAAGCGGGACCAAGACTTGTAAATGAACTACCTGGGCGGTATTTGGTTTGAATGGTGGCGAAGTACAGTGGGAGCATGCATGGTTAATCCATGGTGGCGCACCACTAGTGGTCGGCCGCCCAGGCTCAAAGAGATCAATCGTATTCTTATGTCTAGAAGCTTACGTGTGCTGCCACAAGCCAATATGGGCTCTGGCTTAGTTGAGTAGTTAGTGTGACCCCTTCCGGGATGGGCTAGCAGCTGTAGAATGAGTAGGTGTACCGGCCTATCCATGGGTTAAGGGGAAATACTTTCGAAAGACTATGTCTCGGTCATCCTGTTCTCAAACACCAGGCAGTGCGAGAATTTCAAGGGAGGCGATCGAGTCTTGTGGGGAAAAGTGCGCAAACCACTGCAGAGTGTTAAACCCTAATCGATTAGCCGTGTCCCCGGTTACGGACAACTTGAGCATCTAGTAGTTAAAATGCCGGCAGATCTCCTCACCTTTAAATAAATAGTTGGGTTTAAAATGAAACTTGGGATTGGATTGAGTTGGGTTTGCCAACTCATCCTATGATATACTGTAGTGATAGAATAATATCTTTTATTTTAGGGAAGAACTAGCCTTATGCAAAAACTAAACTTAGAGCTTTCCACCAGCCAAATTGCATGTACAAATAGGTTCATTATTCTTATGATGTGATTTGCCAGTACATTCAGTGTACTGACCTACACGGCTGCAACGTCTTATGTTGCCGGAATTTCTACGATGGGTAAGAGTTACGTTGTAGGGTCATGGTCTACACTCAACTTGCCGTTGGCGTTGGTGGGACTCCACACCCGTTCGATTATTTCCCCTGAGACTTATGAGGTATATATCAGTTTTATGTTATTTATACATGTGATTGCATTTTGATATTCACATTGAAGTACTGTGTGTGCTAGCATATCGATCCAGGGATGGCACGGATACATAGAGGCTTGACCGTTTGAGGTCGGGTCGCTACAGAGATGGTATCAGAGCATATTTTGACTGTAGGACGTGGCCCTAGAAACTGGAAAGCCCATAGGAAAGGATTTCTCTAAAACTTTATTTTCAAAAAGATCCTTTACCTCTCTTCTTTCCTAAGCTTTATCAAATCTTTCCTTTTACCCCAAATAGTTAGACAATACCCCTTTTCCCTTTGACCACACAGAGGATCAACTGATGAGACCACTCCGAGAAGGACAAGGTATCAGACTTCACCATACACTAGAAGAATTAATGCTACGACAGTCGAAGACTCGAAGAATATGAAGACACAGAAGAATTCCAAGATTTATATGACCTTTAGAAGACCAACCCCTTGTTGTATACTCACGTTAGATGCGATGATTTGTGAGCTGTCATATTTTGTGTGTGCTTTCCGACAGCAATAAATAAAACCATTTACAAAACTATATTGTTTGTATTGTGTGTATATCTCTCTATCCCTCTCCCGTATCTCATCCCAAAACCCTTGGACCCAATAGATGATGAATGAAGATGGGCTTGTATTCTCTGGACCGATCACTCAGTGGGAGGCAGCTATGGATTTAAAACATGGAGAATCACTTCAGTACTTTACAAAATCTGCTGCAACCTGGTGGAAAATGCATCAGGACATACAAGGATGTAATGGAGCAAAAACTTGGGAGGAATTGAAGAAGACTCTGTTGGGATCACGTCTTATCCGGAAGCATGGTGATAACCCGAGGAAGAAACCTTGTGCCTGCAAGATATGCGGAGAAATAGGACACACCCATGAAAAACACAAGGATGGATGCCATCATTGTGAAGGAAATCACTGAGCTGAAGAATGCCCAACTAGGCAGGTTACTTGTTTCTTGTGTGAAGGAACTACGCACTACCCTGCCCAGTGTCATATTTACCCCAAGGTACTTGAAATTACCAAGCAGCAGAAGGAAGCAATGAAAGAAGCCCTTAGGGAAAGTTTAAAAGAACCTGTGATGAAGGAAGATGTTGACGACCCTAACGGAGAAGGCCTACACAGATATTACTCCAATGTGTGCTATTCATGTGGAGAAGAAGGACATTTTTCACTGTATTGCATGAAGCAAAGCCAAGAGTATCTGGGAGACTTCCCGACAGAAGAAGTGGAGTTTGATCCACAAGAGTTAGAAGAATTGATCAGGAAGAAGAAGTCCAGGAAGAGAAGGAGCATGTGTCCCCAGAACAACCCAATTTCTGCAGGAAAGGACCTGATTCATATCACTTGTTATAGGTGCAAGGATTTAGGTCATTACGCTAGCGAATGCCCAGAAAGGAAGCCAAGAACCCAAGGAACCAAGATGGCCACCAAGAAGCCCCTTGATTTGTCTGAAGTCATTTGTTTACGCTGCAAAGGAGTTGGACATTTTGCCAGAGAATGTTCAGACCCGAGGAAAGCTTGAGCAGAGTAGTTGAGATCTTGATATTGGAATAAAGCATGTAATGAATGTGGAATATACTTTTATTTTCATTGAGGATGTTTAGTTGAGTTACGAAATGGAAATTGTAATAGCTCATGAAGTAATAAAAGTTGATGTGGTTGGAATCTCATATGAGATGTTATGAGTTCTTGTTGATTGTGAGTGCCTCTCTCACCATCTCACCCAGAATTAAACCTCGAACCCATGGACAAGCTGACCCAAACCTTTCCCAAAAAAACCACTTTTCACCCAAGGAAATACATACAGTATCCTGAGTACCCCTTCTATATTATACATGCAGATGACAACCCTTTACGAGTCTTTTCTCAAGGGCCCGGAAACGATCATGAACCTTACTAGTGATCAGGATTACCCGAAGATCCTGAAGGACATGATGAAGCATATTCATCTTCAAGGAGATGCAGTCTACAAAGGTTATCCTTTCATGGAGAATGGAGTTGAACTTTGGTACGTGGAGGTACACCTCCACCGTGTGAAGGGAGTTTTCCCAAAGACTATGGGGCAATACTTTTTCATTTCTCGAGTACCACGAGCAACATTCTTCGACTCTGTTCGTGAAGCTGCTATGGAAGCCATACATCAGATTGGAGAAATACTAGAAGCAAGACTCCGTCACACTCAGGAATACCTGAGGGAAGTGCATGCAGAGATGATGGAGATGAAACTCATGGCCACCATGATGAAGAAAAAGGTCGATTATTTCAAGGATCACATCACACAATTCCAGTGGGACTAAAACATCTTCAAGTAGGGCAAATGAATAAAGATGGAAGTAATGCTTGGCCATACCAAACTATGTGGATGTGAACATTTGTAATAAAGTACTTTTGGAACCTGAGTTTTGAGTAGTGGTTAACGATGTAATAAAGGATTTGATATGAAGAGAATATGAATTATGATGAACCAATACATTTTGTTTTAATGGTAAAACCCTGTGTGAACACTAGACCGATGGAAAGGAAAATGTTGTTCCATAGGTGCAGTTTGGACAAAATAAGTTGGAGTTTTGTTTTAGTTATGATGGTTACCCCAAGAGTATGAAGGAATGAAGTACAATTGGATTTAAAGGGGATGTAATGTTGGAATATGAGGCAATAGTAACTCCAAGGATGAGTTAAAGATATACAAGTGTTGAAGTGGGCCATAACCCACAGGACCGGGATTTAAAAAGAAGCAAGCACAGCGTTGTTGCAGAAATAATTCTGGAAGAAGTTGTGATTTCATCAGCAGACGTTCCATAGGAGGTTACGTAACCCAAGAGTTGCGAAGAAACGATAGAGGTTTTGTTTGGCTTGCAGAACCAATGGATTACCCAAACCCAGTTCGTGGAGAAGAGAAGTTCTGCAATTCTTGTGAGGATGCCCAAGTGTTAGAATACGTGATTCACTATCTGCGTATGTGGTAATGATTCAAGTACGGGATGGATTGGCCCCCATACTGGAGACTTCTATCATGAACTATCATATGTTGATGGAATATCAGAGAGCTTGAAATCCCTAGAAGAGTGTCGACACGACAAACCAAAAACCTTAGAATGGCAGGATGATGGAAACCCTGTACGGGCACCTGTTGCCAATCATAGGTTATGCGGTGAGGTTCAACCCAAACCCATTTTCTGCAGGAGAACCAGTAATTGTCGACCAGCATGAGATTTTCGATAGTTGTTTAGCATTGGCGACAGCCTGACAGCTAAGAAGACCCAGACTCGCAAGTATCTTATTCGATGCAAGCACTCTAGATTTTGAGGAAAAGGCCACGCCCTTACCGGAAGAGCCCCAGTGAAGGAGTTATCTCAGAGAATATGAGAAGACCGACACCGTCAACGCAAAGGATGGAGTACATGAGTTTTGTTCGAACCGTAACCATGCTTCTAAGGGTGGTAGCACCCCATACCTTGTGTTGATGAATGGATTTCCAAGGAGACCCCCCCCCCCAAATCCTAACCTTCTTTTTAGCCTCTCCGAATCTCGAGGACGAGATTAATTTTAAGGGTGGTAGTTTGTAACATCCCAAAATTCTAAATTTTGGAATGTTATATTAAATAAACGATTATGATTGTTTGTTTGATTGTTGTGTGATCGATAGTGTGAAATTGAGTGGAATCTGAAACTTTTTTAAAGTTGAATGAGAGGGAATAAAAGGACTTTCCCAAAACTTTCATCTTGCATTTTTTATCTCCATTAATTAAAATTCATTTCATTACAAAACCCTAGTGTGAAGATAATATGACTTCTACCATTTAAAGAAATGAAAAGGGGTGTGAAAACAATTTGAATTACATTTTATTTCAAATCAGAAACTTTATGCCACTCAAGGATTTTCATGAGAGAATATAATAGGACTTCTTCAAAATATATGAAATAGAGTGGAGAGTGATGAGGAGAACTTTTGAATTTCATTTGGTTCACTTTTGGAAAGTTTTTTCCATTTTCAGTTTTAAAATCATTTCCATTTATTCAAATAAAATAAAGAGAGAAGGAAATATGACTCCTTCAAATATCAGAAAGAAAATATGGAAAGGGATTATGAAACCAATAGAAGTTATTCTAAAATTTGAAATCATTTGCATCTCATTGCATTTTGGAGTTTTCTTTCAAATATTCGAATAATTATCCACTCGAGAAAAATAAATGACAGGGGATAAGATGACTTCCTCAAACCTTACATGAGTTGGAAATTTCATTTTGAATATTAGTTGGAGTTTTTATAGTTTATTTGGTATTTACTCAATTTGCAAAAAATGCATTAAATGCAATAGGAAAATATTTTCAAATTCTTCTATGCTTGATTAAATGTTCACTGTGTTACAGATATTCGAAGATAATGTTAGAAATTATCATGGTATTTTTAGGATGTTGTTTGGTTTCGTTTTGGCCTCGAAAAGTTTTATGTAAAAAAAACCGTGCGCACACCCGCCTGGACCGAAACCACTTCGGACCAGGGACACAACGCACGGCCCAGCCAGCCGCTGGCCAACTTCGGCCCAAGGCCAGCGCTCGAAGGCCACCGCACGCTCGCCCGCCCTCGCCTTCCCTCCCTCGCACGCAGCGCCCACTGCCAGATGGGGCCCGCTCCCCAGGTCACCCCAACCTCCCGCTCGTTCCGCTCGGATAAAACAGGCGCTCGCGCTCCCGCAACCACCGGCGCCATTGCCCCGGGATAAGGCCTATCCGCTGCGACCTCGAGCCCCTAACCTCGCCTATTTAAACCCCGGAGCCCCCTCTATTCATTTAGCCCCTTCGCTAGCCCTCTCACCACTCGTAGTCGCCGCCCCGTCGTTTCTCATCTCGCCGGAGCCAGAGCTTCTCGACGTCGTTTCCGTCGCTGGTGGCGCACCCGAACCCTCTTTTTCTCTGTCAATCAACTTGCGTTGCCATGCCGCATCTCGTTGACATGTTGCTTTGCCCCTAGGTTCGCCGGAGACGCCGCCCCGACGACCTGCGTCCTCGCCGGAGCACGGAGACGCCGCCCTTCGCTCCGCCCGTCCCGGTCACCCCGACGCGCGCCGTCGCCACCACCGGACCGCCCACGTCGCGCCTGTCCTGTTCGTCTCCTCCCCTGTCGCCGAAGTCTAAGTCTATGTTTTTTTGAACCGTTACACGAAAAAAACGCCGGTTTTATTTTTAACTGGTCGGTTCACTTAGTTTAGCCGCGGTAGCCTGTTTTTCTTATATGTCGACCGTCCGCCGGTTAAGCTCCGCAACGAATGGGTATGCACCAGTAGGAATCTGCCATGTAGCCAAGGGCCTGTTTGCAGTATATTTTAGTTTCTGTTTCACTAATTAGTCCCTAGGATTTGCAGATTAGTCCCTGAAGTTAGATTAGCCGTATCTTTTTAACCGTAGATCCAAACTCGATGAAACCAGCGGCAAATTCTTTGTATTGTTTAGATCTATCCAGTGATATCATTTTTATAAACTTTTGTCAGATTCAAATTTGAACTTTATTCAGATTTGAATTCAAACTTCAACTGGCCATATCTCCTAAACCGTAGCTCCGATTGAGTTAAATTCTTTTTGCACTTTGTCATGGTAGCCCAACCCTATCACTTGGACCATTCTCACAATATTTTTGTACACACTAGGATCTGTCCATGATAGTTCCACTTATATGCCTTGTATGCACTATAGTTCACATCACAATTTTGAACCGTATTTCACACGTTGCCTTTACACTAAGTAAGCTTTGTGATAGTTGAGTGTGTTGGATTTTCATTTGGTTTTTTCTGAGGTTTTTTTATGTTGCACGTTATTTGGTTCTCCGAAATGATTGCTTATGTGAATGCAATATTTGACTTTATAGATTTTCATCGGAGAGTGACAAATAGTTCTATTAAGTAAAACTCTGAGAGCGATATAATCTTCATCAACTATTACCAGGCAAGTTCACATTTGACCATTCTTCCAATTACCTATGTTTATATTATGCACTTAGTCCTTTTGGGGTAGGATTGCATGGTAGGATTTGTTGTTGCCAGATGGCTATGCCGTTACCTAGTAGTTCATTTGAGGTAGGTCTGTTCTATACATCCTTGTCACCATCGTGTAAGTTTATTTTTGCCTCGCTAAATGTAGACGTGGTTTGGGAAGAGAACATGGTGAGACATGAGTGACAAAGTAGTAAGCAGGACCAAGAATTGTAAATGAACTACCTGGGCGGTTTTTGGTTTGAATGGTGGCGAAGTACAGTGGGAGCATGCATGGTTAATCCATGGTGGTGCACCACTAGTGGTCGGCCGCCCAGGCTCAAAGAGATCAATCGTATTCTCATGTCTAGAAACTTACGTGTGCAGCCACAAGCCAATATGGGTTCTGGCTTAGTTGAGTAGTTAGTGTGACCCCTTCCGGGATGGGCTAGCAGATGTAGAATGAGTAGGTGTACCGGCCTATCCGTGGGTTAAGGGGAAATACTTTTGAAAGACTATGTCTCGGTCATCCTGTTCTCAAACACCAGGCAGTGTGAGAATTTCAAGGGAGGCGATCGAGTCTTGTGGGGAAAAGTGCGCAAACCTCTCCAGAGTGTTAAAACCTAATCGATTAGCCGTGTCCCCGGTTACGGACAACTTGAGCATCTAGTAGTGAAAATGCCGGGAGATCTCCTCACCTTTAAATAAATAGTTGGGTTTTAAATAAAACTTGGGATTGGATTGAGTTGGGTTTGCCAACTCATCCTATGCTATACTGTAGTGATAGAATAATATCTTTTATTCTAGGGAAAAACTAGCTTTATGCAAAAACTAAACTTAGAGCTTTCCACCAGCCAAATTGCATGTACAAATAGGTTCATTATTCTTATGATGTGACTTGCCTGTACATTCAGTGTACTGACCTACACGGCTGCAACATCTTATGTTGCAGGAATTTCTACGACGGGTAAGAGTTACGTTGTAGGGTTACGGTCTACACTCAACTTGCCGTTGGCGTTGGTGGGACTCCACACCCGTTCGATTATTTCCGCTGAGACTTATGAGGTATATATCAGTTTTACGTTATTTATACATGTGATTGCACTTTGATATTCACATTGATGTACTGTGTGTGCCAGCATACCGATCCAGGGATGGCACGGATACATAGAGGCTTGACCGTTTGAGGTCGGGTCACTACAAGCTTGTTTCTTATGAGCGGGGAAATATTGAGCAGAGAAGTAATAAATCATATCCTGGGGACTACACAAACAACCAGGATCAAGAGAATTAAACCATGTTTTATCATCACCCTTTAATGACAACGGAAATAACTTAAGGATATAGTAGTAACGAATTTTTTCCTCATGAGTGAATACGGTGGCTATATCATTTAATTTAGTAAGATGTGCCACAACAGTTTCAGATTCATAGACATGAAAAGGTTCAGATTCAACCAAGGAATTATCACAGGATCGACAGAGAAATCATAATCCTTATCAGTAATACAAATAGGTGAAGTAGCAAAAGCAGGGTCATATCTCATTCTTGCATTCAAAGATTTTTCTTTCAGCTTAGCTAATAATTTTCTTAAGATCATATCTATCATTGCAAGCAAGAAAATCTCTAGCAGTTTCTTCATCCATAACATAACCCTCAGGCACAATAGGCAATTCATATCTAGGGGAAGAATCTTCATCATCACTTTCATTAATATTATCAGTTTCAATAACTTCACTTTCTCTACCCTGGCAAGTTGTTCATCAAGAAATTCACCTAGTGGCACAGTATTATCAAGCATAGAAGTAGTTTCATCATAAGTATCATGCATAGCAGAAGTGGCATCATCAATAAGATGCGACATATCAGAATCAATAGCAGAAGCAGGTTTAGGTGTCGCAAGTTTACTCATAACAAAAGGTGAATCAAGTGCAAAGCTAGATGGCAGATTCTTACCTCCCCTCATAGTTGAGGGATAAATCTTGGTTTTTTCGTCTTTCAAGTTCCTCATAGTGATCAACAGATATAAATCCCAAGTGACTCAAAGAATAGAGCTATGCTCCCCGGCAACGGCGCCAGAAAATAGTCTTGATAACCCACAAGTATAGGGGATCGCAACCGTTTTCGAGGGTAGAGTATTCAACCCAAATTTATTGATTCGACACAAGGGGAGCCAAAGAATATTCTCAAGTATTAGCAGCTGAGTTGTCAATTCAACCACACCTGGATAACTTAATATCTGCAGCAAAGTATTTGGTTGCAAAGTAGTATGGAAGTAACGGTAATAGTGGCAAAAGTAGCAGTAGCAGTTTTGTAGTAATTGTAATAGTGGCAACGGAAAAGTTACTAAGCAAAGATCAATATGTGAAAAGCTCGTAGGCATTGGATCAGTGATGGATAATTATGTCGGATGCGATTACTCATGCAACAGTTATAACATAGGGTGACACAGAACTAGCTCCAATTCATCAATGTAATGTAGGCATGTATTCTGAATAAATGTTATTTGGTGTTTGCGTTGAGCATAATATGATTGGATCATGTTTATTGCAATACGGTTATTCATTTAAGTCAAAGAATAATTGTTATTCTCTTTACATGAATAAAACCTTTCGTGGTCATACACCCAAGGTGAATGGTTTATGGAATCTCGATCATAGTGATACACATATTCATAATATTGATGCCAAAAGATGCAAAGTTGATAATGATAGTGCAACATATTTGTGGCAGTGCCGTTTAGGTCATATTGGTGTAAAGCGCATGAAGAAAATCCATATTGATGGGATTTTGGAATCACTTGATTATGAATCACTTGATGCATGCGAACCATGCCTCATGGGCAAGATGACTAAGGCTCCGTTCTCCGGAACAATGGAGCGAGCCACTGACTTATTGGAAATAATACATATCGATGTGTGCGGTCCGATGAGTGTTCAAGCTCATGGCAGGTATCGTTATTTTCTGACCTTCATAGATGATTTGAGCAGATATGGGTATATCTACTTAATGAAACACAAGTATGAAACATTTGAAAAGTTCAAAGAATTTTAGAGTGAAGTTGAGAATCATCGTGACAAGAAAATAAAGTTTCTACAATCTGATCACAGAGGCGAATATTTGAGTTATGAGTTTGGCCTTCATTTACAACAATGTGGAATAAGTTTCACAACTCACGCCACCTGGAACACCACAGCGTAATGGTGTGTCTGAACGCCGTAACCGTACTTTATTAGATATGGTGCGATCTATGATGTCTCTTAATGATTTACCACTATCGTTTTGGGGTTATGCATTAGAGACAGCTGCATTCACGTTAAATAGGGCACCATCTAAATCCGTTTAGACGACACCGTATAAACTGTGGTTTGGCAAGAAACCTAAGCTGTCGTTTCTTAAAGTCTGGGGTTGCGATGCTTATGTGAAAAAGTTTCAGCCTGATAAGATCAAACCCAAATCGGAGAAGTGTGTCTTCATAGGATACCCAAAAGAGACTGTTGGGTACACCTTCTATCACAGATACGAAGGCAAGATATTCGTTGCTAAGAATGGATCCTTTCTGGAGAAGGAGTTTCTCTCGAAACAATTGAGTGGGAGGAAAGTTGAACTTGATGAGGTAATTGTACCTTCTCTCGAATTGGAAAGTAGCTCATCATAGAAATCAGTTCCAGTGAAGCCTACACCAATTAGTGAGGAAGTTAATGGTGATGATCATGAAACTTCATATCAAGTTACTACCACTACAGGAATCAGCTAATTTGTCGTCCGCCAAGGCAGACGACAAAGGCATGGACGGCGGACGGCAAAGGCCTTTGCCGTCTGCCGCGGATGGCAAAAGTTGCCGGCAAAGATAGGATCGGTGAAGACCTTCTTTGCCGTCTTCTTTCTGAAGCGGATGGCAAAAGGGCCTTTGCCATCAGCGGCTGATGGCAAAGAAAGCCGACGACAGTAAATTCGCTGTTAGTCTGTTAGGTGGCTAACGACAGTCTTTTCCGTCCGCGGATGACGGCAAAGAGTATCAGGCCTTTGCCCTCGGCAAAATGACGTCAGTTGGACGTCACTGCCCACCAAGGCCTTGCCATCCGCCGCTGTAGGCAAATGCGGTGATTCTTTGTCGTCTGCCACTGTAGGCAAACTGACCAAATGGGTCAGCTTCCGGGAAACACAGGTGGCTGCCACGTGGCTTCTTTGTCGTCCGCCGCAGACGGCAAAGAGCCCGTTGCGGTCGGTGGTAGACGGCAAAGAACCTTGAAGGCGAGTTGGACAGGCCGTTCACGAGGCCTTATATCAGGAGCGGATCTCAACTGGCGCGCCTTGATCTCCGGGAGAGTGCTAGGTAATATTTAGCAGAGAAGTAATAAATCATATCCTGGGTACTACGCACACAACCAGGATCAAGAGAATTAAACCATGTTTTAGCATCACCCTTTAATGAGAACGGAAATAACTTAAGGACATAGTAGTAACAAATTTTTTCCTCATGAGTGAATACGGTGGCTATATCATTTAATTTAGTAAGATGTGCCACAATAGTTTCAGATACATAGCCATGAAAAGGATCAGATTCAACCAAGGTAATTACCTTAGGATCGACACAGAAATCATAATCCTTATCAGTAATACAGATAGGTGAAGTAGCAAAAGCAGGGTCATATTTCATTCTAGCATTCAAAGATTTTTCTTTCAGCTTAGTTAATTATTTCTTAAGATCATATCTATCATTGCAAGCAAGAAAATCTCTAGCAGTTTCTTCATCCATAAGATAACCCTCAGGCACAACAGGCAATTCATATCTAGGGGAGAATCTTCATCATCACTTTCATCAATATTATCAATTTCAATAATTTCATTCTCTCTATCCCTAGCAAGTTGTTCATCAAGAAATTCACCTAGTGGCACAGTATTATCAAGCATAGAAGTAGTTTCATCATAAGTATCATGCATAGCAGAAGTGGCACCATCAATAACATGCGACATATCAGAATCAATAGCAGAAGCAGGTTTAGGTGTCGCAAGTTTACTGATAACAGAAGGTGAATCAAGTGCAGAGCTAGATGGCAGATTCTTACCTCCCCTCATAGTTGAGGGATAAATCTTGGTTTTTTTGTCTTTCAAGTTCCTCGTAGTGATCAACAGATATAAATCCCAAGTGACTCAAAGACTAGAGCTATGCTCCCCGGCAACGGTGCCAGAAAATAGTCTTGATAACCCACAAGTATAGGGGATCGCAACAGTTTTCGAGGGTAGAGTATTCAACCCAAATTTATTGACTCGACACAAGGGGAGCCAAAGAATATTCTCAAGTATTAGCACCTGAGTTGTCAATTCAACCACACCTGGATAACTTAATATCTGCAGCAAAGTATTTAGTAGCAAAGTAGTATGGAAGTAACGGTAACAGTGGCAAAAGTAGCAGTAGCAGTTTTGTAGTAATTGTAACAGTGGCAACGGAAAAGTAACTAAGCAAAGATCAATATGTGAAAAGCTCGTAGGCATTGGAGCAGTCATGGATAATTATGTCGGATGCGATTACTCATACAACAGTTATAACATAGGGTGACACAGAACTAGCTCCAATTCATCAATGTAATGTAGGCATGTATTCCGAATATAGTCATACATGCTTACGGAAAAAAACTTGCAAGACATATTTTGTCCTACTCTCCCGTGGCAGCGGGGTCCTATTGGAAACTAAGGGATATTAAGGCCTCCTTTTAATAGAGTACCGGACCAAAGCATTAACACTTAGTGAATACATGAACTCCTCAAACTACGGTCATGAAGGAAATATGCCCTAGAGGCAATAATAAATTTGTTATTTATATTTCCTTATATCATGATAAATGTTTATTACTCATGCTAGAATTGTATTAACCGGAAACTTGATACATGTGTGAATACATAGACAAAACAAAGTGTCCCTAGTATGCCTCTACTAGACTAGCTCGTTAATCAAAGATGGTTAAGTTTCCTGACCATAGACATGTGTTGTCATTTGATGAATGGGATCACATCATTAGAGAATGATGTGATGGACAAGACCCATCCGTTACCTTAGCATAAGGATCATTTAGTTTTATTGCTATTGCTTTAATCATGACTTATACATGTTCCTCTGACTATGAGATTATGAAACTCCCAAATACCAGAGGAACACCTTGTGTGCTACCATACGTCACAACGTAACTGGGTGATTATAAAGGTGCTCTACAGGTGTCTCCGATGGTGTTTGTTGAGTTGGCATAGATCAAGATTAGGATTTGTCACTCCGATTGTCGGAGAGGTATCTCTGGGCCCCCTCGGTAATGCACATCACTATAAGCCAAGCAAGCAATGTGACTAATGCGTTAGTTGTGGGACGATGCATTACGGAACGAGTAAAGAGACTTTCCGGTAATGAGAATGAACTAGGTATGATGATACCGTCGATCGAATCTCGGGCAAGTAACATACCGATGACAAAGGGAACAACGTATCTTGTTATGCGGTTTGACCGATAAAGATCTTCATAGAATATGTAGGATCCAATATGACCATCCAGGTTCCGCTATTGGTTATTGGCCGGAGATGTGTCTCGGTCATGTCTACATAGTTCTCGAACCCGTAGGGTCCGCACACTTAACTTTCGATGACGATTTGTATTATGAGTTATGTGATTTGATGACCGAAGTTTGTTCATAGTCCCGGATGAGATCATGGACATGACGAGGAGTCTCGAAATGGTCGAGAGGTAAAGATTCATATATTGGAAGGTTGCATTCGGACATCGGAATGGTTCCGAGTGATTCAGGCATTTTTTTGGAGTACCGGGAGGTTACCGGAACACCCCAGGGAAAGATATGGGCCTTATGGGCCATAGGAGGGAGGCTAACCAGCCCACAAGGGGCTGGTGTGCCCCCCCCCCCACAAGGGAGGAGGCCGAATTGGACTTGGGAAGGGGGCGCCCCCCCCCTTTCCTTCTCCTACTCCCTCTCCTTCCCTTTTCCCCCCTCCGGTAGAAGGAAAAAAGGGTGGGGCCGAATCCTACTAGGACTGGAGTCCTAGTAGGACTCCCCTCTCCTTGGCGCGCTCCTGGTGGCCAGCCTCCTCCCCTCCTCCTTTATATACAGGGGCAGGGGCACCCCAAAGGCACAACAGACAATCTCTTAGCCGTGTGCGGTGCCCCCCTCCACAGTTCAACACCTCGGTCATATCGTCGTAGTGCTTAGGCGAAGCTCTCCGCCCGTATATTCATCATCACCATCACCACGCCGTCGTGCTGACAAAACTCTCCCTCGGCCTCAACTGCATCAAGAGTTCGAGGGACGTCACCGAGCTGAACGTGTGCAAATCGTGGAGGTGCCATGCGTTTGGTACTTGATCGGTTGGATCACGAAGACATTCAAATACATCAACCGCATTACTAAACGCTTCCGCTTTCGGTCTACGAGGGTACGTGGACACACTCTCCCCGCTCGTTGCTAGGCTTCTCCTAGATAGATTGCGTGATCGTAGGGAATTTTTTGAAATACTGCATTCCCCAACAGTGGCATCTGAGCCAGGTCTATGCGTAGATGTGGGTGATAATAGTCATACTGCTTACCAGCATGTCCTACTTTGATTCGGCGGTATTGTTGGATGAAGCGGCCTAGACCGACATTACATGACCGCGTTCATGAGACTGGTTCTACCGACGTGCTTCGCACACAGGTGGCTAGTGGGTGTCTGTTTCTCCAGCTTTAGTTGAATCGAGTTTGACTACGCCCGGTCCTTGTTGAAGGTTAAAACATCACACTTGACGAAAAATCATTGTGGTTTTTATGCGTATGTAAGAATAGTTCTTGCTAGAAGCCCAGAGCAGCCATGTAAAACTTGCAATAACAAAGTAGAGGACGTCTAACTTGTTTTTGCAGAGCTTGCTGTGATGTGATATGGTCAAGACGTGATGATATATAAATTGTTGTATGAGATGATCATGTTTTGTAAAAGTTATCGGCAACTAGCAGGAGCCTTATGGTAGTTGCTTTATTGTATGAAATGCAATCGCCATGTAATTGCTTTAATTTATCACTAAGCGGTAGCGATAGTTGTAGAAGCAATAGCTGGCAAGACGACAACGATGCTACGATGGAGATCAAGGTGTCAAGCCGGTGACGATGGTGATCATGACGGTGCTCTGGAGATGGAGATCAAAAGCACAATATGATGATGGCCATATCATATCACTTATTTTGATTTCATGTGATGTTTATCTTTTATGCATCTTATTATGCTTAGTACGGCGGTAGCATTATACGATGATCTCTCACTAAAATTTCAAGGTATAAGTGTTCTGCCTGAATATGCATCGTTGCGACAGTTCTTCGTGCTGAGACACCACGTGATGATCGGGTGTGATAAGCTCTATGTTCACATACAACGGGTGCAAGCCAGTTTTGCACACGCAGAATACTCGGGTTAAACTTGACGAGCCCAGCATATGCACATATGGCCTCAGAACACTGAGACGGAAAGGTTGAGCGTGAATCATATAGTAGATATGATCAACATAGTGATGTTCACCATTGAAAACTACTCCATCTCACGTGATGATCGGACATGGTTTAGTTGATATGGATCACGTGATAACTTAGATGATTAGAGGGATGTCTATCTAAGTGGGAGTTCTTAATTAATTTGATTAACTGAACTTTAATTTATCATGAACTTAGTCCTGATAGTATTTGCATAACTATGTTGTAGATCAATAGCTCGCGATGTAGCTCCCCGTTTATTTTTGATATGTTCCTAGAGAAAAATAAGTTGAAAGATGATAGTAAGAATAATGTGGACTTGGTCCGTGATCTGAGGATTGTACTCATTGCTGCACAAAAGATTTATGTCCTTGATGCACCGCTAGGTGACGGACCTATTGCAGGAGCAGATGCATACGTTATGAACGTTTGACAAAAGCTCGGTATGATGACTACTTGATAGTTTAGTGCACCATGCTTTACGGCTTAGAACCGGGACTTCAAAAACATTTTGAACGCCATGAAGCATATGAGATGTTCCAAGAGTTGAAATTGGTATTTCATACTCATGCCCGTGTCTAGAGATATGAGACCTCTGACAGTACTTTGCCTACAAGATGGAGGGGAATAGCTCAACCAGTGAGCATGTGCTCAGATTGTCTGGGTACTACAATTTCTTGAATCAAGTGGGAGTTAATCTTCCAGATAAGATAGCAATTGACAAAATTCTCTAGACACTATCACCAAGTTAATAGAACTTCGTGATGAACTATAATATGTAAGGGATGACAAAAATGATTCACGAGCTCTTTGCGATGCTGAAATCAGCGAAGGTAGAAATCAAGAAAAGCATCAAGTGTTGATGGTTGACAAGACCACTAGTTTCAAGTAAAAGGGCAAGGGAAAGAAAGGGAACTTCAAGAAGAATGGAAAGCAAGTTGCCACTCCCATGTAGAAGCCCAAAGCTAGACCCAAGCCTGAAACTAAGTGCTTCTACTGCAAAGGAAATGGTCACTGGAAGTGGAACTGCCCAAGATACTTGGCGGATAAGAAGGATGGCAAAGTGAACAATGGTATATTGGATATATATATGTTATTGATGTGTGCTTTACTAGTGTTTATAGCAACCCCTCGGTATTTGATATTGGTTCAGTTGCTAAGAGTAGTAACTCGAAACGGGAGTTGGAAAATAAATAGAGACTAGTTAAGGGCAAAGTGATGATGTGTGTTGGAAGTGATTCCAAGGTTGATAAGATCACCATCGCACACTCCCTTTACCTTCGGGATTAGTGTTGAACCTAAAATAAATGTTATTTGGTGTTTGCGTTGAGCATAATATGATTGGATCATGTTTATTGCAATATGGTTATTCATTTAAGTCAAAGAATAATTGTTATTCTGTTTACATGAATAAAACCTTTTGTGGTCATACACCCAAGGTGGATGGTTTATTGAATCTCGATCGTAGTGATACACATATTCATAATATTGATGCCAAAAGATGAAAAGTTGATAATCACAGTGCAACATATTTGTGGCACTGCCGTTTAGGTCATATTGGTGTAAAGCGCTGATGGGCTTTTGGAATAACTTGATTACGAATCACTTGATGCTTGCGAACCATGCCTCATGGGCAAGATGACTAAGGCTCCGTTCTCCGGAACAATGGATCACTTACTTACTTGAAATAATACATATCGATGTATGTGGTCCGATGAGTGTTCAAGCTCGCGGCAGGTATCGTTATTTTCTTACCATCATCATAGATGATTTGAGCAGATATGAGTATATCTACTTAATGAAACACAAGTCTGAAACATTTGAAAAGTTCAAAGAGTTTCAGAGTGAAGTTGAGAATCATCGTAACAAGAAAATAAAGTTTCTACGATCAGATCAGGGAGGCGAATATTTGAGTTACGAGTTTGGCCTTCATTTAAAACAATGCGGAATAAGTTTCACAACTCACGCCACCTGGAACACCACATCGTAATGGTGTGTCTGAACGCTGTAACCGTACTTTATTAGATATGGTGTGATCTATGATGTCTCTTATCGATTTACCACTATCATTTTGGGGTTATGCATTAGAGACAGCTGCATTCACGTTAAATAGGGCACCATCTAAATCCGTTGAGACGACACCGTATAAACTGTGGTTTGGCAAGAAACCTAAGCTGTCGTTTCTTAATGTTTGGGGTTGCGATGCTTATGTGAAAAAGGTTTCAGCCTAATAAGCTCAAACCCAAATCGGAGAAGTGCGTCTTCATAGGATACCCAAAAGAGACTGTTGGGTACACCTTCTATCACAGATCCGAAGGCAAGATATTCGTTGCTAAGAATGGATCCTTTCTGGAGAAGGAGTTTCTCTCAAAAGAATTGAGTGGGAGGAAAGTAGAACTTGATGAGGTAATTGTGCCTTCTCTCGAATTGGAAAGTAGCTCATCACAGAAATCAGTTCCAATGACGCCTACACCAATTAGTGAGGAAGTTAATGATGATGATCATGAAACTTCATATCAAGTTACTACCGAACCTTGTAGGCCAACCAGAGTAAGATCCGCACCAGAGTGGTACGGTAATCCTGTTCTGGAAGTCATGTTACTTGACCATGATGAACCTACGAACTATGAGGAAGCGATGATGAGCCCAGATTCCGACAGATGGCTTGAGGCCATGAAATTTGAGATAGAATCCATGTATGAGAACAAAGTGTGGACTTTGGTGGACTTGCCCGATGATCGTCAAGCCATTGAGAATAAATGGATCTTCAAGAGGAAGACGGATGCTGATAGTAGTGTTACTATCTACAAAGCTCGACTTGTCGAAAAGGGTTTTTGACAAGTTCAAGATGTTGACTACGATGAGATTTTCTCACTCGTATCGATGCTTAAAGTCTGTCCGAATCATGTTAGCAATTGCCACATTTTATGAAATCTGACAAATGGATATCAAAACTGCATTCCTTAATGGATTTATTAAACAAGAGTTGTATATGATACAACCAGAAGGTTTTGTCAATCCTAAATGTGCTAATAAAAATGTGCAAGCTCCAGCGATCCATCTATGGACTGGTGCGAGCATCTCAGAGTTGGAATATACGCTTTGATGAGTTGATCAAAGCATATAGTCTTATACAGACTTGCGGTGAATTTACAAGAAAGTGAGTGGGAGCACTGCAGCCTTTCTGATAAGTTTATGTGAATGACATATTGTTGATCGGAAATGATGTTGAATTTTCTGAAAAGCATAAAGGAGTGTTTGAAAGGAGTTTTTCAAAGAAAGACCTGAGTGAAGCTGCTTACATATTGGGCATCAAGATCTATAGAGATAGATCAAGACGCTTGATAAGTTTTTCCAATAAGTATGTACCTTGACATGTTTTTGAAGTAGTTCAAAATGGAACAGTCAAAGAAGGAGTTCTTGCCTATGTTGCAAGGTGTGAAGTTGAGTAAGACTCAAAGCCTGACCACGGCAGAAGATAGAGAGAGAATGAAATTCATTCCCCATGCCTCAGCCATAGGTTCTATAAAGTATGCCATGCTATGTACCAGACCTGTTGTATACCCTGCCCTGAGTTTGGCAAGGGAGTACTGTCACGACCGGTTTTTCAATAAAATAATTATTGAGAGACCAATCCCTTTTACGGACCAGCGAGGAAGAATTCCTTCTCACTGGTAGACAATATCTTGGTCACAGAAGAAAAATACCAGGAGTACTAAATATAATACAAGGTTGAGCAGAGACTGCCCAACAATTTATTACATGCGCGCCGCTGAAACAAGACGGCGGTAGGGTGGAAAATTACTAACTCACGATAATAACGGTGGTGGAAATATCATCGCGAAGCGAGTGATATGATTCCAGAAGACTACAACTCATCGAGCTTCGGAGTGAGGCTCGAGAAGACTTATTGCGGGTGGCGGAAGCGTAAACAATACAAGTGACCAATATCCGGGATCGCGCAGGACTGACTGGGACTCCTCTAGGCATCGGACGCGCTATCAAACTCTTCATCCAAGAGATCGCCTTCGTCAACATCTGGCCAAATCAACAAGCCAGGTGAGTACTATGAAAGTACTCGCAAGACAGTTCGGACATAAGGTATAACGAATACAAACATGAAACATATGAACAAGTTAACCAGTGCGATCAGACATAGAGATAATAAATACTGGGTGCCAAGCGAGGGTCTGAATGACGCCTCGAGCGGAAACTGCAGAATAGTAATACTGGTGCCAAACGAGTGTCTGAAAGACTCCTCGAGCGGAAAATGCGGAATAATGATACTGGTGCCAAGCGAGTGTCTGAAAGACTCCTCGAGCGGAAAATGCGGAATAATAATACAGGTGCCAAACGAGTGTCTGAAAGACTCCTCGAGCGGAAAATGCGGAATAATAATACAGGTGCCAAACGAGTGTCTGAAAGACTCCTCGAGCGGAAAATGCAGAATAATAATGCCACAGTCGGTCGTCGAGGCGACACCACATAAAGGGCTTGCAACAGAAAATAAAGACAATGCATGCCACAGTCGGACGTCTGTGCGACATCACATAAAGGGCTTATATATAAAGTAAGAGACACGTACACGCCACAGTCGGACGTCTGCGCGACGTCACATAAAGGGCTTATATCACAGCTCAATAATACAATCGTTCGGAAACATAAATTATCACAAGCATGCGACGAATATAAATTTAGTCCATCCATAGGAGTAACAATAAAACTGGATTTACCACTAGAGCTTGTTCACCGAGGACAAGTTTTTCACACGGATAGATATGGATATAATGTTTACACTACTGATCATGGATACGATGATTTGGAAAGAATTGACTCTGCAGAGTTTGTACTTACCCACAGCCAACGGATTTCAGTAGTCACGGGGACTAGTTCCGTCTACGGTGTTTTGGAAGAAACACGTCTAACTAGTACACACCCAATTCAACCATCCGAAGCCAGGGATCACCCTCGGCGACGTTCAAGAAAAACCTTGATACGGGGAGGCTACAACATCGCGTAGCATGGGATCAAATATCTATACGCGCTCTCTAAGGGGGTGCCCCCCCTCTCGGTCCCAACCGGAAACACCCATGCCCCCTGACCGGATGACTGGCTTTAATCCTGGGCCAAGGTACCATCATCCCGGCCTCTCTGTTTGGTGTGTACACGGAAAGAGGTTACCAACTTACTAAACCGCATCCTGGCAATGAGACATGTGGTAGCACGGAAAGGGGAAAGAACGGTAACGTGGCTCCAACCACGTTAACGTCGGAGAAAGTCGGATAACGCAAGGCTGGTATGCTACAACAGTACCACCTTGCTGCCCTTCATGTCACCACATGATTAGGCCATCTCTCATCAGAGATCATCGCAACTTTGGAACATGCGGGAAAAGAACGATAACGTGGCTCCAACCACGTTAACGTCGGGGAAAGTCGGATGACGCAAGGCTGGTATGCTACAACAGTACCACCTTGCTGCCCTTCATGTCACCACATGATTAGGCCATCTCTCATCAGAGATCATCGCGACTTTGGAACAACCGGGTCGTTGCCTTACAAGCAACGAGGTATTTACCGACACTCATATGCCACGCACAAACTCTCATGTGAACATGTAAAACACCTGTCATATCAAATGTTCAAAACATGCTTGCCTGGTTCGGAGAAGTCGGAGTCTAGCTCGGCGAAGTTCGCGGCTCCGTCACCTCTTCCGGAACCTACGGCAATCACGAAACGGATACTAACGTGAAAACCAACACTTGCACAGAAACTTTTCCAAATAATTTTCAATTAAATCCCATAACAAACTAGACCAAATTTGAAGATTGTCAGAAAAAGAATCACTCAAAAATCCCTTTTTATTAAAAAGTTATAAAGGTTTCTGTCCAGGGAGTTATCTATAATGAAACAGAAAAGTTCCAGGGTTTTAACTGAGAAAACAGAAAACGCTTCGGTTGGGAATGCGCAAGCGCAAAGTAGAAAACATATTTTGCCCGAAGGCGCCAACAGAAAACGGTTCGCGAATAAAAGAACAGAGGCTGACATGCGGGGTCCACATGTCAGGTTTGAAAAGCTCGCCGGCGCCCGAAGACTGCGGTGGACGCCGGCGTCGAACCACGGCGAGTTAGGAGAAACGGAGGGTACCAAGAGCTTCAGCATCTTCTTCCGCATCGGTGGGTGGTGGACTCGTCCAACGGAGAGCACCACGTCGACGGCGACACTATCTCCGGCGGACGGCGGCTTGGGTGAGGATGGGGAACTCCGGTGGAGGGCTGCAAACTACGAATTGAGGCGCGGGTCAGAACGAGGGATGCAAGGTGAAGCTACTGGCAAGAGAATGGAGGCGGAGGAGCGCACACGGGGGCGAATCGGGCTGGATCCCGTGGCGGGTCGCGGCGGCCGGAGTCGAGGAAGGAGACCTCCTCGGTACTCTTCCAGTAGCTAGGCTTGCTCTAGGGGGAGTGCAGGGATGGTGGGTGCTCGAGTTGAAGCTCGGGGCCTCTATTTATAGGCAGATCGACGGGGTGGCCGTGAACGGAGAATCTTCGGCGAGCGATTACGGCGGAGCAGTGGATTGGCAGGTGGTTTGAGTGGGCAGGCAGCATCAGTGGAGGTTACTGGAGTCGTTTCACAGCTAAACGGAGATGGTCTTGGCGTAATGGCGTCGGTCCACGGTGAGGTGACCGCACGGGCTCAACGGCGGCAGAGAGCGCGCTCCGCGCCCTGCGGTTCACGACGAGAGCGGTAGCGTATTCGGGGGAGTGGAAGGCCACGCGGCAGGCTCCGGTGGTATGGGCGGCGCTGGGTGGCGTCGTCGGCGCCGTGTCTCCCGCTGGCGCCCACAAAGCCGCCGCCGGCATCGGTCACGGGGCGGCGCACCTTCTGCTGCTCGTTGCCGACGCCTGCAAGGCGCCAGGCGTTCGTGCGGTGCAGGAACAAGAGGGCGGGGACGAGGAGCAAGGCGACGCGGTGGTACTGGCGAGATCGATGCCCTTCTCTGAAGAAAACGACAGCAGGCCACTGCAGTGTTCTCTGAACTTTCTGAACTTGACATAGACAGTGCACTGCAGGTGTTCGACAGAAGGTTTTGGCTATGAGATAAATTTTTCTGGAGCTGTAACTTGGTGAGATGACCACTCAAAGCACCCAGGGGCTGCTTGATTTTACTTGGAATTTTTGGAGGAGGTTTTGAATGAATTTCACCAAATTTGGCAAATCTGGTCCAAACTTGCAGCAAGTGTAGTTTGAAAATTTTGAACTAAAGACCAGTGGATCTTCATGGTTCTTGATTGAGGGTTCAAAGGAGTAGGAGGGGAAAAAGGTTTGGGGCAAAAATCAAGACAGAAAGTGGAGTTCCTTTGCAAATCTCCAAGTGCTAGGAAAGAAGGCAGAAATTTATTTGAATAAGATTTAAATGGAAACAAATACATGGGGAGGTTCAACTTGCTGGATTTGATGCAAATCATGATCCAAAGGTGAGGGAAGTGATTAGGAGAGAGGATTTGCACTAATGCCATGGCAAGAAGGAATGGTTGGAAGTGGCAAAGGACTTTCCAAAAGCCATAGTGCAAATTCAAAAAGATTTTCAAAAGTTCTTTTCCCAAATGAAAAACATTTTGTCTTGAGTCCAAATGAAAAGCAAGAACTTCCAAGACCAAAGGCAGATCTTGGGTGAATCCAAACAAAACTTTTGCCATAAAGAAAAATATATGAGAGGGAGAGTTCTCTTGAAGAAAAATTTAAATCACTCCCCTCAAGTCAAATAAAATCTTTTGAAAAATCCAAATAAAAACTTGGGTGTCACAACACCTACCCCCTTAGGAAAAATCTCGTCCTCGAGATTTCTGCTGATCCTCAAATAGATATGGATACTCTGCTCGAAGGAAATCCTCCCTTTCCCATGTGTCTTCATCCTCAGTGTGGTTGCTCCACTGAACCCTGAAAAATCTTGTTGTTTTCTGACGGGTCCTCCGTTCAGACTCTTCTAAAATCTTTACTAGTCTTTCTCTGTAGGTGAGATCTGGTTGCATATCAATGTCCTCATGAGGTACATGTTTTTCTGGGTTGCTCACACATTTTCTTAACTGTGAGACGTGGAACACGTCATGGACGTCTGACAGCTCCTTGGGGAGGTCTAGTTGGTAGGCCACCGTGCCTCTTCGTGCCTTTACACAAAATGGTCCAATAAATCTTGGGGCTAGCTTCCCCTTTATTTTGAACCGTTGCAGACCCCTCATAGGAGATACTCGGAGGTATACGGAATCACCGGGTTCAAAGCTGACCTCACGGTGCTTCTGATCATAGTAGCTCTTTTAGCGGCTCTGTGCTGTCTTGAGTCTGTCCCTGATTTGTTTAACTTTCTCCTCGGCCTCTTTAAGCATATCTGGGCCGAAGATACGGCTGTCACCTGTCTCTGACCAATTCAATGGGGTACGACACCTTCGTCCGTACAATGCTTCAAAGGGTGCCATTTGCAAGCTGGCTTGGTAACTGTTGTTGTAAGCAAATTCGGCATACGGCAAACTCTCTTCCCAACTGGATCCATAGGTGAGCACACAGGCTCTTAGCATATCCTCTAGGATCTGGTTCACACGTTCCGTCTGTCCATCAGTCTGAGGGTGGTATGCTGTACTGAAGGCTAGTTGCGTGCCCAGAGCTTGTTGTAGGTGATCCCAAAATTTGGAGACGAATTGGGTGCCTCGGTCTGATATTATAGTCTTTGGGACTCCGTGCAAACAAACTATACGGGAGAGATAAAGTTTTGCCAGCCTTTGTGTGGAGTAGGTAGTCTTCACGGGAATGAAATGAGCAACCTTGGTTAGTCGGTCTGTGATGACCCATATGGCGTCATTCCCACGTTGTGATCGGGGTAATCCGACGATGAAATCCATTCCTATTTCATCCCATTTCCACTCTGGTATCCTGTTTGGTTGGAGTAGCCCTGCTGGCTTTTGATGCTCGGCCTTGATGCGCTGACATGTATCGCAACAAGCAATGAATGTGGCTACATCTCTTTTCATACCGTGCCACCAAAATCTTTCCTGAATGTCCTTGTACATTTTGGTTCCTCCAGGATGAATCGAGTATGGAGCGGTGTGGCTCTCCGTCAAGATCTGTTGCTTGAGTTCCTCAATGTTAGGTACGCAAAGTCTGTCTCGGTACCATAATGTTCCTTCACTGTCGGTGACGAACTCGGAAGTCTTACGAAGATTCATTTTCTTCTTTATGCCTTCGATGCTGGGATGTCCCTGCTGAGCCTTCTTGATTTGTTCCACCAGGGTGGGTTGTATCTCCAGGTTCGATACGGTGCCCTCAGAGACTAACATCATGTTGAGCCTAGCGAACTCTCGCTGAAACTCAGACCTCAAATTTTGCGGACCATCATTGTCTGGGCTGGGGTTTCGACTAAGGGCATCGGCCACTACATTAGCTTTCCCTGGATGGTAGTGAATACCGACGTCATAGTCCTTGACCAGTTCCAACCAGCGTCGTTGGCGTAAATTCAGCTCTGGCTGTGTGAAAATATATTTGAGGCTCTTATGGTCTGTATATATTTCACAGCGATTTCCCAACAGAAAGTGCCTCCACTCCTTGAGTGCATGTATGACTGCTGCTAGCTCCAGGTCATGTGTTGGGTAATTTTCCTCATGTTTTCGCAGCTGCCTGGAGGCATATGCGACAACTTTGCCATCCTGCATTAGCACGCATCCGAGACCTTTTCGGGACGCGTCACAATACACTTCAAAGCTCTTGTGTATGTCTGGCACAGTTAAGACTGGTGCGGTTGTCAGCTTCTTCTTGAGTTCTTGGAAGCTCTGCTCGCATGCTTCCGTCCATACAAATTTCTTGTCCTTCTTGAGTAACTGTGTTATAGGTTTCGCCATAGTGGAGAACCCTTCAATAAATCTTCTGTAATACCCGGCCATTCCCAGAAAACTCCGCACATCAGTAACATTGGCGGGTGGCTTCCAGCCCAGTATGGCCTTGACTTTTTCTGGGTCTACGGCCACGCCTTCTTGGTTCAGTATATGGCCCAAGAAACCAACTTGTCTTAGCCAAAATTTGCACTTGCTAAATTTGGCGTACAACTGATGTTTCCTCAATTCTCCCAAAACAATTCTTAGGTGTTCAGCATGCTCTTCTGGTGTCCTCGAGTAAACCAGAATGTCGTCAATGAATACCACCACAAATTTGTCCATGAATTTCATGAATACTTTGTTCATGAGGTGGACGAAATATGCGGGGGCGTTCGTTAGTCCGAAAGGCATCACTGTGAACTCGTATAACCCATATCTGGAAGTGAAAGCTGTCTTGGGAATGTCTTCTGTCCGTACCTTCAGTTGATGGTATCCCGATCTCAAATCAATCTTTGAAAATACCTTGGCTTGTGCGAGCTGGTCAAACAAATCATTGATCCGTGGCATCGGATATTTGTTTTTGATGGTGACCATATTGAGGGCTCGATAGTCTATGCACAGCCTCAGTGTCCCATCTTTCTTCTTAGCGAACAACACAGGCGAACCCCATGGTGAGGAGCTGGCTCGAATAAATCCTTTGTCCAACAATTCCTTTATCTGCTTCTTCAACTCCACCAATTCTGAGGGTGCCATTCTATAAGGCTTCTTATAGATGGGAGCGGTGCCAGGTGCTAGTTCGATGCTGAATTCGATCTCTCGGTCTGGTGGCATGCCTGGTAGTTCTTCAGGGAACACATCAGGGAACTCGCATACCACTGGAACCTTCCTTAGTTCTGCAATGTCCATTTTGTTCAGCTTTGGCTGCTGTGATCGTGGCCTTTCTTGAGCGGAAACTCTTATAGTCTTGCCGTGATGGTGAGTGAGAATAACTGTTCGATTGAAGCAGTCGATGAATCCTTTGTTGGTGGTTAACCAGTCCATCCCTAAAATGACATCCAGTCCTTTACTTTCCAACACGATGAGATTCGCGTGGAATTGTAGTCCTTCGAACTCACTGACCACTCCTTGGCAGTAACCCTGAGCGATTTGCTTATTTCCGGGGGACTTGATGATCATAGATTTTTCCAAGGGAAGTATCGGAAAACCGCGTTGCGAAACAAAACTCTTCGAAACGAACGAATGGGAAGCTCCAGAATCAAACAAAACCGTGGCAGGTACTGTGTTGACAGGGAACGTACCGAGCACGATGTCTGGGGCATTCTGCGCTTCTTCCCTGGTCACATGGTTCAAGTGACCCTTCCTGTGGTTGTTGCTGGGATTGAAGTTGTTGCGCTTGGGGGCTGGATTGTTTCCACCATTGTTTGTCTTGGGTGCCGAGTCTCTTGGCTTCGGGCACTGTTTAGCTTAATGCCCTTGTTGACCACATGCATAGCAGGTGACCCCTGGACGGTATGTGAACTCCTTGTCCCTGGCATGAAATTGTCCGACGGGCCTTGGCTCAATAGTCGTGGATCTCCTTGTGTCTGTCCTTGGGACCTCAGTCTTGCCTCGGTTGCTGCGGGCAAGAGTCGTCTTGTCCCACTTCCGCTTACGGATATCTTCCAGACTACGGCGCTCATTCTCCAAGGTGATGGCCTTGTCCACCAGCGTCTTAAAATCCGGAAAGGTGTGTACAATCAGTTGGCATCTCAGTGCTGGTGCCAGGCCGTCCAGGAATTTTTCCATCTTTTTGCTTTCTGTCATGTGCTCGTCGTAGGCACAACGAGACAGCTGAGTGAACTGGCCATTGTACTCTGTCACTGACATGCCTCTTTGCTTCAGGTCATCAAACTCTCTCTTCTTGATCTTTAGGATGCTCCTGGGGATGTGTGCCCCACGGAAGCCTTCCTTGAACTCTTCCCAGGTGATGTTGTGTTCCCTGGGATGCATGTGTAGGAAGTTTTCCCACCATGCTGCGGCTGCTCCAATAAGATAGTGTGGTGCATAAAGCACCTTCTCATGATCGGAGCACTGAGCAATAATCAGTTTCCTTTCAATCTCGCGAAGCCAATCATCGGCTTCCAGCGGTCTGTCGGTGTGAGCAAAAGTTGAGGGGCGAGTCTTCTGTAACTCAGATAACTTGGAATGGGGTTGATAGGGTTCACGGTGGTTTCCCATGTTGATGACATGGTTCATCATCTCTTGGTGTTGTTGCTGGCTTTGCTCGAAGAGATGGCATACTTGAGACAGTGCTGCTTCGCTGTCTTGTTGGTTGGACTGACCCTGAGTGAAATTGTTGCTGGTCTGTGTCCCGTAAACCTCTTCTGGCTGATTGGGCATGGAGCGAGTCCACGGGCGAGACATTTTTCCAGTCTGGGGTATTATTTGTAAAACCCATGAGAAAAGCTGTGTAGCACAAAAAATCTCGCAAAGGCAATAATCAAAAGGCTTCAAGGTTTTCAAAGAAACACAAATGATTTTTCATGGAGAAGAAGTGCTTGACATAAATCTTACATGCGAAAAGCAAACACAAGATACAGCACTCAGGATGCGCGTACACAATCCTGACATGTTATTAAAACTAGCGTACTACTCCGGAAGGCAGCAAACACACCAATACAAACTAGCGTACAGATAAAACAACACATCATACAAGCAGGCATAACACGCGGCTACTCGGTGCTCTCAGTCGGAGATGGTGAAGATCTCCTTCCCCTTGCCGATGGCAAGGCTCAGCGGTCCAGGAGAGTCAACCTCCTCCTCTCTAGCTGGCTCCTGGCGCGAGACGCTGCGCTGCGGTGATGGTGTGGGGGCGACTAGTGGTAGAGCGCGTGCGGCAGGCGGTGCGGCTCTGACTGGAGTAGGAGCGATGACTCGGTCGAACTCCTCAGTGGTAGGCAGACGGCGAGCAGTGGCCAAAACGGCCGGTGCATACGAGGCTGAAGACGAGACGAATGTCAGGGGCGGCGCCGTGTGGAGAAGCTCCTTCCTGCTGGCAGGACCGCCCCGGACTAAGTCCATGCGGGCAGCCACAAGATCATCTACGAGGTTGTCGAAAGACTCCTCCAGAGCCTTGAGATACTCCACAACCATCTCGATGGCTTCATCTCTTTCTCCCCGATGGCAGGCGAACGCATAGTGGCTGGTGTAGGGCACATGGCATGGGAGGTAGAGGTAGCGACGAGTCTTCATCGTAGGAAGGATGTCCCGAAGGCGAGCTATCGCCTTGCGGGCAGCCATCTGCATGGCATGCCTCTCCGTAGGCATGGCCCTTCCCACGAAACGAAAGTGGCGAGCAGCAGATCGTCCTCCCTTGAACTGCACCACAGCTTGGTGCATAGACACGTCGTCACTAAGCTTGTGCTGATAGAGTGTGAACTCTGGGCGAGCTGCTGGCCCGATCGCGAGCTTGGTGATGGAGACGAGGAGTTTGACAAACCCCTCGGGCACGTTGGTGAACACTCAATTCTCACAGCTGCTGCCAGCCATCTACAAAAGTAGGCGAAAATTCTGAGTAGTCATGTCATAAATTTATGATGACCAACAGAAAATAGCTACAATTGCAAAATGCTGAAAAAGCACAAAAGACGCTAATAACCGATTAGCGATCGCACCTAGTGGCTTCCTACAGTCAGCCTGGCTCTGATACCAAGCTTGTCACGACCGGTTTTTAATAAAATAATTATTGAGAGACCAATCCCTTTTACGGACCAGCGAGGAAGAATTCCTTCTCACTGGTAGACAATATCTTGGTCACAGAAGAAAAATACCAGGAGTACTAAATATAATACAAGGTTGAGCAGAGACTGCCCAACAATTTATTACATGCGCGCCGCTGAAACAAGACGGCGGTAGGGTGGAAAATTACTAACTCACAATAATAACGGTGGTGGAAATATCATCGCGAAGCGAGTGATATGATTCCAGAAGACTACAACTCATCGAGCTTCGGAGTGAGGCTCGAGAAGACTTATTGCGGGTGGCGGAAGCGTAAACAATACAAGTGACCAATATCCGGGATCGCGCAGGACTGACTGGGACTCCTCTAGGCATCGGACGCGCTATCAAACTCTTCATCCAAGAGATCGCCTTCGTCAACATCTGGCCAAATCAACAAGCCAGGTGAGTACTATGAAAGTACTCGCAAGACAGTTCGGACATAAGGTATAACGAATGCAAACATGAAACATATGAACAAGTTAACCAGTGCGATCAGATATAGAGATAATAAATACTGGGTGCCAAGCGAGGGTCTGAATGACGCCTCGAGCGGAAACTGCAGAATAGTAATACTGGTGCCAAACGAGTGTCTGAAAGACTCCTCGAGCGGAAAATGCGGAATAATGATACTGGTGCCAAGCGAGTGTCTGAAAGACTCCTCGAGCGGAAAATGCGGAATAATAATACAGGTGCCAAACGAGTGTCTGAAAGACTCCTCGAGCGGAAAATGCGGAATAATAATACAGGTGCCAAACGAGTGTCTGAAAGACTCCTCGAGCGGAAAAT
>NC_057811.1:65453915-65462983 GCF_018294505.1 Triticum aestivum
GAGCGGAAAATTCGAAATAATAATACAGGTTCCAAACGAGTGTCTGAAAGACTCCTCGAGCGGAAAATGCGGAATAATAATACAGGTGCCAAACGAGTGTCTGAAAGACTCCTCGAGCGGAAAATGCAGAATAATAATGCCACAGTCGGGCGTCGAGGCGACACCACATAAAGGGCTCGCAACAGAAAATAAAGACAGTGCATGCCACAGTCGGACGTCTGTGCGACATCACATAAAGGGCTTATATATACAGTAAGAGACACGTACACGCCACAGTCGGACGTCTGCGCGACATCACATAAAGGGCTTATATCACAGCTCAATAATACAATCGTTCGGAAACATAAATTATCACAAGCATGCGACAAATATAAAGTTAGTCCATCCACAGGAGTAACAATAAAACTGGATTTACCACTAGAGCTTGTTCACCGGGGACAAGTTTTTCACACGGATAGATATGGATATAATGTTTACACTACTGATCATGGATACGATGATTTGGAAAGAATTGACTCTCCAGAGTTTGTACTTAACCACAGCCAACGGATTTCAGTAGTCACGGGGACTAGTTCCATCTACGGTGTTTTGGAAGAAACACGTCTAACCAGTACACACCCAATTCAACCATCCGAAGCCAGGGATCACCCTCAACGACGTTCAAGAAAACCTTGAGACGGGGAGGCTACAACCTCGCGTAGCATGGGATCAAATTTGTATACGCGCGCTCTAAGGGGGTGCCCCCCCTCTCGGTCCCAACCGGAAACACCCATGCCCCCTGACCGGATGACTGGCTTTAATCCTGGGCCAAGGTACCATCATCCCGGCCTCTCTGTTTGGTGTGTACACGGAAAGAGGTTACCAACTTACTAAACCGCATCCTGGCAATGAGACATGTGGTAGCACGGAAAGGGGAAAGAATGGTAACGTGGCTCCAACCACGTTAACGTCGGAGAAAGTCGGATAACGCAAGGCTGGTATGCTACAACAGTACCACCTTGCTGCCCTTCATGTCACCACATGATTAGGCCATCTCTCATCAGAGATCATCGCAACTTTGGAACATGCGGGAAAAGAACGATAACGTGACTCCAACCACGTTAACGTCGGGGAAAGTCGGATGACGCAAGGCTGGTATGCTACAACAGTACCACCTTGCTGCCCTTCATGTCACCACATGATTAGGCCATCTCTCATCAGAGATCATCGCGACTTTGGAACAACCGGGTCGTTGCCTTACAAGCAACGAGGTATTTACCGACACTCATATGCCACGCACAAACTCTCACGTGAACATGTAAAACACCTGTCATATCAAATGTTCAAAACATGCTTGCCTGGTTCGGAGAAGTCGGAGTCTAGCTCGGCGAAGTTCGCGGCTCCGTCACCTCTTCCGGAACCTACGGCAATCACGAAACGGATACTAACGTGAAAACCAACACTTGCACAGAAACTTTTCCAAATAATTTTCAATTAAATCCCATGAAAAACTAGACAAAATTTGAAGATTGTCAGAAAAAGAATCACTCAAAAATCCCTTTTTATTAAAAAGTTATAAAGGTTTCTGTCCAGGGACTTATCTATAATGAAACAGAAAAGTTCCAGGGTTTTAACTGAGAAAACAGAAAACGCTTCGGTTGGGAATGCGCAAGCGCAAAGTAGAAAACATATTTTGCCCGAAGGCGCCAACAGAAAACGGTTCGCGAATAAAAGAACAGAGGCTGACATGCGGGGTCCACATGTCAGGTTTGAAAAGCTCGCCGGCGCCCGAAGACTGCGGTGGACGCCGGCGTCGAACCACGGCGAGTTAGGAGAAACAGAGGGTACCAAGAGCTTCAGCGTCTTCTTCCGCGTCGGTGGGTGGTGGACTCGTCCAACGGAGAGCACCACGTCGACGGCGACACTATCTCCGGCGGACGGCGGCTCAGGTGAGGATGGGGAACTCCGGTGGAGGGCTGCAAACTACGAATTGAGGCGCGGGTCAGAACGAGGGATGCAAGGTGAAGCTACTGGCAAGAGAATGGAGGCGGAGGGCGCACATGGGGGCGAATCGGGCTGGATCCCGTGGCGGGTCGCGGCGGCCGGAGTCGAGGAAGGAGACCTCCTCGGGGCTCTTCCAGTGGCTAGGCTTGCTCTAGGGGGAGTGCAAGGATGGTGGGTGCTCGAGTTGAAGCTCGGGGCCTCTATTTATAGGCAGATAGACGGGGTGGCCGTGAACGGAGAATCTCCGGTGAGCGATTACGGCGGAACAGTGGATTGGCAGGTGGTTTGAGCGGCCAGGCAGCATCAGTGGAGGTTACTGGAGTCGTTTCACAGCTAAACGGAGATGGTCTTGGCGTAATGGCGTCGGTCCACGGTGAGGTGACCGCACGGGCTCAACGGCGGCAGAGAGCGCGCTCCGCGCCCTGCGGTTCACGACGAGAGCGGCAGCGTATTCGGGGGAGTGGAAGGCCACGCGGCGGGCTCCGGTGGTTTGGGCGGCGCTCGGTGGCGTCGTCGGCGCCGTGTCTCCCGCTGGCGCCCGCAAAGCCGCCGCCGGCGTCGTTCACGGGGCGGCGCACCTTCTGCTGCTCGTCGCCGACGCCCGCAAGGCGCCAGGCGTTCCTGCGGTGCTGGAACAAGAGGGCGGGGACGAGGAGCAAGGTGACGCGGTGGTACTGGCGAGATCGATGCCCTTCTCTGAAGAAAACGACAGCAGGCCACTGCAGTGTTCTCAGAACTTTCTGAACTTGACATAGACAGTGCACTGCAGGTGTTTGACAGAAGGTTTTGTCTATGAGATAAATTTTTCTGGAGCTGTAACTTGGTGAGATGACCACTCAAAGCACCCAGGGGCTGCCTGATTTTACTTGGAACTTTTGGAGGAGGTTTTGAATGAATTTCACCAAATTTGGCTAATCTGGTCCAAACTTGCAGCAAGTGTAGTTTGAAAATTTTGAACTGAAGACCAGTGGATCTTCATGGTTCTTGATAGAGGGTTCAAAGGAGTAGGAGGGGAAAAAGGTTTGGGGGCAAAAATCAAGACAGAAAGTGGAGTTCCTTTGCAAATCTCCAAGTGCTAGGAAAGAAGGCAGAAATTTATTTGAATAAGATTTAAATGGAAATAAATACATGGGGAGGTTCAACTTGCTGGATTTGATGCAAATCATGATCCAAAGGTGAGGGAAGTGGTTAGGAGAGAGGATTTGCACTATGCCATGGCAAGAAGGAATGGTTGAAAGTGGCAAAGGACTTTCCAAAAGCCATAGTGCAAATTCAAAAAGATTTTCAAAAGTTCTTTTCCCAAATGAAAAACATTTTGTCTTGAGTCCAAATGAAAAGCAAGAACTTCCAAGACCAAAGGCAGATCTTGGGTGAATCCAAACAAAACTTTTGCCATAAAGAAAAATATATGAGAGGGAGAGTTCTCTTGAAGAAAAATTTAAATTACTCCCCTCAAGTCAAATAAAATCTTTTGAAAAATCCAAATAAAAACTTGGGTGTCACAAGTACAATAGTGATCTAGGAGTAGATCACTGGACATTGGTCAAAAATATCCTTAGAGGACTAAGGAAATATTTCTAGGTTATTGAGGTGATAAAGAGTTCATCGTAAAGAATTACCTCGATGCATGGTTTGACACCGATCTGGATGAATCTGAGTCTCGATCTGGATACATATTGAAAGTGGGAGTTATTAGCTAGACTAGCTCCGTGCAGAGCGTTGTAGACGTACAAAATTTGCAAAATACATATGGCTTTAAATGTGGCAGACCCGTTGACTAAACTTCTCTCACAAGCAAAACATGATCACACCTTAGTACTCTTTGGGTGTTAATCACATAGCGATGTGAACTAGATTATTGACTCTAGTAATACCCTTTGGGTATTAGTCACATGTCCATGTGAAGTAATCACATGGTGATGTGAACTATTGGTGTTAAATCACATGGTGATGTGAACTAGATTATTGACTATAGTGCAAGTGGGAGACTGAAGGTAATATGCCCTAGAGGCAATAATAAAGTTGTTATTTATATTTCTTTATATCATGATAAATGTTTATTATTCATGCTAGAATTTTATTAACCGGAAACTTGATACATGTGTGAATACATAGACAAGACAAAGTGTCCCTAGTATGCCTCTACTAGACTAGCTCGTTAATCAAAGATGGTTAAGCTTCCTGACCAAAGGCATGTGTTGTCATTTGATGAATGGGATCACATCATTAGAGAATGATGTGATGGAGAAGACCCATCTGTTACCTTAGCATAAGGATCGTTTAGTTTTATTTCTATTGCTTTCATCATGACTTATACATGTTCCTCTGACTATGAGATTATGAAACTCCCGAATACCGGAGGAACACATTGTGTGCTACCAAAAGTCACAACGTAACTGGGTGATTATAAAGGTGCTCTACAGGTGTCCCCGATGGTGTTTGTTGAGTTGGCATATATCAAGATTAGGATTTGTAACTCCGATTGTCGGGGAGGTATCTCTGGGCCCTCTCGGTAATGCACATCACTATAAGCCTTGCAAGCAATGTGACTAATGAGTTTGTTGCGGGAAGATGCATTACAGAACGAGTAAAGAGACTTGCCGGTAACGAGATTGAACTAGGTATGATGATACCGATGATCGAATCTCGGGCAAGTAACATACCGATGACAAAGGGAACAACGTATCTTGTTATGTGGTGTGACCGATAAAGATCTTCGTAGAATTTTTAGGAGCCAATCTGAGCATCCTGGTTCCGCTATTGGTTATTGGCCGGAGATGTGTCTCGGTCATGTCTACATAGTTCTCGAACCCGTAGGGTCCGCACGCTTAACGTTCGATGACGATTTGTATTATGAGTTATGTGATTTGATGACCGAAGTTTGTTCATAGTCCCGGATGAGACCATGGACATGACGAGGAGTCTCGAAATGGTTGAGAGGTAAAGATTCATATATTGGAAAGTTGCATTCGGACATCGGAATGGTTCCGAGTGATTCGGGCATTTTTCTAGAGTACTAGGAGGTTACCGGAATCCCCCGGGAAAGATATGGGCCTTATGGGCCATAGGAGGCCGAATTGGACTTGGGAAGGGGCACCACCCCCTTTCCTTCTCCTACTCCCTCTCCTTCCCTTTTGCCCCCTCCGGTAGAAGGAAAAAAGGGTGGGGCCGAATCCTACTAGGACTGGAGTCCTAGTAGGACTCCCCTCTTCTTGGCGCGCCCCTGGTGGCCAGCCTCCTCCCCTCCCCTTACGGGGGCAGGGGGCACCCCAATGGCACAATAGACAATCTCTTAGCCGTGTGCAGTGCCCCCTCCACAGTTCAACACCTCGGTCATATCGTCGTAGTGCTTAGGCGAAGCCCTCCGCCGGTAACTTCATCATCACCGTCACCACGCCGTCGTGCTGACAAAACTCTCCCTCGGCCTCAACTGCATCAAGAGTTCGAGGGACGTCACCGAGCTGAACGTGTGCAGATCGCGGAGGTGCCATGCGTTCGATACTTGATCGGCTGGATCACGAAGACGTTCGACTACATCAACCGCGTTACTAAACGCTTCCGCTTTCGGTCTACGAGGGTACATGGACACACTCTCCCCGCTCGTTGTTATGCTTCTCCTAGATTGATCTTGCGTGATCGTAGGATTTTTTTTGAAATACTGAGTTCCCCAAAAGGTCATCACCGGGAGTGGTCCCGATTATTGTCACTTCGGGGTTACCGGATCATAACACATAGTAGGTGACTAATGACTTGCAAGATAGGATCAAGAACTCACATATATTCATGAAAACATAATAGGTTCAGATCTGAATTCATGGCACTCGGGCCCTATTGACAAGCATTAAGCATAGCAAAGTCATAGCAACATCAGTCTCAGAACATAATGGATACTAGGGAACAAACCCTAACAAAACTAACTCGATTACATGATAAATCTCATCCAACCCATCACCGTCCAGCAAGCCTACGATGGAATTACTCACGCACGGTGGTGAGCATCATGAAATTGGTGATGGAGGATGGTTGATGATGACAACGGCGACGGATTCCCCTCTCCGGAGCCCTGAACGGACTCCAGATCAGCCCTCCCGAGAGAGTTTAGGGCTTGGCGGCGGCTCTGTATCGTAAAATGCAATGAATCCTTCTCTCTGATTTTTTTCTCCCCGAACGTGAATATATAGAGTTGGAGTTGACGTTGGTGGAGCCTCAGGGCGCCCACGAGATAGGGGGCACGCCCAGGGGGGTAGGCGCGCCCCCACCCTCGTGGACAGGGTGTGGGCCCCTTGGTCTTGATTCTTTCGCCAATATTTTTTATATATTCCAAAAATATTCTGCATGAAGTTTCAGGTCATTCCGAGAACTTTTATTTCTGCACAAAAATAACACCATGGCAATTCTGTTGAAAACAGCGTCAGTCCGGGTTAGTTCCATTCAAATCATGCAAGTTAGAGTCCAACACAAGGGCAACAGTGTTTGCAAAAGTAGATACGATGGAGACGTATCAAATATGTGGGAGCCAATATGAACATCCAGGTTCCGCTATTGGTTATTGACCGGAAATGTGTCTCGGTCATGTCTACATAGTTCTCGAACCCGTAGGGTCCGCACGCTTAAAGTTCGGTGACGATCAATATTATGAGTTTATGTGTTTTGATGTACCCAAGATAGTTCGGAGTCCCGGATGTGATCACGGACATGACGAGGAGTCTTGAAATGGTCGAGACAAAAAGATTGATATATTGGACGACTATATTCGGACACCGGAAGTGTCCCGGGGGTCACGGGATAATTATCGGAGTGCCGGGGGGTTATCGGAACCCCCGGGGGGACTATTGGGCCTACATGGGCCATAGGTAAGAGGGGAGGCAGCCACAAGGGGCAGCCGCGCCCCCTCCCTATAGGGAGTCCGAATTGGACTAGGGAGGGGGGCGCCCCCCCTTAACTTCTCCTTTCCCTCTCCTTCCTTCCGCCTTCCTCCTCCTAGTTGGACTAGGAAAGGGGGAGTCCTACTCCTACTAGGAGGAGGACTCCTCCCCCTCCTTGGCACGCCACAAGGCCGGCCGGCCTCCCCCTTGCTCCTTTATATACGGAGGCAGAGGGCTATAGCGACCTGACCTCAAACAGTCTGATCTCTGTGCAGAAGTGTCATCCCTGGATCGGTAATGCTGACACACACAATACTTGAAGGATTTATAACAGAGTAGCAATCACACACTTATTACAATGAATGTCTCAAAAGAGAACTTATTACAATAAATATGGCTTAAGGCCATCTAATACGATAAGAGCGGAAGGCTTGGAAGATAAAGTGAGTCCATCAACTCCAACGGCATCACTGAGTGAAAGACCACGACATAAGGCTCCTTACTCGTTGTCTGAAAAGTCTCCGACATGATACATTGCAGCCCGAAAACGGGTCAGCACATGGAATATGCTGGCAAAATAACACAAAAGAGTAATGAACAGAATAATGCTATCACTACATGCATATTTGGCTGGTCGAGGCTGTATGGTTAATATGTTTTGCAAAAAGCCAATTTTTCCCTACAACAAAGGAATAAATTTTATTTAACTATCATGGTGGTTGTTAGACATTGAGAATGGTAAACCCCATCTCAATCCCAATTAAAATGTAATCAATAACCCAATCAAATTATTTAATTAAGAGTGATGAGATCCACATGATAATCCAAGAACCAGATACTCAAGATGTCCATAACCGGGGACACGGCTAACCATGATTAGTTTGTACGCTCTGCAGAGGTTTGTGCACTTTTCCCCACAAGACTCGATCTCCTCTGTTGAATTTCTCGCACTGCATGATGTTTGAGAAACGGATGACCGAGACACGGTCTTTTCGAAGAGGTCCCCTTAACCGATAGATAGGCCGGTACACGTACAATCCCCTACATCTGCTAGCCCATCATGGAAAGGTTTCCCACAACTTACTCAACTCTGCCAGAGCCCATAATGGCATGTGGCTGCACACGGAAGTTTCTAGCATGAATAATCTTATGATCCCTTTCAGCCTGGGTGGCAGTCCATAGGAGAATCACACGGTACCCCGGGATTTCCAAAAAATACAGGCAATCACTGGAATTCCCCAGGTGCCTCAATCCACCCAGATGTGTATTAAAGTTGCCACCTTAAGTTGAACCATTAATTAACAATCTCACATCTGTCATGGATACACTCAAACCCAATCCACGTCTACGAGCATAGCATAGCAATATAAGCAACATAGAAGTAACTCCCAAAGGTTTCATAATAAACAGGTGAATAGGTACTACCTCATCAACTTCCCAAACCCACAATTTAATCAGATCCTAATCATGCAATTGTTTGAGGATTGATCTAATGCAATAAAACTAGGTAGTAAGAGGTATGATCAAAGTGTTACTTGCCTTGCTGATGATCCGCGAAACCTAGAGACTCGTAGTAGCACGCTTTGCTCTTCGGGTACTCTATCGCAAACAAACAAGCATACAATAAGCAATCAAGCAAGGGCACGGGTAAAACTCAAATAAGAGATCTAACCAGAAAGTTCAATTTAAGAACTCCAGTTTGCAAAAGAATCAAATCAAACGAAGCAACAAAACTCAAACGGCGAAAGAAACAAGCTTCGTTTACTAATCTGGACTAAAGTCAAATTTTACAGTTGCAAAAACTTGTTTAAGTTAGTTAAACAGAAAGAGGGTTTCGAGACGAAACTCTAGGCACTTGAATCGCCTGATTCCGATAAACGAGTGAAAAGTTATACTAGAACGAAAATTGGATCAGAAATCGCGATCGAAAATAATCGCGGAAAATCCGAGAAAAAGAAAAACTGACGAACAGGCTAACGAACGAACGTTCGCTGTCTGCGGCTAAACGGTGAAAACTGTTCGTTAAAACGAACGAACGAACGGGCGTTCGCTATATAACTAAACCGTAGAAAAAAACTGATCTAGAAAAAAATAAAACATGGGTCTTAAAACACCGTACGGTTTTCTGAAGAAAACCGGCGGCGTCGGGCGGCTACCTCCGGCAAGTCCGGCGAGGCCGGCTGCGGCGGCGGGGCGGCTCCCGCGAGGCGGCGCGGGGCG
>NC_057811.1:65463418-65471203 GCF_018294505.1 Triticum aestivum
CGGTGGCGGTGGCGGCGGCGGCGTCGGGCTAGGGTTAGGGTTTCGGGGTGTGGCGCGGGTTGGGCTGGCGCTGGTGGGCTTCGGCAGCTCCGGTTCTCTAAAAATAGGCCGGACAAGGTGAACATTTATTTGGGCCTAAAATGCAATTTTGGAAAACGCATATTTTCCTAATTCAAATAAAATAGCGATAAAACTCCGAATAAAATTCTTATTTGATTTTAATATTAAAATCTCCGATATTTCTTTATTTTGAGGAAGTCATTTTATCCTCTCTCTTTTATTTATAAAAGAAATATTCAAGAGACAAATAATTAAAATCAAACGATCCTCTTTTCAAAATTTGAGAAAAACTCGAATATGAAAATAACGAAATCGCCAACTCTCTCTGCGGGTCCTTGAGTTGCGTAGAATTTCTAGGATCAAACCAAAATGCAAATAAAATATGATATGCAGTGATGATCTAATGTATAACATTCCAAATTGAAAATTTGGGATGTTACAAACCTACCCCCCTTAAGATGAATCTCGCTCTCGAGATTCGGGTTGGCTAGAAAATAGGTGAGAGTGATCCTTCCGTAGGTCTTCCTCTCGTTCCCAGGTGGCTTCATCTTCGGTATGGTGACTCCACTGAACTTTGCAAAACTTGATAACCTTGTTGCGCGTAACTCGGCTGGCAAACTCGAGTATCTTGACTGGTTTCTCCTCATAAATCAAATCACTATCCAACCGAATCACTTCCAGCGGCACTGTATCTCTCAGAGGAATATCAGCCATCTCTGTGTGGCACTTCTTCAACTGAGAAACGTGGAACACATCGTGAACTCCGGACAATCCTTCGGGTAATTCCAACTTGTAAGCAACTTCTCCCATACGTTCCAAAACTCTGTATGGTCCCAGCTAACCTTCGCTTAACTCCAAAGCGCTTCACTCCTCGAAGTGGGGATACACGAAGATACACTCTGTCTCCAACTTCGTAAACTGTCTCCTTGCGTTTTAGAATCCACATAACTCTTCTGCCTGGACTGGGCTACCTTGAGTCTATCACGAATCAGCTTAACCTTCTCTTCAGACTCTTTAATCAAATCTGGTGCAAACAACTATCGATCTCCCACTTCGTCCCACAACAACGGTGTTCTGCACCTCCTTCCGTACAATGCTTCGAAAGGGGCCATCTTCAAACTGGCTTGATAGCTGTTGTTGTATGAGAACTCTGCATAAGGCAAATTATCGTCCCAACTAGATCCATAGTCTAGCGCACAAGCTCTCAACATGTCCTCCAGAATTTGATTGACTCTCTTAGTCTGCCCATCTGTCTGCGGTGAAAAGTTGTACTGAACTCTAGCCTGGTTCCCAAAGTTTCATGCAACTGATTCCAAAACTTTGAAGTAAACTAGGTTCCTCTATCTGATACAATGGTCCTCGGAACTCCATGCAGACATACGATCCTGGTCACGTATATCTTTGCCAACTTAGCAGTGGTGCAAGTGGTCTTCATTGGAATGAAATGAGCTACCTTCGTCAAACAATCGACTACAACCCATATCGAGTCATAGCCTGAACGAGTCCTGGGTAATCCCGTATTAAAGTCCGTGCCCAGTTTATACCACTTCCATTCGGGTATCGGCAATGGCTGTAGCAATCCTGCTGGCTTCTGGTGCTCTGCCTTCACTCTCTGACATACATCACAAACTGCTACATACTCTGCAATATCCTTCTTCATTCCGGTCCACCAGAAACTATCCTTCAAATCCAGATACATATTGGTATTTCCTCGGTGAATCGAATATGGCGAATCATGGGCCTCTTGCAGAATCAACTTCCTGATCTCCTGATCGTTTGGCACATATACGCGGTCCTCAAACCATAAGGTATCATGCTCATCCTCACGAAATCCTTTAGCCTTTCCTTTACTCATTCTTTCATTTATTTTGGCAATCTCCTTGTCCGTCTTCTGAGCTTCTATGACCTTATCCATCAAAGTAGCCTGAATCTCCAATGCTGCTACATAGCCTCTCGGAACTATCTCCAAACATAGCTCGCGAAGGTCATCTGCTAACTCCTTGGGTAACTCTCCGGTCATGAGTGTATTGACATGACTTTTGCGGCTCAACGCATCGGCTACTACGTTAGCCTTTCCGGGATGATAATGCAATCTCATATCATAATCCTTAATGGGCTCTAACCATCTCCTCTGCCTGAGATTCAACTCCTTCTGCATGAAGATATACTTCAAACTCTTGTGATCCGTGTATACTTCACAATGGTTTCCGATGAGAAAATGTCTCCATGTCTTCAGCGCATGCACTACGGCTGCTAACTCCAAATCATGCGTAGAATAATTGAACTCATGGGGTTTAAGCTGTCGTGAGGCATATGAAACAACTCTTACCTCCTGCATAAGTACGGCTCCAAGTCCTCAACGAGAAGCATCTCAATACACTTCGTAATCCTTGCGTTGATCTGGCAGAATCAACACTGGTGATGTAACCAAGCGTCTCTTCAACTCTTGAAAGCTGGCCTCACATTCCTCAGTTCAATTGAATTTGGTGTCCTTCAACAACTCCGTCATGGGCTTTGCAATCTTTGAGAAATTCTCAATGAACCTCCGGTAGTATCCTGCGAGTCCAAGAAAACTCCGGATCTCTCCAACTGTCGTGGGTGACGCCCAATTTGTCACAGTGACAACCTTGGTGGGGTCTACTGCTATTCCTTCTCCGGATATAACATGTCCAAGAAATCCAACTTCCTTCAGCCAAAACTCACACTTGCTGAACTTGGCGTATAGCTGATGTTCTCTGAGCTTCCCAAGTAGTAAATGCAAATGCTCCTTATGTTCCTCTTCGTTCCTCGAGTAGACCAGAATGTCATCAATGAACACCGCCACGACGAACTTATCCAAAAACTCCATAAACATTTGTTCATCATGTTCATGAAATAGGCACGTGCGTTAGTCAGGCCAAATGACATAACGGTATACTCATATAGCCCGTACCTCGTGGTAAAAGCTGTCTTAGGTATATCCTCCTCTCGAATCTTCAGCTGGTGATACCCTGATCGCATATCGATCTTGGAAAACACCTTAGCTCCTTGCAGTTGGTCAAACAAATCATTGATCATCGGTAGTGGGTACTTGTTCTTGATCGTCACCTCATTCAGTCCTCGATAATCAACAACCATCCTTAATGATCCATCCTTCTTCTCCACTAGAAGTACTGGTGATCCCCAAGGTGACGAACTTGGGCGTATATAACCTTTATCTAGTAACTCCTTAATCTGCTTCTTAATTTCTTCCAAATCCTTTACGGGCATTCTGTACGGTCTCCTAGATATTGGCCCTGTGCCTGGCAAAAGCTCAATTAAAAACTCAATGTCTCTATCCGGTGGCATGCCTGGCAACTCTTCTGGAAATACATCCAGAAAATCCTTCACCACTGGTACTTCCTCCTGTACAACTCTTGATAAGGAATTTACTTGAGTCCTATTCGGAACATGCCGGGATACATACTTGATCCTTCTTCCTTCTGGGGTGGTGAGCAATATCGTTTTACTGGCGCAATCGATGTTTCCTCCATACATCGATAGCCAATCCATACCCAGAATCACATCCAAACCTTGTGACTCCAAAATTATCAGATCTGAGGGGAAAACATGCCTACCTATGGTCAATGGCATCTGAAAACATCCATGGCTTGCCATATACTCTGCTCCGGGTGAGGTTACTAGCATGGGTGTCTTAAGAACTCTAGTGGGCAACTTATACTTATCCACAAATCCCCTTGATATGTATGAATGCGATGCACCAGTATCAAAAAGAACGACTGCCTTAAATGACTTAACCAAAAACTTACCTATTACTGCATCTGGCTGAGCTTCAACCTCCTCCACGTTAACGTTGTTCACTTTTCCCCTGTTGAAAGGGTTGGGCTTCTTCCCAGAGCTTCCATTGCCGTTTCCATTCTTGGCTTCAGGACATTCATTGGCGTAATGTCCGGTCTTCTGGCACTTGTAGCAAGTAACGTGGCTTAGATCTTTCTTGGCGGGTGTTGCCGGGTTGGAACGGTTCTGTCCGCTACTTCCTCCATTACCTCCATTCATGGGGCCACTATGATTGTGCGAACTTCCTCCATTATGAGTGTGGCCTCCATGGTCATGAACAAGTCCTCCCGAGTTTGGGGTGAAACGGGGTCGCTGATGAGCTCTAGAATTATACTTCCCTTGTCCATACTTCCTCTTGCGGCTGTCAATCTGCTGCTGCTTCCCTTCAAGCATGAGAGCTCTATCCACCAACTCCTGGTAGTTATTAAAATTTTCCACCATCAACTGCATGCTCAGCTCATCATTCAGTCCTTCCAGAAACTTCTCCTTCTTAGCTGCATCTGTAGCAACGTCATCTGGGGCATAACGTGCTAGCTTACTAAATTCATCCATATATTGGCCAACAGTGCGCCCTCCTTGGCGTAAGTTGCGAAACTCACGCTTCTTCATGGCCATAGCTCCTGCTGAAACATGGGCAGTGCGAAAAGCCTGCTGGAACTGGTCCCATGTCACAGTGTCAATGGGGTAAGTGACTATGAAATTGTCCCAAGATGATGCTGCGGGTCCATCAAGCTGATGTGCGGCAAAACGCACTCTCTCCGCATCTGTGCATCCTGTAGTAGTCAACTCCCTTTCAATCTTACGGAGCCAATCATCTGCAACAATCGGCTCGGTGCTACTGGAGAACACCGGCGGATTCAGCCTAAGAAAACGGGCTAAGTGATCAACTGGTGGTGGTGGTGGTGGGTTGTTGTTGTTGTTCCCCTGGTTCTGATTCTGGACTAGTATCTGCATCAATGCATTCTGCTGCTGGATCAACTTAGTGAGCTCCGGCGGGAATGCAAATCCATTATAGCGTCTCAGAGGCATCTGCTGGGTTTAGAAAAGATGAGAAAACAGAATAGAATGAGGTCTAGGGGAAAACACTACCCATATGCACATGAGACAAACACAAACATATCACTCAATCATTCAAACAAAGGGCATACAATCGGTCTAGAACTATCGTTGCAAAAGTGCTTGGACTATACTATATACATGGTGGAATACTACTACTGATATGGTCGTCGACTAGAAAAATTGCTCGGTCGAAGACTCCATGATATCTGCTCCAGCTTCATCAACATAGTCATCATCGCTATCGTCAGGGTCCGAGTCGGTGTCATCGATGATGATGTAGTTCTCCGGGCAAGTGGAATCGTCATCTTCTCCTCCTGTCGTGGAATCTCCCATGAAAAGTCCTAGCTTCCTTGTCAGGTTGTCATTCTTCTCCACTAGTACGACGATCTCCTCCTCATAATCTTCGCGAGTAGCCTTGAGTTCTTCCTCCAGCTCCATGATCCTTGTCATCGCCTTCTTCAAATCTGCCATGCATGCGCACATCTGGTTCTCCTGGCGTCGAATGTGCTGGTTTAACTCCTGGATAAAAGCTGCAATCGATCTATCCTTCCTGGTGCTGATCATCTCCCATTGTTCATCTCGGCGCCCACAAATCTGGTAGATTGTATCCTTGAGATCATTGTGGTAAACTTCTCCAATGCGTCCCATGGTAATGTGAGCTGCCATACTCTTTCCTAGACTCCAGGTTGGTGCATCAAAAGAAAACTCTATGGGCTCAGTGACTGGCGTGAATGTCCTTCCTGGAACTTGAACTTGAATCATCCAACGCTCCTCTTCTGGTAAAGTGGCGTTGTAAGTCCCGGTGAAGCTTGGTATTCCAATGTTCAGGTACCTAGTGACTTCCTTCAAGTGGCGTCCAAAAGGTGTCTTCATCCGGTTGCGTGAACTTGATCCCTGCATCCGCCATCCTAAAGAGTAGAAAATGGAGAGGAGTTAGAAATGAGAAGAGAGTAGTGATCTAGGGCTTTAGCTTAGTGGTCGTGTCCTATAGTTAGCGTGTGCTCTGATACCATCTTTGTAGCGACCAGACCTCAAACAGTCTGATCCCTGTGCATAAGTGTCATCCTTGGATCGGTAATGCTGACACACACGGTACTTGAAGGATTTATAACAGAGTAGCAATCACACACTTATTACAATGAATGTCTCAAAAGAGAACTTATTACAATAAATATGGCTTAAGGCCATCTAATACGATAACGGCGGAAGGCTTGGAAGATAAAGTGAGTCCATCAACTCCAACGGCATCACTGAGTGAAAGACCATGACCTAAGGCTCCTTACTCGTTGTCTGAAAAGTCTGCAACATGATACGTTGCAGCCCGAAAACGGGTCAGCACATGGAATATGCTGGCAAAATAACACAAAAGAGTAATGAACAGAATAATGCTATCACTACATGCATATTTGGCTGGTGGAGGCTGTATGGTTAATATGTTTTGCAAAAAGCCAATTTTTCCCTACAACAAAGGAATAATTTTTATTTAACTGTCATGGTGGTTGTTAAACATTGAGAATGGTAAACCCCATCTCAATCCCAATTAAAATGTAACCAATAACCCAATCAAATTATTTAATTAAGAGTGATGAGATCCACATGATAATCCAAGAACCAGATACTCAAGATGTCCATAACTGGGGACACAGCTAACCATGATTAGTTTGTACACTCTGCAGAGGATTGTGCACTTTTCCCCACAAGATTCGATCTCCTCCGTTGAATTTCTCGCACTTCATGATGTTTGAGAAACGGATGACCGAGACACAGTCTGTCCGAAGAGATCCCCTTAACTGATAGATAGGCCGGGACGCCTACAATCCCCTACATCTGCTAGCCCATCATGGAAGGGTTTCCCACAACTTACTCAACTATGCCAGAGCCCATAATGGCATGTGGCTGCACACGGAAGTTTCTAGCATGAATAATCTTATGATCCCTTTGAGCCTGGGTGGCAGTCCATAGGAGAATCACACGGTACCCCGGGTTTCCAAAAATACAGGCAATCACTGGAATTCCCCAGGTGCCTCAATCCACCCAGATGTGTATTAAAGTTGCCACCTTAAGTTGAACCATTAATTAACAATCTCACATCTGTCATGGATACACTCAAACCCAATCCACGTCTACGAGCATAGCATAGAAATATAAGCAACGTAGAAGTAACTCCCAAAGGTTTGATAATAAATAGGTGAATAGGTACTACCTCATCTACTTCCCAAACCCACAATTTAATCAGATCCTAATCATGCAATTGTTTGAGGATTGATCTAATGCAATAAAACTGGGTAGTAAGAGGTATGATCAAAGTGTTACTTGCCTTGCTGATGATCCGCGAAACCTAGAGACTCGTAGTACCACGCTTCGCACTCCGGTTACTCTATCGCAAAGAAACAAGCATACAATAAGCAATCAAGCAAGGGCACGGGTAAAACTCAAATAAGAGATCTAAACAGAAATTTCAATAAATAGTCTGATCTTGTTTAATTTGGTTAACAGAAAGAGGGTTACGAGACGAAACTCTAGGCGCTTGAATCGCCTGATTCCGATAAACGAGCGAAAAGTTATACTAGAACGAAAATCGGATTAGAAATCGCGATCGAAAATAATCGCGGAAAATCCGAGAAAAAGAAAAACTAACGAACAGTCTAACGAATGAACGTTCGCTGTCTACGGCTAAACGGTGAAAACCATTCGTTAAAACGAACGAACGAATGGGCGTTCGCTATATAACTAAACCGTAGAAAAAAACCGATCTAAAAAAATAAACCGCGGGTCTTAAAAAAACCGTACGGTTTTCCGAAGAAAACCGGCGGCGGCGGGCGGCTACCTCTGGCAAGTCCGGCGAGGGCG
>NC_057811.1:65471573-65509503 GCF_018294505.1 Triticum aestivum
CGCGCGGGTTGGGCTGGCGTTGGTGGGCTTCGGCGACTCCGGTGCGGCGGCTTATAAAGGCCCCCGGACGGTGTCCCGCTCGGGTACGGTACGGCCCGGAGTCGGTTTGATTTTTTTTTAATAATTCTGACGTGCAGAAAAAGAAAGAAAAGAAATACTAAATGGACTCCAAAAATCCCAAAATAAATTTTCCCCGTCCTCTAAAAATAGGCCGGACAAGGTGAACATTTATTTGGGTCTAAAATGCAATTTTGAAAAACGCATATTTTTCCTAATTCAAATAAAATAGCGATAAAACTCCGAATAAAATTCTTATTTGATTTTAATATTAAATCTCCGATATTTATTTATTTTGAGGAAGTCATTTTATCCTCTCTCTTTTATTTATAAAAGAAATATTGAAGAGAAAAATAATTAAAATCAAACGATCCTCTTTTCAAAATTCGAGAAAAACTCGAATATGAAAATAACGAAATCCCCAACTCTCTCCGCGGGTCCTTGAGTTGCGTAGAATTTCTAAGAACAAACCAAAATGCAAATAAACTATGATATGCAATGATGATCTAATGTATAACATTCCAAATTGAAAATTTGGGATGTTAAAGGGGCACCATAGGACACACAAGTTGATTGTTTCCAGCCGTGTGTGGTGCCCCCCTCCACCATAATCCACCTCGGTCATATCGTCGCAGTGTTTAGGCGAAGCCCTGCGCCGGTAGCTCCATCATCGCCGTCATCACGCCGTCGTGCTAGCGAAGCTCTTCCCCGACACTCTACTGGATCGTGAGTTCGTGGGACGTCACCGAGCCGAACGTGTGCAGATCGCGGAGGTGTCATATCTTCGGTGCTAGGATTGTTCGATCATGAGGACATACGACTACATCAACCGCGTTGTCATAACGCTTCCGCTTACGGTCCACGAGGGTACGTAGACAACACTCTCCCCCTCGTTGCTATGCATGACCATGATCTTGCGTGTGCGTAGGAATTTTTTTGAAATTACTACGTTCCCCAACAATTATTTATTTCCTTATATAAAGATACATGTTTATTATTCATGCTAGAATTGTATTAACCGAAAACTCAATACATGTGTGAATACATACACAAACAGAGTGTCCCTAGTATGCCTCTACTTGACTAGCTCGTTAGTCAAAGATGGTTAAGTTTCCTAACCATAGACATGCGTTGTCATTTGATGAACAGGATCACATCATTAGGAGAATGATGTGATGTACAAGACCCATCCGTTAGCTTAGCATAATGATCGTTTAGTTTTATTGCTATTGCTTTCTTCATGACTTATACATGTTCCTCTGACTATGAGATTATGCAACTCCCGAATACCGGAGGAACACCTTGTGTACTATCAAACGTCACAACATAACTGGGTGATTATAAAGATGCTCTACAAGTGTTTCGGAGGGTGTTTGTTGAGTTGGCATAGATCAACATTTGGATTTGTCACTCCGTGTATCGGAGAGGTATCTCTAGGTCCTCTCGGTAATGCACATCACTATCACTACAAAAAAGAAGACACATCCATGACATTTTGGGCCGAATAAATTTTTTTCTGTCATACTTATGACACTTCTATGATGATAATTGTGACAAAACCCGGTATCAACATAGATGTGGTGGGGTCCTACTTCTATGACAAAAAATCATGACAGAAAATGGGCTTTTTGTCCTGGGCGGGCCGGAGACACAGCTGCATGACATTCTTTGGGCCGTCGATGACGGAAAAAACCGTGGTAGAAGCGAGGGCGAGGAAAATACCGGGGTGTTCCCGGTTACGGTGGGTGGTCGGGGCCGAGCGATGCGCGTTTCTCCCGTACACGCACGCGCGTGGGTGCGAGGCGCTAGGCTCTAACTGAACCCGAGCGAGGCATTGGGCTATAATTGAACCCGAGCAATTGCACTGCAGGCTACGCGTTACTGAACCCGTGCGATCGATCGATGGCTGTTAACTGAACCCGATCGAGCGATTCCTTCGCTACTGCTGCTAACTGAAGCCGATCGATGCTGCCTCTGGATGAACAGTGAGCGTTGCTGGGGGGTTTGGATGAACAGATCCCGGTGGGGGTGGATGAACAGGACCCCGTGGTGTTGCCTCTGGATGAACAGGACCCCGACCGATCAAGCCAGTTGGGGCTGGATGAAGAGGACCCCGTGGAGGGCTGGATGAACTGCACCACCCCGTGGAGGGCTGAATGAATAGTAGACGGTGGACGGCTGGATGAACAGTAGCCCGTGGAGGGGTGGTTGAACAGGAGCCCGTGGAGAGGGCTGGTTGAACAGTAGCTGGTGGAGTAGCGCACGGTGGAGGCTGGATGAACAGGAGCCCATGGATGAATAGTAGCAGGTGGAGGCTGGAGGAGGTCGACGGTGGATGAACAGTAGCCCGTGGAGGCTGGAGCGGGTCAACGGTGGAGATGAACAGTATCCCGTGGAGTCCCGTTTTGCGGTACGCCACACCCCTCCGGATGAACAGGACCCCCATTTCGACCGTAGCGCTCCAACACAAGTGCGTTTCCTCCGTTTTGCGGTACGCCACACCCCTCCCGATCAACAGGACCCCCGTTTCGACCGTAGGAGGTCCGTTTCCTCCGTTTTGCGGTATGCCAGACCCCTCCCGATGAACAGGATCCCGTTTCAACCGTGGCCGGTCGAACACAAGGCTGTTTCCTCCGTTCTGCGGTATGCCAGGCCTCGTTTCCATCGACTGTGCCGTCCATGCTGGTTGGCTCCCACGCGTTCTGTTGCCTCCTGATGAACACAACGCATTCTGTTGCCTCCCCATGAACACGACGATGACGCAGTTTCTCCGTTCTGACCCAGCCATGTACACGAGCCCTGGCCGTACGTATGCGCGAGTAGGCGTTCGAGACCCCACCCGTATGTACGTACGTGGCCGTATTTTATTTCTTGCACACCGGCCATTGTACGTACGTGTACATGCTACGTGCGCGCCTCTACTATGACACGTGTGCGCCTGTACATCGACCAGTATGTACGTACACGTTCGCGACCAGAATGACAACGCTATGTACGCTTCGACTAGGTGGGTCCCGACTGTTAGGCACTTCCTTGCCTGCGAAGATGTAGCTGGTGGGTCCCAGCAGTCAGGGGGCGAATCATTTTTTTCGGACGCACTTCCTTGCATGCGAAGATGTAGCTGGTCGGTCCCAGAAGTCAGGGGGAAGCGTTTTTTCGCGAAATACGGAGGCCCGTCCGGTGGGTCCTTGCTGTCAGGTGGAGGAATAATTATTTTGCGCGTAATAAGGAGGCACTTCCTTGCGGCCGCCGTGGACCCAGCTGTCAGCCTCTCCATGTACAGTACTCTTCCGATGGAAGTCGTTCCTTGACCATGTTGACCACGCCGCGCCGAGAGCACCAGGGCGGTGGACGACGGCGAGGCCTAGGAAGGGGCAACGCGGAGCCGGGGAAGACACGGCAGTGGAAGCCCGCGCGGAGAGGAGTACAAGGGTTCACTGGTTTGGCTGCGGTGTGAGGCTGTCGTCGCCGCAGGGCCTAGCCAGCGGTGGGAATAGTAGGGGGCAGTGAGGCCTCCACGGCAGCATAGCCTGCCATGGGAGGCAGGAGCATGCGGCACGACCGGCGCTGCTTTGGGCGGCTGGAGCAAGAAGACCAGAGGTTGAAGAAGCACTACTGCCGTTGGATGGACATCGTACGGTCACTCGAGCTAGAATCGTTCATATTGACTAAGTTGACAAAGCACTCCGTCCCCGTCAACTTAGTAGGCCCACAAGTCAGCCTCCCACCAAGGTGGGTCCCAACTAGTAGGGGGAGTATTCATTTTCTTTGTGCGTAATAAGGAGGCACTTCCGGTGGGTCCGAGCTGACAGCGGGGGGAACGTTTTTTCACGAAATATGGTGGCCCGTCCGGTGGGTCCCAGCAGTCAGGGGGAAATGTTTTTTTGCCAAATACGGTGGCCCATCCGGTGGGTCCCTGCTGTCTGGTGGAGGAATAATTATTTTCCGCGTAATAAGGAGGCACTTCCATGCGGCTGACGTGGACTCAGCTGTCAGCCTCTCCACATACAGTACTCCCCCGATGGAAGTCGTTCCTTGACCACGTTGACCACGCCGCACCGAGAGCACCAGGGCAGTGGACGACGGTGAGCGGCGAGGCCTAGGAAGGGGATGACGTGGAGCAGGGGAAGACGCGGCAGTGAAGCCCGCGCGGAGAGGAGTATGAGGGTTCACTGGTTCGGCTCCGGTGTGAGGCTGCCGTCGCCGCAGAGTAACAGGGGGTGTGGGTGAGTGGAGGGATGGCCTGGCCATCGGTGGGAATAGTAGGGGGCGGTGAGGCCTCCGCGGCAGCACAGCCGGCCACGGGAGGCAGGAGCAGGCGGCACGACCGGCCCTGCTTTGGGCGGCTGGAGCAAAAAGACCAGAGGTTGAAGAAGCACTACAGTCGTTGGATGGACATCGTATGGCCACTGCAGCTAGAATTGTTCATATTGACTAAGTTGACAAAGCCCTTGGTACGCGTCAACTTAGTAGGCCCACAGGCCAGCTTCCGAAATGGTGGGCCCCAGATGTCAGGGGGAGGAATAATTTTTTGGGCGGGTGAAGCTCGAATATTCGAGATTGAAGAAGAAGCACGGCATCCGTTGGATGGACACCCAATGGCCACTTCTGATAGAACCGTGTGTTGACTATAATAAGTTAACAAAGCCTTGCATACGCGTCAACTTCTTTTTTTTAGGGACGCGTCAACTTACTAGGCCCACAAGTGTGTGGCAGAGAACGTATAGCCCATTTGCGATTTGTAAGAATGTACAGCCCATTTTTGAATTCTAATGGAATTTACTACAGCCCATTTACAATTTTTTAAAAGTACAACCCATTTTCTTGCTAGGACAACGATTAATAATTTCAACCAACCATTCAAGACAGAATTCAATAAAATTTCCCACTTTTTGATGGGATCCAAAATATTTTTATCCCGAAATTTCTAGTCAGATTAAATATAAATTTGTATTACGTAAAAATCTAACAAAACATTGCGCGCGCAAGAACTAAAAATTAAGATTTTCAAAATCCATAAATAATATTTTATAAACTAATTTCGTGCTTGGTGCATTTTTTAATAGTTACTGCCTAGTTTTTATAATTACATCCCATTTATTATTTTTTAAATCCCATCTTCCTGTTAAGCCTAATGCATCCCTCCAAGGAAAGATTTGCAGCCCAGCGGGGCGGAGAATAACAAGTTGACCTTGCCTGGGTATTCCTCAAAAAAACGTATAGCTGGGCTAGCCATTTTCATCTTGAAAAAAATTAATATCTGGGCTGGATATCTGTCCTGGGCTAGACGGACCACAGCCCGCCTAGTTAATACCCTACTCTCCTCTGAACAACAACGAAAACATCGCCAAGAAAAACTCTGCAGTGCTCACACCTCAAAAACACAAATATTGCTCGAGCTGCTTGGTCCCAGTTGTCGGCCGCACCTTGTGCAATTCTCTCGTTTATATTGACTACATAGGTTGACAATGGTGTGGGACCGTGATGTCAGGAAACCAGGAGGAAGCAAAAAAAATATAGTTGTACATAATAAGGAGGCACTTGCGTACGTACGGCTATGGCCCTAGTGGGTCCCTAATGTCATCCAGTCAAAATAAAGTCATCTCCCGAATCCTCATGTTCACTGACCATGTTAACAATGCTCGGCGCCACGATGAGCGCAACAACACGAAGGACAATGGAGAGGGCCTCACGGGCCCTACGGATGGTCTGATACAGCGCCCGCTGCTCATTTAGGAAGCCAGGATCATCGGACACCTATGAGGACCTTCGAGAGACTGAGACGGCATGAAACGGTAAGGCCGCGGTTGGGAGCTCTGGTTTATTTCACACCTGTATTAAGATAGAAGTGTAATTTACTCGTCATCGGAAACAACGTGTAAAATACAGGCGTAATGAAACCGAGGGCCCGAGGTCTGTAAGTAAAACCGGCGGGTTACGCGTGTAATTTGAGAGACTGGTGTATATCTTACTAGTCGAAATCGACCAACCAAGCGCTTCGCCCGAGACCATCTGCTTTTATTTACAAGCGTCAATTTTACAAGCGGTTTTGGTTGGAAAACGACGATCCAATCACAGCCTAAGATGATGAGTTGGTCAGAAGATCATATAGTTTCACGTCTAACCTACCCGACTTGTCGTATAGGCTATGAATAAAACATAAGACGATGAACATCTTAAGCACGGAAACAACAGAAGAGGATGATCTTCCTAACAAGCAAATCACTGGCATTAGATCGACATGCAAAACAATACGAAACATTATTCTCAGGAGGCATGGTTTACAGCTCGTGATGCCGCATGCCACAACATTCCAAGCTCAACTTTGCAATCAAACTCAAGGCCTGGCATTACATAGACAATATTCAGAACAAACTCTTAAAATATCTTACATAAGTAAACATTCATGTGACTATGCATCTCAGCAGAGTAAATATTTACTTCTGAACTAAAGACAGGAATAGGAAAAAACGATCGACGTTGCTCACAACAAAGGGCGTCCCACTCAAAAATATCAAATGTATGTCTTCTGGCTAACATCAATGAGCAAAAATTGACAAGGTTTTCCAATTCCAATATATTAAACTAATGTCAACTTTGACAAGCTTTTCCCATTCAAAATATGTAATGCCTATGATTGTGGAACGGGCAGGGTTTGTCATCTGATAGTCCGGTGGCTCAAGGTGACGACGAATGATTAGAGAACCATTTGATGTATTGTGCATGATGAAGTATTATGGAGGACACGAACCATCTAAACATTTTGTGCAGTTCCACTAAAATCAAGTTGAGCATGCCTGTGGATTTCGTATTTATATGCTGCCAGAAACAAAGACACATCAGCACACAAATGAATATTAGCCCCAGTGTCAACCCACCAATCGGTGGACTAACAAACTGAAAGTATGGTAAACAGATCACAATACCCAGATGCCCCATCATTGTTGCTTAGAGTGACATTGACAGACTTGGAGTCCTGTCCTGGCTTCTTGGTACTTGTTTGGGCACTTGTTTGCCCAGTGTTCCTCCGAACCACAAGTAAAGCAACCATCTCTCTTTTTGTGTTTCTTCTTACCCTTCTTAATGGCCGACGCTGGCAGCACCATTCAAACATATAGTCCGGTGGCTCAAGGTGACGATGAATGATTAGAGAACAATTTGATGTATTGTGCATGATGAAGTATTATGGAGGACACAAACCATCTGGACATTTTGTGCAGTTCCACTAAAATCAAGCTGAGCATCCCTGTGGATATCGTATTTATATGCTGCAAGAAAACAAAGACATAGGAGCGCACACATGAATATTGGCCCCAGTGTCAACCCACCAATCGGTGGACTAACAAACTAAAAGTACGGTAAACAGATTACTATACCCAGATGCCCCATCATTGTTGCTTAGAATGACATTGACAAATTTGGAGTCCTGTCCTGGCTTGCTGTACTTGTTTGGGCACTTTTTGCCCAGTGCACTCCACGTGTTGTAGAGTTTCCTATGCTCTCTGCAGACTAGTCATGTCACCAGCGTCTACTAATACTCTGTAAAGCTTCTTGATCATTCCTTGTGTAATGTAGCGCAAACAGTGACTGCTTCTTTCTGCAAAGTGGTAAGACCAACTGGAACCACTAATGCAGCAGTTTGCCTTAGACACATTGGCTCCTTTTGTGCAATTCAACTAAAATCAAAGTCGGAATAAAACCGAGCTTTAATTTTGATATCCCTGTAAGCAACAAAAGGTATAAGGGAAACAATTACTGAGAAATAACAGTTGATGACTTGTACTCCCAGTAGAAAAACATCTACTGATCTACCCTATCTTAATGGGAAACAGAGCAGGAGAGTAGCAATTCTTAATCAGTGTGATTCATTCATATTAACTGAGACATTATCTTAACAATGCCTTGTTTCAACATGTATAAAGAACGACAAAGCATAAAAGTATCATTCCTAAAACAATGTGACTGATTCATTTTAACAGAGACATTATCTTAACAATACCTTGGTTAAACATGTAGAAAGAACTACAAAGCAAGATAGTACAATTTGTAAAACACTGTAACTGATATATAATAACAGAGACATTATCTGAACAATACATTTCTTAAACATGTACTACGGCCGATCCCTAACAGAAATGGTACTCCCGCCGATCCCTAACAAGTGTTGCAGTTTTGAACTAAGATTCAATAGTTAATTCTGAGGAAAGTCGGTACTGACCTTTCAAGACCAAGATTTGAAACAACTCGTGAGGAAGACCTCAGTGAGATCTCAACACATATATGGAAATCCGGTCTCATTTTGTGTAGTTCCACCAAAATTAAGCGAAGCAAAATATCGCAATAGCAACAAGTTGAATAGATATCCCTGTTTTAACAGAGGCAAAAAAGGAATCAATTACAGGCCAATAAAGGAGGATGAAACATGCGGCCACCAAAATGGTAATCCCGCCAATCCCTAACAAGTGTTGCAGTTTTGAAATAAGATTCAGTAGTTAATTCTGAGAGTGGTATTGCTTAATTTTACCAGCGGCATTAGATTAACAAAAAGCATAAACTGTTCCAGGGGAGAGAGGGTGCAACAACAACATGTGCTTCCATCTACTTATAAAGGGGGTGATGCAGAGTTTGTTGTAACAAAGCAGCAAGCATAATGTCTGGGTTGGTCCCATTTTTGTTCACTACTTAATGGGAAAAGACAGCAATACAATAGCTTCAATTCAACATTTATTTAAAACAGTACCAATACAAGTAGCACAACCTCTCAAAACACACTGCACAATCATGTGGATGAAGGCAAGTACCAACCTGTCATGACGCACACAAGATCACATACGAATCTGCCAACATGAATAGGAAATCCAATCTCGTTTTGTGCAGTTACTCTGAAGTCAAGTAAAGTTGCCGGTGTGACATTTAAGTTTGCTATAGCAACAAGTTGAATAGATATCCCTGATTTAACAGAGGCAAAAAAGGAAACAATTACTGCCAATAATGGAGTATGAAACATGCGGCCACAAAAAGAAGCATCTACCTTATCTTGATGGAAAACAAAGTATAGGACAGTAGCATTTCTAAAACGGTTGCATTGATTCATATTAACAGAGAAATTCTCTTAAAATAGTTCAGTAGTTAATTCTGAGAGTGGCATTGATTAAAATACAATAGCTTCAATTCAACATTTATTTAAAAAAGTACCAATACAAGTAGCACAACATCTCAAAACACACTGCACAATCATGTGGATGGGACATGGGACATGCCAGCACCATGTGCGTCCACACGTATAAATGGGTGATGCAGAGTATGTAGCCTAGCAGCATATCTGCGTTGGTCCCATATTTGTTCTCTTTGAAACTTTTTCCAATGTGAGGGCAGCAAATCTAGTCCTGCACAAACTACCCGACCCCACAGTTTCTTTCCCTTTTCAACAAAGCGTTCGGTTCCTTACAGATGTGTGTACTGGGTTACCCCCTTTTTCCCTTTTCGACCAACAAAGTGGCTGGATAGCTAGTCTATACTACTTTCCCTCCCTCCTTTCCTCATTGAACCACGTCCTAGATTCATGCTCCACCCCACTGCACCCTTCTTTCCTCTTTGAACCAAGACCTAGATTCGACTACAGAATCAAAAAAGAGCAGCATGCAGCTAGAACAATGACGGTTTCAAAGAAACTTATACCTTAGGGTCGTCGGGATGTGGCAAGGTGTGCGGCGGGAGGTCGGATCTGCCCACACTACGTACGGCAGCGAGGAAGAAGGGGTCGGTGGCCCTCCCGCACAGGTGCTGGGTGAAAGAGAAAAGCGCAGCCGGCAGTGGATTGCCTCCCTCGCCGAAGGTGATAGAGTGAACGCTGCACCTCCTCCCCTTCCCGGTGCGACGGGATCCGGACGCCTCCTTCGCCAGCTGTGAGGAGGCTGAGAGAGACAGAGGCCACAACGCGGTCTTGTTTAGATCTGGTGAAGAGGGTGAGAGACAGTGAATATAGCAAACCCTAGCAAAGGAACGCTGAGCCTCCAGCGTGTATATATATATGTAGTGCGGCGAGAGTGTGGAGAGTGCAAACCCTAGCGAACAAGCGCTGAGGCTCCAGCCTTTATTGTAGTACGGACTGAGCTCTGGTGCCTTAACTGCACCTGCTTTTGGCTGTATGACAGGTGGGCCAGCCACATTTTGGGCGCACATGACATAAACCCAAAGGCAGGTGCATTAAAGTCAATGAAGCTGCGTCCATATAGTACTCGTGTATACGACTAATATATAGTGGAGTGGTTTTCTTATTCTCTCCATAACAATCATTTTAAATTGTGTAAGTACGAAATGAAACTCTTTATTTAACGTACCAGTGAAGAAAACTACTACTCCCTCTGTTCCTAAATATTTGTCTTTCTAGAGATTTCAACAAATGACTACATACGGAGCAAAATGAGTGAATCTACACTGTAAAAAATGTCTATATACATCCATTGCAAACCACTTGAAAGACAAATATTTAGGAATGGAGGGAGTACTTCTGATGAACTAACGATCCACGCGTCCTGGTCGCACTTCTGTCCTTCACGTGCGGTACACTACCTGTTGGGGAACGTAGCGGAAATTCAAAATTTTCAACGCATCACCAAGATCAATCTATGGAGTAATCTAGCAAAGAGGGGAAGGGGAGTGCATCTACATACCCTTGTAGATCGCGATGCGGAAGCGTTGCAAGAACGCTGATGAAGGAGTCGTACTCGTAGCGATTCAGATCGCGGTTGATTCCGATCTAAGCGCCGAACCACGGCGCCTCCACGTTCAACACACGTGCAGCCCGGTGACGTCTCCCACGCCTTGATCCAGCAAGGAGAGAGGGAGAGGTTGGGGAAGACTCCGTCCAGCAGCAGCACGACGGCGTGGTGGTGATGGAGGAGCGTGGCAATCCCGCAGGGCTTCGCCAAGCACTGCGGGAGAGGAGGAAGAGGGGTAGGGCTGCGCTATGAGGGAGATGTGTTCTCATGTGTATGGCAGCCCCAAACCCCCACTCTATATAGGGGAAAGGGAGGGGGCTGCGCCCCCATCTAGGGTTCCCCCCAAGGGGTGCGGCCAGCCCTAGATGGGACTTGGGGGGCGGCCAAGGGGGGGAGAGAGGGGGGCGCCCCACTAGATGGGCCTTAGGCCCATCTCAGCCTAGGGTTTCCCCCTTCCCCCCTTCCTGCGCCCTGGGCCCTTTGTGGGAGGCACACCAGCCCACCTAGGGGCTGGTCCCTTCCCACAGTTTGCACACGCAGCCCTCTGGGGCTGGTGGCCCCACCTGGTGGACCCCCGGGACCCTCTCGATGGTCCCGGTACATTACCGATAGCACCCGAAACATTTCCGGTGACCAAAACAGGACTTTCCATATATAAATCTTTACCTCCGGACCATTCCGGAACTCCTCGTGACATCCGGGATGTCATCCGGGACTCCGAACAACATTCGGTAACCACATACAAACTTCCTTTATAACCCTAGCGTCATCGAACCTTAAGTGTGTAGACCCTACGGGTTCGGGAACCATGCAGACATGACCGAGACGTTCTCCGGCCAATAACCAACAGCGGGATCTGGATACCCATGTTGGCTCCCACATGTTCCACGATGATCTCATTGGATGAACCACGATGTCGGGGATTCAATCAATCCCGTATACAATTCCCTTTGTCAATCGGTATGTTACTTGCCCGAGATTCGATCGTCGGTATCCCGATACCTTGTTCAATCTCGTTACCGGCAAGTCTCTTTACTCGTTCCGTAACACACATCATCCCGTGATCAACTCCTTGGTCACATTGTGCACATTATGATGATGTCCTACCGAGTGGGCCCAGAGATACCTCTCAGTGTACACGGAGTGACAAATCCCAGTCTCAATTCGTGCCAACCCAACAGACACTTTCGAAGATACCTGTAGTGCACCTTTATAGCCACCCAGTTACGTTGTGACGTTTGGTACACCCAAAGCATTCCTACGGTATCCGGGAGTTGCACAATCTCATGGTTTAAGGAAATGATACTTGACATTAGAAAAGCTCTTAGCAAACGAACTACACGATCTTGTGCTAGGCTTAGGATTGGGTCTTGTCCATCACGTCATTCTCCTAATGATGTGATCCCGTTATCAACGACATCCAATGTCCATGGTCAGGAAACCGTAACCATCTATTGATCAACGAGCTAGTCAACTAGAGGCTTACTAGGGACATGGTGTTGTCTATGTATCCACACATGTATCTGAGTTTCCTATCAATACAATTCTAGCATGGATAATAAACGATTATCATGAACAAGGAAATATAATAATAACCAATTTATTATTGCCACTAGGGCATATTTCCAACAGTCTCCCACTTGCAGTAGAGTCAATAATCTAGTTCACATCACCATGTGATTAACACTCACAGGTCACATCACCATGTGACCAACATCTAAAGAGTTTACTAGAGTCAACAATCTAGTTCACATCACTATGTGATTAACACTCAATGAGTTCTGGTTTGATCATGTTATGCTTGTGAGAGAGGTTATTAGTCAACGGGTCTGAACCTTTCAGATCCGTGTGTGCTTTACGAATATCTATGTCATCTTGTGGATGCTACCACGCGCTACTTGGAGCCATTTCAAATAACTGCTCTACTATACGAATCCGGTTTACTACTCAGAGTCATCCGGATTAGTGTCAAAGTTTGCATCGACGTAACCCTTTACGACGAAGTCCTTTCCACCTCCATAATCGAGAATATTCCTTAGTCCACTAGATACTAAGGATAAGTTCGACCGCTGTCATGTGATCCATTCCCGGATCACTATTGTACCCCTTGACCAACTCATGGCAAGGCACACTTCATGTGCGGTTCACAGCATAGCATACTGTAGAGCCTACGTCTAAAGCATAGGGGACGACCTTCGTCCTTTCTCTCTCTTCTGCTGTGGTCAGGTATTGAGTCTTACTCAATACTCACACCTTGTAACACAGCCAAGAACTCCTTCTTTGCTGATCTATTTTGAACTCTTTCAAAATCATGTCAAGGTGTGCGTTCTCTGAAAGTATCATCAGGCATCTTGATCTATCTCTATAGATCTTGATGCCCAATATGTAAGCAGCTTTATCCAGGTCTTCCTTTGAAAAACTCCTTTCAAACAACCCTTTATGCTTTCCAGAAATTTTACATCATTTCGGATCAACAATATGTCATTCACATATACTTATCAGAAATGTTGTAGCGCTCCCACTCACTTTATTGTAAATACAAGTTTCTAACAAACTTTGTATAAACCCAAAATCTTTGATCATCTCATCAAAGCATACATTCCAACTCCGAGATGCTTACTCTAGTCCATGGAAGGATCGCTGGAGCTAGCATACCTTTTAGCATCCTTAGGATCGACAAAACCTTTCTGATTGTATCACATACAACCTTTCCTTACGAAAACTGGTAAGGAAACTTGTTTTGACATCCATCTGCCAGATTTCATAAATGCAGCTAATGGTAACATGATTCCGACGGACTTAAGCATCGCTACGGATGAGAAAATCTTATCGTAGTCAACTCCTTGAACTTGTGAAAATTCTCTTTGCCACAAGTCGAGCTTCATAGACGGTAACATTACCGTCCATGTCTGTCTTCTTCTTAAAGATCCATTTATCTCAATGGCTTGCCGATCATCGGGCAAGTTCACAAAAGTCTATGCTTTGTTCTGATACATGGATCCTATCTCGGATTTCATGGCTTCTAACCATTTGTCGGAATATGGGCCCACCATCGCTTCTCCATAGCTCGTAGGTTCATTGTTGTCTAGCAACATGACTTCCAAGACCGGATCACGCATTACTCTGAAGTAGTACGCATCCTCGTCGTCCTACGAGGTTTGGTAGTGACTTGATCTGAAGTTTCATGATCACTATCATAAGCTTCCACTTCAATTGGTATACGTGCCACAGGAACAACTTCCTGTGCCCTGCTACACACTAGTTGAAGTGATGGTTCAATAACCTCATCAAGTCTCCACCATCCTCCCACTCAATTCTTTCGAGAGAAACTTTGACTCGAGAAAGGACTCATTTCTAGAAGCTATTACTTTTGCTTCCAGATCAGAAATAGGAGGTATACCCAATTGTTTTGGGTATTCTATGAAGATGCATTTATCCGCTTTGGGTTCGAGCTTATTAGCCTGAAACTTTTTCACATAAGCGTCGCAGCCCCAAACTTTTAAGAAACGACAACTTATGTTTCTCTAAACGGTGTCGTCTCAACGGAATTGTGTGGTGCCCCTTTTAAAGTGAATGCGGTTGTCTCTAATGCCTAACCCATAAATGATAGTGGTAATTCGATAAGAGACATCATGGTATGCACCATATCCAATAGGGTGCAGTTATGATGTTCGGACACACCATCACACTGTGGTGTTCCAGGCGGTATTAATTGTGAAACACTTTCCATAATGTCTTAATTGTGTGCCAAACTCGTAACTCAGATATCTCTATGATCATATCATAGACATTTTATCCTCTTGTCACGACGATCTTCAACTTCACTCTGAAATTACTTGAACCTTTCAATAATTCAGACTTGTGTTTCATCAAGTAAATATTCTCAGCATCTACTCAAATCATCTGTGAAGTAAGAACATATCGATATCCACTGCGTGCCTCAGCACTCATTGGACTGCACACATCAAATGTATTACTTCCAACATGTTGCTCTCTTGTTCCATCTTACTGAAAATGAGGCCTTTCAGTCATCTTGCCCATGTGGTATGATTTGCATGTCTCAAGTGATTCAAAATCAAGTGAGTCCAAACGATCCATCTGCATGGAGTTTCTTCATGCACATATACCAATAGACATGGTTCGCATGTCTCAATCCTTTCAAAAATGAGTGAGTCCAAAGATCCATCTACATGGAGCTTCTTCATGCGTTTTATCCCAATATGACTCAAATAGGAGTGCCACAAGTATGTGGTACTATCATTACTTTTGGCATGAACATGTGTATCACTACGATCGAGATTCAATAAACCATTTATATTAGGTGCAAGACCATTGAAGGTATTATTCAAATAAAAGAGTAACCATTATTCTTCTTAAATGAACAACACAATCCAATCATGTCTATGCTCAACGTAAACACCAAATAACAATTATTTAGCTTTAACACCAATCTCGATGGTAGAGGGAGCATGCGATGCTTGATCACATCAACCTTGGAAACAATTCCAACACATATCGTCATCTCACCTTTAGCTAGTCTCCGTTTATTCCGCAGCTTTTATTTCGAGTTACTAACACTTAGCAACCGAACCGGTATCTAATACCCTGGTGCTGCTAGGAGTACTAGTAAAGTACACATTCATATAATGTATATCCAATATACTTCTGTCGACCTTGCCTGCCTTCTCATTACCATGTATCTAGGGTAGTTCTGCTTCAGTGACCGTTCCCCTCATTACAGAAGCACTTAGTCTCGGGTTTGGGTTCAACCTTGGGATTCTTAGCTAGAGCAGCAAATGATTTGCTGTTTCATGAAGTATCCCTTTTGCCCTTGCCCTTCTAGAAACTAGTGGTTTTACTAACCATCAACAATTGATGCTCCTTCTTGATTTCTACTTTCGCGGTGTCAAACATCGCGAATAGCTCAAGGATCATCATATCTATCCCTGATATGTTATAGTTCATCACGAAGCTCTAATAGCTTGGTGGCAGTGACTATGGAGAACCATCACTATCTCATCTGGAAGATTAACTCCCACTCGATTCAAGTGATTGTAGTACTCAGACATTTCTAAACCGTTAGCATGACGCACTGAACTATCACGTAGTCATCAAAACGTGTATGCCAGATGTTTCGCAACATCTACAGACGACACTGAGGTTCAGCACACGGAGCGGTGCATTAAGGACATAAGCCTTCTATGCAGCAATGAGGACAATCCTCAATTTACGGACCTAGTCCGCATAATTGCTACTACCAACTTTCAACTAAATTTTCTCTAGGAGGATATCTTAAACAGTAGAACTAAAGCGTAAGCTATGACATAATTTGCTAAGACCTTTTGACTATGTTCATGATAATGAAGTTCATCTGATTATTTAATGAACTCCCACTCAGATAGACATCCCTCTAGTCATATAAGTGATACATGATCCGAGTCAAACTAGGCCGTGTCCGATCATCACGTGAGACAGACTAGTCATCATCGGTGAACATCTCCATGTTGATCGCATCTACTATACGACTCATGTTCGACCTTTCGATCTCTTGTGTTCCGAGGCCATGTCTGTACATGCTAGGCTCGTCAAGTCAACCTAAGTGTTTCGCATGTGTTCCGAGGCCATGTCTGTACATGCTAGGCTCGTCAACACCCGTTGTATTCGAACGTTAGAATCTATAACACCTGATCATCACGTGGTGCTTCGAAACAATGAACCTTCGCAACGGTGCACAGTTAGGGGGAACACGTTTCTTGAAATTTTAGTGAGGGATCATCTTATTTATGCTACCGTCATTCTAAGCAAATAAGATGTAAACATGACAAACATCACATGCAAATCATAAAGTGACGTGATATGGTCAATATCATCTTGCGCCTTTTGATCTCCATCTTCGAGGCGTGGCATGATCACCTTCGTCACCGGCATGACACCATGATCTCCATCATCATGATCTCCATCATCGTGTCTTCTTGAAGTTGTCTCGCCAACTATTACTTCTACTACTATGGCTAACGGTTAGCAATAAAGTAAAGTAATTACATGGCGTTATTCATTGACATGCAGGTCATACAATAAATTAAGACAACTCCTATGGCTCCTGTCGGTTGTCATACTCATCGACATGCAAGTCGTGATTCCTATTACAAGAACATGATCAATCTCATACATCACATATATCATTCATCACATCCTTTTGGCCATATCACATCACATAGCATACCCTGCAAAAACAAGTTAGACGTCCTCTAAATGTTGTTGCATGTTTTACGTGGCTGCTATGGGATTCTAGCAAAACGTTTCTTACCTACGCAAAAGCCACAACGTGATATGCCAATTTCTATTTACCCTTCATAAGGACCCTTTTCATCGAATCCGATCTGACTAAAGTGGGAGAGACAGACACCCGCTAGCCACCTTATGCAACTAGTGCATATCAGTCGGTGGAACCTGTCTCACTTAAGAGTACGTGTAAGGTCGGTCCGGGCCGCTTCATCCCACGATGCCGCCGAATCAAGATAAGACTAGAAACGGCAAGTAAATTGACAACATCGACGCCCACAACTACTCTGTGTTCTACTCGTGCATAGAAACTACGCATAAACCTCGCTCTGATACCACTGTTGGGGAATGTAGCGGAAATTCAAAATTTTCTATGCATCACCAAGATCAATCTATGGAGTAATCTATGCATCTACATACCCTTGTAGATCACGATGCGGAAGCGTTGCAAGAACGCGGATAAAGGAGTCGTACTCGTAGCGATTCAGATCGCGGTTGATTTTGATCTAAGCGTCGAACCACGGCGCCTCCGCGTTCAACACACGTGCAGCCCGGTGACGTCTCCCACGCCTTGATCCAGCAAGGAGAGAGGGAGAGGTTGGGGAAGACTCCGTCCAGCAGCAGCACGACCGCGTGGTGGTGATGGAGGAGCGTGGCAATCCCGCAGGGCTTCGCCAAGCATCGCGGGAGAGGAGGAGGAAGAGGGGTAGGGTTGCGCTATGAAGGAGGTGTGTTCTCATGTGTATGGCAGCCCCAAACCCCCACTATATATAGGGGAAAGGGAGGGGGCTGCCCCCCATCTAGGGTTCCCCCCAAGGGGTGCGGCCAGCCCTAGATGGGACTTGGGGGGCGGCCAAGGGGGGGAGAGAGGGGGGCGCCCCACTAGATGGGCCTTAGGCCCATCTCAGCCTAGGGTTTCCCCCTTCCCCCCCTTCCTGCGCCCTGGGCCCTTTGTGGGAGGCGCACCAGCCCACCTAGGGGCTGGTCCCTTCCCACACTTGGCCCACGCAGCCCTCTGGGGCTGGTGGCCCCACCTGCTGGACCCCCGGGACCCTCCCGGTGGTCCCGGTACATTACCGATAGCACCCGAAACTTTTCCGGTGACCAAAACAGGAGTTCCCATATATAAATCTTTACCTCCGGACCATTCCGGAACTTCTCGTGATGTCCGGGATCTCATCCGGGACTCCGAACAACATTCGGTAACCACATACAAACTTCCTTTATAGCCCTAGCGTCATCGAACCTTAAGTGTGTAGACCCTACGGGTTCGGGAACCATGCAGACATGACCGAGACGTTCTCCGGCCAATAACCAACAGCGGGATCTGGATACCCATGTTGGCTCCCACATGTTCCACGATGATCTCATTGGATGAACCACGATGTCGGGGATTCAATCAATCCCGTATACAATTCCCTTTGTCAATCGGTATGTTACTTGCCCGAGATTCGATCGTCGGTATCCCGATACCTTGTTCAATCTCGTTACCGGCAAGTCTCTTTACTCGTTCCGTAACACACATCATCCAGTGATCAACTCCTTGGTCACATTGTGCACATTATGATGATGTCCTACCGAGTGGGCCCAGAGATACCTCTCCGTTTACACGGAGTGACAAATCCCAGTCTCGATTCGTGCCAACCCAACAGACACTTTCGGAGATACCTGTAGTGCACCTTTATAGCCACCCAGTTACGTTGTGACGTTTGGTACACCCAAAGCATTCCTACGGTATCCGGGAGTTGCACAATCTCATGGTCTAAGGAAATGATACTTGACATTAGAAAAGCTCTTAGCAAATGAACTACACGATCTTGTGCTAGGCTTAGGATTGGGTCTTGTCCATCACATCATTCTCCTAATGATGTGATCCCGTTATCAACGACATCCAATGTCCATGGTCAGGAAACCGTAACCATCTATTGATCAACGAGCTAGTCAACTAGAGGCTTACTAGGGACATGGTGTTGTCTATGTATCCACACACATGTATCTGAGTTTCCTATCAATACAATTCTAGCATGGATAATAAACGACTATCATGAACAAGGAAATATAATAATAACCAATTTATTATTGCCTCTAGGGCATATTTCCAACACTACCCTCCCTTAAGTGAACAACCACACATGCGCCAAATTACCGGAAACGTGTGAGAGTGTGTACAAATAAAGAATTTTAATTTCAATTATCGGAAAGGTTTGAGAGTATGTACAGTTTGCCCTCTCTAATAATTATGGTTTGTTGTGTTCGGCCTAAACTTGGTAAAACTTTACAAAGTTTGACTTCAGTCAAATCTAATATGTGGAGTAAATAAAAATGGAGGGCTACTACGTCCATCCGGGTTTTTAGTCCACACCATTTTTTTAATTAAAGTTAATAGCTGGACAAATAAAATTACAGGGGAGCTGGAGACAAAGTTGAGAGAAGGCTTAGAAATCAATACAAAAATTATGCTCTTAGTACCAACGCCGATCCTTCTTCAAGGAAACATTTGGTTCATAGCCAATTGTGTGATAAAATTGCACCAACGTGAAAGACGACTGCGTCTCCAACGCAACCAAGGTGAACTGACGAAGGATATCATCTTTGCGGGTAACAAGCAAAGAGCACTGATGGAAGACAGCTTATTTTTATTGAAAATCGATCAGCTTCACCAGCCGACGCAACCATGAGGCGCAACCATGAGCATTCATAGGTCATCGTGGTGATGCATCATCCATTTGGCATCAAGTTTGGGTGAGGCACCTATGAAGTTCGACAAATCCTCACTGTGGTCTGTTTCTTCTCAGTAGTCAAGCTCGAGGAAGGAAGAACCACGTGGCAGAGGACAGTGAGGCGGAACAACAATGGCCATCCAATTTTGTGCAGTTCCACTAAAATTGAGGAAGACAGGCCCGGGTATGGAGATACGCATCGCTGTTTCCAAAAATATAAAAAAGGGATATAGTGTTGTTACTTTGTTTTACAAGATTAACAACGACATCTCAATTGTCAATAAGAATTATGAAAAGTACACCAACAAACAGAAGCATCATGATTATCTTGATGGGTACTACACCAGGATACCCAAGAAAAAAAGCATTTCTTCATTTAACCAGTGATAGTATTAGATTAGCAGCAGCAATAGGAGCATATGGACAATGACCGCACAACCACCATGTACTTTTTAACGAAACAACATGTATACCTCCACCAAGGCATAAATCAGGACAACTTTTTGAGTGGCATTTCCACTATAATAGTAGGTGATGTTGGACCAGCCGACGAACCCTAGCTACTATACATGGGGAGCTGGGGAGTAGTCGCATAGAAGAAAACCCGCATGCAGCGACCTGGGGAGCTGGACTAGTACAAGAAGTTATACCTCAGGTGGGCGAGATGTCGCTTAGGTGGGCGGGCGGGATCTGCCCACACGACGGCAGTGAACAAGGGCGCAGAGTGTTGGAACACGCGGTACGCTACGCTAGCGCCAAATAAAATTTTCTACCGCAAACCCAAGATCATGCTGCTGGAAATAGATCACGGGATCGGGTTTACCACTAGACGTGCAGTCACCACAGCGGAAGTAGAGTTGGTGATGCGTGTAGCCGATCTCCCTGGCCGTCTCCTCCTTGCTTCCCGATCTCCCACGAACAGCGAAGACCCGTGAATGGTGATCTCCCGCGAACGGCACCTCGCGGTTCCCTCGAACGGTTCATCCACGCACCGCAGATGGGATGCCTCCAAGGTATCCACACGTACGGGGAGCAGCGTCGAGCGGCGGACTGCTAGGTCCGGTCGCGCGACATGGGCATGGGGAGTGGCGGTGGCTAACCAGGGTTCAATCCGATCAACCCTAAGTGGTGTGCCCACTCCCCTTTATATAGACCTCCGAGGTGGGCTCAACACTTGAGCCCACTAGGAGTCCACATCCATTTTCCACTCAGATCCAATCCGAATGGGCTGCAGCCCCTTAAGTGTGCGACCCTATAGGTTCACGTACACATGGACACGACCAGAGTCGATAGTTGGTAGCGGCTCCTAGCAAAACGTGCCAACTCCCATGTGGGCGTAAAGTCGTTTGACGAACCTCAACAATGTGGCATATGCAACATTCCTTTTGCCTCACGATATTTGTTGTCGAGCTCAAGGCGAGTACTTATCACCCTTGTGTTAGCTCGACCTCTCTTCTCGAAACCATGATACAGATTCCCGAACTAGGTTAACACTTAACCCAAGTCGCACGGCCATGCTTTCCGAATCTAATCACTCGAGAGGGCCCAGAGAATATCTCTCCAAATAGGAGGGGCAAATTCCATCTTGGTCAACCATGTCTCGCGGCATGTCTCACGACTCACCTGAAAGCTACCTTTATAACTACCCAGTTACGGAGTAGCGTTTGATAGACCCTAAGTGAGTCGATCCTCATCCCGAGAACATGCGAGGACCTCAGGTCTAGGACATGGCATAGACATTGCACTTGAGACTAACAGATGACTATATCTCGCTGCGTCTCAAAGTGGGTCTGTCCGGCTCGGTGATCTCCATCCCCGAGCCCATACTATCGGTTTAGCATCTCCATGCACATGACTTGTGGAACATAGTCATCAACCGAGTCGTATACTAGTCAAGGATATGTGTCCGCATAACCTTATCAACTAGGGACCATTAAAACAATCATCACACAATACATAGTTCCACAAACAAGTCACATACTTATTGATACATATCATTGATGATGTTCAAGGACAATACAAAGGACTCATGAATACATATGGAAATATCATCATCGCATGATTGCCTCTAGGGCATATCTCCAACAGTCTCCCACTTGCACTAGAGTCAATCATTTAGGCATCGTATGCCCATGGAGCTCATGTGCGCCTCATGCTTCGGACGTGGGAGAGGCTTCGTCAATGGATCAGCAACATTTGCATCTGTGTGTACCTTGCATATGTTTACATCACCTCTTTCGACAATGTCGTGAATAAGGTTAAAACGCCTGAGTATGTGTTGGGTTTTATGATGGTTCCGTGGTTCCTTGACTTGCGCAATGGCACCACTATTATCACAATAGAGGTCCAATGGATTAGACGCGCCCTCAACCACACCAAGATCAGAAATAAAATTCTTCACCCAAACACCTTCTTTTGCAGCTTCAGAAACCGCAATGTACTCGGCCTCTGTTGTAGAATCAGCTATCGTATCTTGCTTGGAACTCCTCCAGCTCACTGCTCCTCCGTTCAAAATGAACACAAACCCAGATTGCGATCGACTATCATCCCTATCTGTTTGGAAACTAGCATCGGTGTAACGATTTACAACGAGCTCATCCTCACCTCCATAAACCAGGAACATATCCTTAGTCCTTCTCAAGTACTTAAGGATATTCTTAACCGTTGTCCAGTGACTCTCCCCTGGATCAGCCTGGTATCTGCCCACCACGCTAAGAGCAAAACTAACATCGGGACGAGTACATACCATAGCATACATGATGGACCCAACAGCCGAAGCATACGGAATCCCATCCATGTGTCTTCGCTCATCAGGAGTCGTAGGACTCTGAGTCTTGCTAAGACTAATGCCATGTGACATGGGCAAGAAACCTTTCTTGGCATCTTGCATGTTGAACCGCTTCAACACCATGTCAATATACGCACTCTGGCTTAATCCAATAATCCTTCTCGATCTATCTCTATAGATCTTGATTCCCAAAATGTAAGCTGCTTCTCCCAAGTCCTTCATAGAAAAACTATTTTTCAATGATTCCTTGACAGATTCAAGCATTTGAACATCATTTCCAATCAATAATATGTCATCCACATATAAGATCAGAAATGCAACTGAGCTCCCACAGACCTTCTTGAATACACAATGATCACAGTCATTCTTGATGAAGCCAAACTCTTTGACAGCTTCACTAAAACGAATGTTCCAATTCCGAGATGCTTGCCTTAATCCATAAATGGATCTCTGAAGCTTGCATACCATGCTAGACTTCTTTGGATGGACAAAACCCTTGGGTTGTGTCATATACACATCCTCGGTTAAATTTCCATTAAGGAAAGCCGTTTTGACATCCATCTGCCATATTTCATAGTCGAAATATGCCGCTATAGCAAGAATGATCCGAATTGATTTAGGCATCGCTACCGGTGAGTAAGTCTCATCGTAGTCAACTCCTTGAACTTGTCGATAACCTTTAGCAACAGGTCGAGCCTTATGGACTGTGACATTTCCGTCCGTATCAATTTTCTTCTTAAAGATCCACTTGCACTCAATGGCTCGAACGCCATCTGGCAGATCAACCAAGTTCCAAACTTGATTGTCATCCATGGACTTTAATTCGGATCTCATGGCCTCAAGCCATAACTCGGAATCAGGGCTCTCCATCGCTTCCGCATATGTAGTCGGCTCGTTGTTCTCCAAGAACAACACATTGCAGTCATGCAAATTTCGTAACCTTTCCGACCTCCGTGGAACAGGTGTCAACTCCACTATGGGTTCCCTGACTAACTCCGGTGTGACAGTATCACCTACCGGAACGTCCCCGTGTGGTTCTCGAATTTCTTCTAGTCGGACCGTCCTCCCACTAGCCGTCCGATTGAGAAAATCTTTCTCAAGGAAAACTCCATGTCGAGCGAAAAACACTTTGCCCTCTTCACGGTTGTAGAATTAATATCCCAAGGTTTCCCTTGGATATCCCACGAATATGCACTTGTCCGATTTGGGTGTGAGCTTATCCGACTGGAGTCGCTTGACATATGCTTCACATCCCCAAATTTTCAGAAAAGACAAACTGTGACTCTTCGCAGTCCATATCTCATATGGTGTCTTATCAACGGACTTAGATGGTACCCTGTTTAGTGTGAAAGCTGCAGTTTCTAGAGCGTATCCCCAAAATGACAAGGGTAAATCCGACTAACTCATCATCAATCGGACCATGTCCAACAGGGTCCGATTCCTCCGTTCCGACACACCATTTCTCTGTGGCGTACCCGGAGGAGTCAGTTGTGGAACTATTCCACGATTCTTCAGATGATCATCAAACTCCTGGCTCATATACTCACCGCCACGATCAGATCGAAGTTTGATTTTCTTGCCGAGTTGATTTTCCACTTCGTTCTGAAACTCCTTGAACTTTTCAAAAGTTTCTGACTTGTGCCTCATCAAGTAGACATATCCATATCTACTCAAGTCGTCTGTGAAAGTCATGAAGTATTGGAAACCACCTCTGGCTGCCGCGCTCATTGGTCCACATACATCACTATGTATAAGTTCCAACAACTCGGACGCCCTCTCGCAACTCTTTGCAAACGGAGTCTTAGTCATCTTACCGAGTAGGCAAGACTCGCATGTCTCGAATGATTCAAACTCACACGAAGTTAGAATTCCATCATCATGGAGCTTCTTCATGTGCTTTTGACTAATGTGTCGTAGTCGACAATGCCAGATGTATGTCGGATTTATCTCATTAGGCTTATGCCTCTTGACATTTATGTTATAGACTGATTCACCTTCAAGATCTAGGATAAATAACCCATTTACAACGGGTGCAAATCCATGAAACGTATTATTCAAGTAAATAGAACAACCATTGTCCTTAATACTGAATTCATAACCTTGTCTCAACAAACATGAGGCAGAAATAATGTTTCGACTCAAAGCGGGAACATAATAACAATTACCAAGTTCCATTACAAATCCTGAAGGTAAATTAAGTTGCATAATGCCGACGGCCAATGCAGCAACTCTTGCTTTATTCCCGACGCAAATGTCAACTTCTCCTCTTGCGACATTCCTAGTTCTGCTTAGCCCCTGCATCGAGTTGCATATGTGAACAACCGATCCGGTATCATATACCCAAGAGCTACTAGAAACATCAGCAAGATAAATGTCTATAACATATACAACAAGTGTACCTGAAGAAGAAGTCATACTTCCAGTCTTCTTGCCCTTCTCGGCAAGCCACTTGCTACAGTTCCTTTTCCAGTGTCCGGGTTCCTTGCAATGAAAGCAAATACTCCCCGAAGTCGTCCCTGACTTAGGCGCAGTGGCTGTAGTTGGAGTTGCCTCCTTCTCTTTGCCCTTTGCCTTAGCCTTTTTCTTGGACCAACTCTTCTTGAACTTAGCCGAGTTCTGCACCATCAACACTTAACGATGTGTACCTTTCTTGATATCCTGCTCTGCCGCTTTGAGCATCCCATGCAATTCAGTGAGCTTCTTTTCCATCCCATGCATATGGTAGTTCGAGATGAACGGCCCATAGCTGTCCGGAAGAGAACCCAGAATTGTATCTGTGGACAACTCATCCCCAAGTGCGAAGCCCAGCCTATCCAGAGCTTGCATGTACCCGATCATCTTGATCACATGCGGGCTCAGTGGATCACCCTCTTTCAGCTTACAATCCATCAAGGATCGCCAGACGTTGAACATTTTGGTCCTAGCCTGCATTTGAAACATGCTCTTAAGGTTCTCGATCATATCGAAAGCCTCGATATTTTCGAACTGCTGCTGCAGATCGGGCTCCATAGAAGCCAGCATGAGGTAGCTGATCTCGTTTGATTCATCAATGAGTTTCTGGTAGGCATTTCTGGCTGTGGCATTAGCATTATCGGCAGGTTCCTCTGGAAGCGGATTCTCTAGAACTTGTTCCTTTTTCTCATGCCTAAGAAAAATTCTCAGATTTCTATACCATGTGGTAAAGTTTGTTCCATTCAATTTATCTTTTTCCAGGTTTGATTTCAACGCAAAAGGGGTAACTTGAGCAGGTGGTGCCATTGATCTATAACAGAAATATGCAAAACACTAAGACATGCATTCATGAAGAGTAATTCATATTAAACATTTTAATAAGATCATTACTCCCACTAAAATCAACATCCCTCGGTTGATACTTAGAGATTCAAGATCCAAGATCAACATGTCAACTAGTGAGCTTTTGCATCACCGCTAGAGGACAAGATCACTCGGTAAGCAACTCTTGCTAATCGTATCTCCATACGACTCTTGTTGTTGGGGACATCTCATGCCTCGCCAACTCCTATGCCTCGTAGCCCAAAACTGTTTTTATAGCCACGACAAGTCAACCAATGCTCCGCGTGTAAGTGTCCGACACAAACCCATCACTTCAAGGAGATCTAGTGGCACCCTAATTTCATAGGCCCGCCACTAAATATACTTGACGTGTGAAGGTGCAGCAATTGGGGAGGCATTTGTACTTGACATTCTTTGAGGGATCACCCTACTTAAAACATCTACCATGCAAAAGGAAGGGTGCATAACAGGGATAAACTTTCACAGGCAGTTTATGTATGTGTGATATGGTATAGCCCCTTTTCACAGTGTGTGGTGATCTCCATCTCCACGTGCGCAGTCTGCCCATGCATGGTTGTCCTCGTGGTGATCTCCATCTCCACGCCATGGTGTCAACCGCCAAGTGTTACGTAAGATACTATGCTATTAAAAACTAATAGCTACTGAAAGTAAATTACATTACATGGCTTCTCATGTTGACACGCAGGTCATTAATACAATAATGGGACAACCATATGGCTCATGCCGGTTGCCGCACTCATGACACGCAGGTCATGAAACAATAATATAAAAGCAACATACAAGGGCTATACCAAATCACAGTCATTCCCTGCAAAAACGAGTCAGACGTTCTACCGCCAAAGATAAAACCTCCTGAAACTCTATCTTCCAAGCGGATTTTGGCCAAGCCAGAAGCGCCAAAATCCTGTTCCATAATTTCACCGCTAATCTAACTTTTCGTTAGCTTCAGTTTGACAGGTCGTGGAGCAAAATCGGAGTTCGTATGCAAAAGTTACAGCCGTTTTACCGAGACCGCTCCAACAGATTTCAGCACCGCGGAAATCACATTTCCAAGGTGTTGATCTATGTTCCGATTCGATCAATCTCATTGATCTTCGCGTGCTGCATCCGGATTTAGGTTCCACTGTCTACCCCGATGGCGGACAACCGACCGGTAGGGGTAAGTCGTGTCACGACCTCTGCATCACGATCACGGAAACAAGATCACGAAACCAACCTTCAACACTGATATGCGCGACCGATCTCATTGACCCGCACCTGAACCGATCTACATATCTCATACGCATATCATCGAATCGATTACCACATAGCGGAGGCTCTAATACCACTATTGGAACACGCGGTACGCTACGCTAGCGCCAAATAAAATTTTCTACCGCGCACCCAAGATCATGCTGCTGGAAATAGATCACGGGATCGGGTTTACCACTAGACGCGCAGTCACCACAGCGGAAGTAGAGTTGGTGATGCGTGTAGCCGATCTCCCGGGCCGTCTCCTCCTCGCGTTCCCAATCTCCCGCGAACAGCGAAGACCCGTGAACGGTGATCTCCCGCGAACGGCACTTCGCGGTTCCCTCAAACGGTTCGTCCAAGCACCGCAGATGCGATGCCTCCAAGGTATCCACACGTACGGGGAGCAGCGTCGAGCGGCGGACTGCTAGGTCCGGTCGCGCGGCATGGGCATGGGGAGTGGCGGTGGCTAACCAGGGTTCAATCCGATCAACCCTAAGTGGTGTGCCCACTCCCCTTTATATAGACCTCCGAGGTGGGCTCAACACTTGAGCCCACTAGGAGTCCACATCCATTTTCCACTCAGATCCAATCCGAATGGGCTGCAGCCCCTTAAGTGTGCGACCCTATAGGTTCACGTACACATGGACACGACCAGAGTCGATAGTTGGTAGCGGCTCCTAGCAAAACGTGCCAACTCCCATGTGGGCGTAAAGTCGTTTGACGAACCTCAACAATGTGGCATATGCAACATTCCTTTTGCCTCACGATATTTGTTGTCGAGCTCAAGGCGAGTACTTGTCACCCTTGTGTTAGCTCGACCTCTCTTCTCGAAACCATGATACAGATTCCCGAACTGGGTTAACACTTAACCCAAGTCGCATGGCCATGCTTTCCGAATTTGATCACTCGAGATGGCCCAGAGAATAACTCTCCAAATAGGAGGGGCAAATTCCATCTTGGTCAACCATGTCTCGCGGCATGTCTCACGACTCACCTGAAAGCTACCTTTATAACTACCCAGTTACGGAGTAGCGTTTGATAGACTCTAAGTGAGTCGATCCTCATCCCGAGAACATGCGAGGACCTCAGGTCTAGGACATGGCATAGACATTGCACTTGAGACTAACAGATGACTATATCTCGCTGCGTCTCAAAGTGGGTCTGTCCGGCTCGGTGATCTCCATCCCCGAGCCCATACTATAGGTTAAGCATCTCCATGCACATGACTTGTGAAACATAGTCATCAACCGAGTCGTATACTAGTCAAGGATATGTGTCCGCATAACCTTATCAACTAGGGACCATTAAAACAATCATCATACAATACATAGTTCCACAAACAAGTCACATACTTATTGATACATATCATTGATGATGTTCAAGGACAATACAAAGGACTCATGAATACATATGGAAATATCATCATCACATGATTGCCTCTAGGGCATATCTCCAACACGGAGGACCTTCGTCCACGCCAGCGCCGCCTCCGAGAGGATGGTGCGCATCGGCTTCCTCCATCGCCGACGGCGACAACGTCAACGCTGCACCTCCTCACCTCCCGCAGCGGACGGGATTCGGCCGGATCTGTGACCACCAGTGAGGAGAGAGATAGTGTCGACACTGTCATCTTGTTTTTATATGGAGAGGGTGAGAGAGCGTGACGCGAGAAACTCTATCAAACAAGAGGCTATAATGGAGTAATACAATCTCTCCATAGCAGTTTTTTAACGTACCAAGAAAGAAAAATCGATCAAACACACGCCCCCGCTTCCAGGTCGCGAGGGTCGTCGCGCACACACACATAGACATAGACATGCATATCCGTGTTTACGTAAAATTCCATTTCCATCTCCATATCCAATCATATTTGTCCAACTGGCACATTATTTACGTTGTTAATTATATACGCGGCAATATTAACGTACATCATCTCTTGTTTGCGGGCGTCCGGACCGCTGCCACAGCCGCTCCTGACCAACCCGAACCCTCTTCATCACCCGCGCGTGCTTCCCGCCTAAAACGGTCAGTGCTGCATTCATGGCCGGCCAGAGCGGACGCGACCTCTCACTGGCGCCGGCATTGAAGCGGCCGAGAGAGCGTCGCCCGCGCCGCTTCCTGGTGCACGTGACTGCTCTGCGTTCAAAAGTCGCAATAGCCGGCCACAACATGCATGTAAAAAGTTCTTGGGAGTCCGTGCTACAGCTAGCTATCCTCCCCCAACTCGTCAATCTCTTCCAGTAGTACTAGTACACCATGGCGCGATCCATCGACAAGCAGGCGGGAAAGTTATCGTATACTCGGTTTGCGGTGAGTGGCATGCCTAGCGACCGTGTGGGGTCGAGCCGTGGAGGAGGGTGAGACAGACGTGATTTAAATGTTGGTTTTCCTCGATGGCGCGGTCCAACAAAACAAAACGTTGGTTTCTCTCCGTTTCCGTTTTTTCTCTGGAAAAACGGAAACTTTCCACTCCATTTTCATTCCTACTCCAAGGTTGCCCCGTTACAACATTCCATCAAATACAAAGGAAAACTAACACGCATGCTGATGCATCTCAATGATTCACAAATCATAGCCAATATTTACTTCACAACTAAAGACAAAAGTTGTGAGAGCATGTACGAAAGAAAACTACTAATGGGGTCACTACGACTTAAACCCTAAACCCTAAACAGGATTAATTTCCTGGCTAGGTAGAACCTGTCCAAGGAAAGACGGTTGGCACCCTCGGATCATACGATGCTTTTGTGCAGTTCCACTAAAATCGAGCTGAGCATCCCTGATGGCAAAGATATTGAAGAAGTGTGATTAGAATAATAGTGCTGACACTAGTTCATGAGACATAAACTCATCACAAGTAGAAGCCGGTAGAAGTAGAGAAAGATCGACATGGAGATGGAGCTACGTGGGGAGCTGCGGCAGTGGAGCAAGCCGGCTCCAAAAGGAAGATGGACTACCTGGGACGTCGGGCTGTAGCTAGAAGGGCGGTTGGGACGCGGCATCGGCCCATATACCGCGGTGACCCCCGATTGGGATGCACCGACTGTGGATTTTCTCCCTCGCCGATGTCGACCGAGTCTACGCAGAACATTGTCCCCTTCCCCCAGTTGCGGGATCAGGCCGGATATGTGACCAGCGGTGTGGCCACCATCGTTCTATGCTTGTGAAGAGAGCAACCCAAGCAAGTAGGCTTGTAGCTTAGGCTCCTGCTAGTGTATATATAGTGGTTTTCTTTTTCTCTCCATATCAACCATTTTATATTGCGTACGTGTCATTGAAGAGTGAAATGATGGTTGCTTCTTCAGACTAACTTACTGTGTGATTTGACTGCTCCTTTAGTGGCCCCTACACGTACTCCCCCTACCTGTATGCAACAGTCACACGTACACATGGACGCAAAAACGCGCGCGACGCCCTAATGCATGCATGTCCGAGCACACGACGAAACACACACGGTCACGCTCAAGTGCTCAACCTACACGTGCATGCACACACATACTCAGCCAGGGTGAGCTAGTGATCGTATAAACACCGGAAAATGTATATATTGAGCGCAATGAGCGTATTATGAAGTCCACTGACTGTATTTTTACAAATATACAGTGAAAGACATTGTATTTATCTCGTTTGAAATTAAGCCATATTAACCGGAGAGGAGGGAGTATGGACTAGCATTACTTTGTTGTGTCCCGTCAACTTGCCGAACAAGGAGAATCTTGCAGGACGGGAGAAGCTTGCGCGCGGTGGCTCGCAGGACAAGGAGAAACTTTTGACTAATGCAAGCTCTCCTTCGCTCAGGTGGTGGATGTGCAACAGTTAATTCGGTGTCAGATAAGCATACACTATACTAGTACTATTATTGTTGCACTTCCCGAAGAGGCGAACAGCCAAGTGCAAAGTTTACTAGTACTAGTACTACTACTATAGTCTATAGAAGTATGTACTATACTAGTACTATGAACCAGAGGAGCGTCTGCACTCTTATTATATTTTTAAAATGTGATAAAGCAATCTTCAACACATTTGGTTCTCTTCAAGGGTTGTCGCATGTGATAATGGAAGTTGATTGCATGAAACACTCGCCACAATTCTCGCTTAATTCTGGCTCATATCCTGTTACAAATAGGAGCACTTGGTAACATTTCCTCTTTTTTTGTTATTCAGCATGTAAACAGGTCAGCAAACCTTGCGGCGCATCTTTGTGCGAACCGTGCTTGCTGCACTTTGAATGTGGCCGAGAGTTGGCATGATGAAACACCTCGCTTCCTACTTCTTTTTTTGCGGGGTACCTCACTTCCTAGTGACCAGTGTCTTAGCTGATCGTCCTAATAATGCTTATATATGAATAAAGCTCTCTCATTTACCCGCAAAAAAGATTAAGCCATATTAACCGGAAAGGAGGGAGTATGGACTAGCACTACTTGTTGGTGTGTCCCGTCAACTCGCAGAACGAGGAGAAGCTTGCAGGACAAGGTGAAGCTCTCTTACGCCTTTTGACTAATGCAACGTACCCTCGCCCAGGTGGTGGACATGCATCATTTCATTTGGTGTCAGATTGCCAGAGGCATACACTGTAGTACCGAACATGCGGAGTACCATCATTGTTCGACTTCACGAAGAGGCGAAGAGCCAAGCGCAAGGTTTAGTAGTACGAGTAGTACTACTACTAGAACTGCATGGTGGAGCCTCTATACTCTTATTTTTTTAATCTCTGATAAAGTACACATTTATTCGGAGAAGGGCGGAAAACGACAGCCCAACATTTAATGATGATATCGATCAACCATGCTCGAATATATCTTGGCCTCCGTGCGAGCCCGTATGTGTGTTCTCGCTCCTCGTCTCTCTCAAGGAACGGCGGGTTGGCCATTTTGCCGTCAATTGAGATCGGTTTGCTCACACTCCGGTCCCACATGTCAGTGATATGCCAAGAGGAGGTGTGTTGACCGACTGGCCATACGCCTACTTGGTTTTGCACCTTCATACTACTCCTCCCTCCATCACAGTTTACAGGGCGCGCTTCATTATGATGCATTTCTCTCAATGCATTTCCACCACCAGAGAGACTTTAGACGCGTTTGGTTTAGTGCTCAATTAATTAGGGCGTGGTAACCGCAATTTTCTCTCGATGTAGTACTACGGAGTGGAGTAAGTGCATGCATGTGTGCACCCGGGGTGGAAGCACTGCATGCATGTGTTTACGCATTATTTCCTCTAGTAATAGACGTCGTGCTATAACTACCAATGCTATTTTTCAGGCCGATCGCTAGTCGCCTTGGTCCCAGAGATTTTCTCTTTTTCTGAAGCGCGCTCTATAAACAGTGACGGATGGAGTAGTATGTGCGGATTGAAAGAAGAGTGTATTGATGGTTGCTTCTTCCGAGCAACTTACAGTGGGAAGGGTGGGGCTTATGATTTGACTGCTCACTACTCACTATTAATGCGGCGCAACGACCGGTCTGAGTCTCCCATGCGGCTGTGCACTACCCCCTCGGTTCTTAAATATTCTCCGGAGTATTTGTCTTTCTAGAGATTTCAACGAGTGACTAATCAAATATTTGTCTTTTTAGAGATTCAAATGGAATACTACATACGAATGTATATAGACATATTTTAGAGTGTAGATTCACTCATTTTGCTCCGTATGTAGTCACTTGTTGAAATCTCTAGAAAGACAAATATTTAGGAATGGAGGGAGTACACATACGAAGCAAAATGAGTGAATCTACACTCTAAAATATGCCCATTTGAAATTTGTAAAAAGACAAATATTTAGGAACGAAGGAGTATAATTTTGTGCATGGCACATGGACCCGGATGCCGAAGAGGCTTCTGGCAATGCTATCAAGCTTCCAGCATTTGTTTACATAATTGACATACTATACAAATAATTTTCCAGCGACATGAAATTGTACAATGGTGTGAGCTTTCAGCTTTTGTTTCGTGTGTCTTGCCATCGATGCTCTTTCGGAAACAATAAAAAACTAACTTCCTTGCTAATCAGAGCTAATATTTACATCACAACTGAAGACAAAGTTGTAAGAAGGTGTTAAATTAAAATTGATCCATGATTTCATTTGCAGCAACGTCCCCCCGGCTCTGTCTAAATCAACAAGGCATGTTGGGAAAAAAGTAGCTGTCTGGAGCATGCAACATTCCGATCATTTTGTGCAGTTCCACTAAAATAGAGCTGAGCGTCCCTATTCCAAAGATATGAAGTGTGATTACGATAATAGAGGACTGCTGATGAAACAATAAACACACAAATAGAAGCCGGTCACCTTTGCAGTCTCTCTTAAGACTAACTAGTTGGAGAAGATTAGGCTCGGAGTTGGAGGAGGAGGATAGAGCAAAACCAATCTCCCTTTGTGAAGTCGCACTGAAATGTAGAGACGTTGCCCGTGTGACATTTGGTAGAACTGCACAAAACACTCTTAAGAAAAAAGTGATTTGTGCAGTTCACCAAAAGGTCGCAATAGCAACGAGGAGAAATGGATAGCCATGTTTGCAAAAAAGAGGTAGAAAGGAAACAATTACTGGCCAATAACAGTTGATGACATATGGGACGACAAAAAAGAACCATATTCCTTGTCCTAAGGGAAGATAACAACACGGTTGTGTTTGTCTAAAACGGTGTGAGGATGAGATTGCAATATGGAATGTACGCCGGACGAGCTACGTTTTGGGCAAAGAACTATGGAAGATCCACATGCAGCGACGTGGGAAGACGGGCAGTGGAGCAAGGCCGGAGGGGATACCTGGAGGTCGTCGGGATGTAACTAGGTGAGCGGCGGCGGGCGGAATCTGCCCATACTGCGGCAGTGAGCAGGTGGCATAGGCCCTACCACGCCGGAGCTTGGTCAGAGAGAACGGCGTGTACCGCAGATCGGGATGTGCTGCCTCGGCGCCGTCGAACGGAGAAACAATGCACGTCCTCCCTTTCCGCCGGGGGATGAGATGCGGCCAGATCCGTGACCAACGATGAGAGAGAGAGGCCACCGCAGCCTTGTGAGAGATGCTCTGAAAGAGAGACAAACCAGGCAGGCAGGCTCCATTGTATATAGTGGAGCGGACTACCTTTTTCTCCATAAAAATCGTTTTATATTATGTGTACGTGCCATTGAGCGATATAACTTTATTTAAAAATAACGTGCCAACGCATCAAGTCGAACTTTGTTTCGTGCACGTGTGGTACACGACCTCCGTAGGTAAACAACCGCTACACGCGTTCAAATTAGCATGTGGGCTGCCATTTCGTACAGAAATGAGCTCCACCGTGTACCCGCGCGGGTGTGGCCGGGCACGAAGCGTGAGTACGTGCACGGTGCACCTATTCTCTTCTTGTATACGTACACCACCTACGTGGGGTTGTGTGAGAGAGATACAAACGTAGAGAGATATAGTGTGTGGGTTCGTGATAGTTTTTTTGGGGGGGTGGGGTCAATCAAAAAATGTAACATATGCAATGTGTGTGAAATAGAGTCCTGGATATATCATATATATAGAGGGGGCGATCCACGAGAAGTGAGTGGAGGTATCATCGGCTTGAGGTGTCCATAAAATCGAAGAGAGGGATGATGTGTGTGTGTGGGCGCGCGATCGATAAAGAGTGCCATCGAATTTGTGTGTGCCCACATCAAAGATATAGAGTGGCTGGCCTACTGGAACGTGAGAGGGGACAGGTGCAGTTTGTCCATGTGGCATGGATACCTACCTACAGCGCTCGACTATCGGTGTGTGGTGGGGGGAGGGAGGCCTAATTAACTATAGAGGTACAATGGCTGGTATATGTGTGGAGGAGGAGAGAGACCTACCTCATGTATTAAGGGAGATCGATCTACCTCATGTATTAAGGGAGATTGATCGGCATCCATGCATATGTGTAGGAGAGGAATAAGGTTGGGAGAGAGACAGAGCTAGAGTGTTGGAGGGGGTGGTAGTGGAGTTGCTTCTAACAAATGGTGGGATAGGCTTGCTAGACAACCGGAGGGCACGCCTGCAATATCAATAAGAGAGGGGATGGCTGCCTGTCTGTGCACGTGCGTGTGAGAGACGGGTCAGGAGGCATGCACGAATGATGAGGGGGGCGATATGGCTGTGGTAAGCAGACATAACTACATAGGAAGATCAATCGTCCTTCGTCAGAGAAAGGAGAAACATAACTTGTGAGGTACGTCGATCGATGGGGGGTGAATAGTTAAAGTCGACCTAGGTATATGTTGGGAGATCGATCGGTATACATGCATGTGTGTGTTAGAAGCAAATGAGGCACGGGGAGAAGGATAGAGAGAGAGGGATGCATCTAGGAGGTGGTGCGTGAGTCATACTATATCGAGGGGGGAGGAGTGTGCGAGTACGAGATCGATGAAAAGAGTGGTGGGAGTGAGGCATGGACGGTGATAAGAGAAGAGGGGAAGCTTGTGTTTTGTGCTAGGCACACCTGGCTAGAGAGGCATATCGATCGATGTGTGCCGTAAAGAAGGAGCTGGGGGGCCTACACACACCGTGGGTGAACGACCTAAAGTGAAAAGACGAATTTGCGCAATGTAGCTAGAGAATGCTGAGGGAGGGTGAGAGGGATGCGGGCGTGTGCATGCACGAGAGAAAGTTAGCGCTAGCTAGCTACAAAGATAAGAGGACTCTGTGGGTGTAAAAGACGAATAGAGATCATACTTCATTATAAAAAGCGAATTCAGATATTTGAAGAATTTGTAAGTATTTTAAACCGACGCATGTGTGAATATATATAACCGTGACACACATGGTGTGGTTGTGAACATGTTATACTACATATAATATATTTTATCTCTACTCTTATAAAAAATGGAGTTCTTGATGATGGTGTGCCTGGCATCCTGCAATATAGGCCGTCCGATTTATATCTGACGGATAGGAAGGAAACTATGGCAATTTTGAAAAAATATACGCACACCCCTCTCCATATTTGCATATTAGGCCTCCCCTTGATCATTTTGATGTTCTGTGGAACGCATGGGCATCTTGCTAGTACTACGTATAATATATAGAACATTGATCATAATTTGGGCTAATGTGTGACTTTTGAAGCTCAGGTCTAAATACTTGTCATAATGTAGGGGGCGGGGCACTATACTATGTGTGATAAACACGGTGTACACGTATGGAACATGGTTTAGATTATGAATATATAGTTAGTACATCAAATGTACTATTATTTGGAATCAACATCAAGTGTATTCAAAAAATAGAATTCGAGTTCATGTAGTACACATAGTTCATATATATCTCTATAGTAATCATGTGGTGTGTTATTAAGGTAATACACGAATGATGGTTGAAGTTGGCAACAATCATGATTGTAGATTCTTATTGAAATAGAGAAACAAATTCAAATTCAGTTCGAATTGCAGCGGTAATATAGACATTTGGAATGCACTAAAATGTTGGTATGAGTAGGTTACATGCATTATCCAGCAAGCGAAAAAATTTAATTGGACATAACATGGATTCATACTCCCTCCTTCCATCTATATAGGGTGTAATGTGTTTTTTAAGACCGCTTATGACTATTGACAGGATTAATAGTACATGACATGCACAATGTGGAAGAACCTTTCACAGACGAATTTAACGGTGTGCTTTGTGTAAGTTGCATGTCATATATTATTGCTCTAATATTTGGTCAAAGTTAGCATCGAAAAACGCATTAGGCCCTATATAGATGGAAGGAGGGAGTAGCTTTGAATAGGGCAAGACTCTCTCTTTGTGTGGTGTGAATAGTTTTATTTTTTCGTTTTCTTTTTTGTTCAGGGAAGTGCGAATTGATTTGGTACGTACAAGTACAATATTACACGTTAGGCTTGTCCCTAAAATTGAACCCGCGCATATCCCGAAAATTCAGATATCGTGCTCCCAAAACTGGCGCCTTCACAACCCGCGCCTTGCTATCTCGAAATTACAACGCGCGCGAAAACTCCCTCCAGCTGCCAAATCCCGACAAGCGAAGTCCCCCTTCTAACCCTGAGCCGAAAGGGCCGCTAATTCAAATCGGTGGGGGGTACTTTTGTAACACACCCTACATTTTGGACAAGCGCGTCCCTAAGTCATGGTTCACCCCCTCCCATCGCCTCCTTTTTGCCATTCGAAATCCCAGGCCACCATAACCTCTCCGCTCCAGCCGCGAAACCTCACCCTCCTCCATCCGCCACCTCACCGCTGCCTAGCCGGAGCCTCTTCGCCGACGACGTCGTCCACCGCAACAGCTCGACGTCCCTCGTCCACCTCCCCGGATGAGGATCCGTCGTCCATCTCGTCGTCCTGCCGGTTCAGCCGCCTCGTCCTCCACATCCAAGGAGCTGCTCCGACGATCGCCTCAACTATCGCGGCTGCTCCATCCCACAGCGCCGCCTTAACCTGCTCCACCGAAACCGCAGCATCCTCACCGACTCCTCGGACTAAGCCGAGGCCTAGTCGGCGCCACCAAAGAGGTTGTACACTCATCGCATCGCACCTTCTCCTTAGCTCGACCTCCCAGCGCCGACGGTGCTCCATCCCGCACGCCCATGGAGCGGCTACCTTGAAGCCGGCGCCGCGGGCGACATCTCCATGGCGGCTCTCCCTCAGTGCGAGGCCCCTTCAGCGGCGGCGGCCATACCAGCCGGATCTTCTACTGCTGCTCCGGCTCTCGCCTGATCGCTTGCTCGCCCAGCTGCTGCTGCTCCAGCTCTCGCTCGCGCTGCTGCTTCTGCTCTCCCCCTCGCTCGGGCTGCTGCTCTGCTCCGATTTAGCTACACTTCAGTCGACTGAATCGACTTTTGGGTCAGTCAATTTTCAGG
>NC_057811.1:65509904-65779534 GCF_018294505.1 Triticum aestivum
CGGAGAGGTAACCCACTATCTATCTTGGGGTTCAGGGTGGGGGCGGGGGGCCTATAGGGCTGGCCAGGGCGGCGGCGGACCGGCGGTGGGGAGTTGTTTCGGGGCGGCGAGGCGGCGCTGGGGCCGGCGGTTCGGCCGGTGGTGGCTGGCGGCTCAGGGGGGTGCAGGTTGAAGATGAACTGTAGGCCCTCCCTAAACTACATGTCAAGTGCCTCTCTGCTACCATTGCGTTCATTTTCGACAGTAACATTCAGTTTCCACAGTAAATTTCAGTTTCGACAGTTAAGTTCAGAGTCAATAGTTTTTACCTCATCTCTTGTAGTCAGGTGGTTTTTGGTGATGTAAATTTTACATCTATTTTACATCATCTATTGGAGATGATATTAGAATCCCACTTGAGATTGACGATGTCTGTCTTGTGCTGCTTCAGCCTTGACATCTTACGGCTCATCGGGGCTGCTCCAATGACAGAACGATCCATCACAACAAAGCAGTGCCCTAGACGCCGTTTACAGATTCCTCAGATCTTCCTCCACACCTCCGACAGCCACCTCTACCTCAACTGCTTCAGCGACCAACCCAATGATGCTGAGGTCGACACGGCTACGGCAAAGAGGCTGTACACTTGTTGCATCACTTATTACTATACATTCATGTCGATCCATTAGGGCTATTTTCGTTCGACGGAAAAACATAGCAATAGGGAATTTTCCAATGGCACTCTACTATTCAATTATTCATGCATTTTGTTGAAAGGAATGAAGCAAAACATCCACCTTGACCTACTTTTCAAAATCCTATGCATGAAAACAAGACCAAGTGCATTAGTGGCAGAATAACATTCTAACTGTACACACTTTCATATGGTTTCACTTTATTTTGGCCATGTTTCTTTGCATTCCTCAGCTCTTCCAATTCCTGTAAACCAAACACCCAAGTTGACGGAAATCATGTGTTTACAAATTCTCTATTTACCATGTGCATTCCTATCCTATTCCGATGTTTGATACGTCCATTTTGCATCATGCTTTTATATCGATATTTATTGCATTATGGGCTGTTATTACACATTATGTCACAATACTCATGCCTATTCTCTCTTATTTTACAAGGTTTACATAAAGAGGGAGAATGCCGGCAACTGGAATTCTGGGCTGGAAAAGGAGCAAATATTATAGACCTATTCTGCACAACTCCAAAAGTCCTGAAACTCCACGGAAGTTATTTTTGGAAATAATAAAAAATACTGAGCGAAGAAAATACCAGAGGTGGCCCACACCCTGGCCACAAGGGTGGGGTAGGGCGCGCCCCCTGCCTCGTGGGCCCCTTGGTGGCCCTCCGGTGCCAATCTTCTGCTATATGAAGTCTTTCGTCCGAGAAAAAATCATAAGCAAGCTTTCGGGACGAGACTCTGCCGCCACGAGGCGGAACCAATCTAGGGCTCTGGCGGAGCTGTTCTGCCGGGGACAATTCCCTCCGGGAGGGGGAAATCATCGCTATCGCCATCACCAACGCTCCTCTCATCGGGAGGGGGCCAATCTCCATCAACATCTTCACCAGCACCATCTCCTCTAAAACCCTAGTTCATCTCCAATCTTTGTCTCCAAGTCTGGGATTGGTACCTGTAGGTTGCTAGTAGTGTTGATTACTCCTTGTAGTTGATGCTAGTTGGTTTATTTGGTGGAAGATCATATGTTCAGATACATTATGCATATTAATACCCCTCTGATTATGAACATGAATATGCTTTGTGAGTAGTTACGTTTATTACTGAGGACATGGGAGAAGTCTTGCTATTAGTAGTCATGTGAATTTGGTATTCGTTCGATATTCTGATGAGATGTATGTTGTCTCTCCTCTAGTGGTGTTATGTGAAAGTCGACTACATGACACTTCACTATTATTTGGGCCTAGAGGAAGGCATTGGGAAGTAATAAGTAGATGATGGGTTGCTAGAGTGACAAAAGCTTAAACCCTAGATTATGCGTTGCTTCGTAAGGGGCTGATTTGGATCCATATGTTTCATGCTATGGTTAGGTTTACCTCAATACTTCTTTTGTAGTTGCGGATGCTTGCAATAGGAGTTAATCATAAGTGGGATGCTTGTCCAAGTAAGGACAGCACCCAAGCACCGGTCCACCCTGATACGTCTACGTCGTATCTACTTTTCCAAACACTTTTGCCCTTGTTTTGGACTCTAACTTGCATAATTTGAATGGAACTAACCCGGACTGACGATGTTTTCAGCAGAATTGCCATGGTGTTATTTATGTGCAGAAACAAAAGTTCTCGGAATGACCTGAAACTCCACGGAACTTATTTTCGGAAAATATTAAAAATACTGGAAGAAGAATCCACGTCAGGGGGGCCTCCACCTGTCCACGAGGGTGGGGGCGCGCCTGCCCCCCTTGGGCGCGCCCCCTGCCTCGTGGCCCCCCTGTTGCTCCACCGACCTCAACTCCAACTCCATATATTCGTGTTCGGGGAGAAAAAAATCAAGGAGAAGGATTCATCGCGTTTTACGATACGGAGCTGCCGCCAAGCCCTAAAACCTCTCGGCAGGGCTGATCTGGAGTCCGTTCGGGGCTCCGGAGAGGGGAATCTGTCCCCGTCGTCATCATCAACCATCCTCCATCACCAATTTCATGATGCTCACCGCCGTGCGTGAGTAATTCCATCGTACGCTTGCTGGACGGTGATGGGTTGGATGAGATTTATCATGTAATCGAGTTAGTTTTGTTAGGGTTTGATCCCTAGTATCCACTATGTTCTGAGATTGATGTTGCTATGACTTTGCTATGCTTAATGCTTGTCACTAGGGCCCGAGTGCCATGATTTCAGATCTGAACCTATTATGTTTTCATGAATATATGTGAGTTCTTGATCCTATCTTGCAAGTCTATAGTTACCTACTATGTGTTATGATCCGGCAACCCCGAAGTGACAATAATCGGGACCACTCCCGGTTATGACTATAGTTTGAGGAGTTCATGTATTCACTATGTGTTAATGCTTTGGTCCGGTACTCTATTAAAAGGAGACCTTAATATCCCTTAGTTTCCGCTAGGACCCCGCTGCCACGGGAGGGTAGGACAAAAGATGTCATGCAAGTTCTTTTCCATAAGCAAGTATGACTACATTCGGAATACATGCCTACATTACATTGATGAATTGGAGCTAGTTCTGTGTCACCCTATGTTATGATTTTTACATGATGAACCGCATTCGGCATAATTCTCCATCACCGATCCAAGCTTTTCACATATTGTTCTTCGCTTATTTACTTTTCCGTTGCTACTGTTACAATTACTACAAAACCCAAAAATATTACTTTTGCTATCGTTACCGTTACTTCCATATTACTTTGCTACTAAATACTTTGCTGCAGATATTAAGTTTCCAGGTGTGGTTGAATTGACAACTCATCTGCTAATACTTGAGAATATTCTTTGGCTCCCCTTGTGTCGAATCAATAAATTTGGGTTGAAAACTCTACCCTCGAAAACTGTTGCGATCCCCTATACTTGTGGGTTATCAAGACTATTTTCTGGCGCCGTTGCCGGGGAACATAGCTCTATTATTTGAGTCACTTGGGATTTATACCTGCTGGTCACTATGAAGAACTTGAAAGACGCAAAAACAAAAATTTATCCCTCAACTACAAGGGGAGGTAAGGAACTGCCATCTAGCTCTGCACTTCATTCACCTTCTGTTTTGAGTAAACTTGCGACACCTAAACCTGCTTCTGCTATTAATTCTGATATGTCGCATGTTATTGATGATGCCACTTCTGCTATGCATGATGCTTATGATGAAACTACTTCTATGCTTGATACTACTGTGCCACTTGGTGAATTTCTTGATGAACAACTTGCTAGGGCTAGAGAGAATGAAATTATTGAAACTGATAATATTGATGATAGTGATGATGAAGACTCTCCCCCTAATAAATATGAATTACATGTTGTTCCTGAGGGTTATGTTATGGATGAAGAAGCTGCTAGAGCTATTTTAGCTTGCAATGATAGATATGATCTTAAGAAGTTATTAGCTAAATGGAAGCAGCAATCTTTTAATGCTAGAATGAAACCTGGCACTGCTTTTGCTACTTCACCTATCTGTGTTACTGATAAGGATTATGAATTCTCTGTTGATCCTGATATAATTACTTTGGCTGAATCTGATCCTTTTTATGGCTATGAATCTGAAACTATTGTGGCACATCTTACTAAATTAAATGATATAGCCACCCTGTTCACTAATGATGAGAGAACTCGCTACTTTTATATCCTTAAAATATTTCCATTCTCATTAAAGGGTGATGCTAAGATATGGTTTAATTCTCTTGATCCTGGTTGTGTGTGTAGTCCCCAGGATATGATTTATTACTTCTCTGCTAAATATTTCCCTGCTCATAAGAAACAAGCTGCTTTAAGGGATATATATAATTTTGTGCAAATTGAAGAAGAGAGTCTCCCACAAGCTTGGGGGAGGCTTCTCCAATTACTTAATGCTTTGCCTGATCATCCTCTCAAGAAAAATGAAATACTTGATATCTTTTATAATGGACTAACTGATGCTTCCAGAGATTACCTGGATAGTTGTGTTGGTTCTGTTTTCAGGGAAAGAACACCGGATGAAGCTGAAATTCTATTGAATAATATGTTGACCAATGAAAATAATTGGACACTTCCTGAGCCAACTCCTGAGCCTATTCCTAAACCAACTCCGAAGAAAAGAGGTGTTCTATTAATCAGTCCTGAAGATATGCAAGAGGCAAATAAATCTATGAAAGAAAAAGGTATAAAAGCTGAAGATGTTAAGAATTTACCACCTATTGAAGAAATACATGGTCTTAATTTACTGCCTGTTGAAGAAATATATGATCCTAATCCATTACCTATCGAAGAAACTCATGGTCTTGATAACCCGACACAGGTAGTAAAGGTAAATTCTCTCTATAGATATGATAAAGCTGAAATCCCTCTTACTAAGTTTGCTAGCCAATGTTTGGATGAGTTTGATAATTTTATGGTTAAGCAAGAAGACTTCAATGCTTATTTTGGTAGACAATTGAAACAAAATGCTTAAATGATTGAACACTTGGGTGATTATATGTCTAGAGTTAAAGGTGAACTTAAACTCATTAGTAAACATGCTTCTATGGTCACCACTCAAGTAGAACAAGTACTTAAAGCTCAGAATGATTTGCTCAATGAATTGAATAGTAAGAATAAAGATTATGCTGTTAGAGTGGCTACAAGAACTGGTAAAATGACTCAGGAACCTTTGTATCCTGAAGGCCATCCTAAGAGAATTGAGCAAGATTCTCAGAGAAATAATGTAGATGCACCTAGTCCTTCTAAAAATAAGAAAAAGGAAAATGATAGGACTTTGCATACTTCTAGAGAACCTATTGCTGAAACACCTGAGAATCCTAATGATATTTCTATTTCTGATGCTGAAACACAATCTGGTAATGAACATGAAATTAGTGATAATGTTAATGATGATGTTCATGATGATGCTCAACCTAGTAATGAAAATGATATAGAAATTGAAACTATTGTTGATCTTGATAACCCAGAATCAAAGAATCAACGTTATGATAAGAGAGACTTTGTTGCTAGGAAACACGGTAAAGAAAGAGAACCTTGGGTTCAGAAACCCATGCCTTTTCCTCCCAAACCATCCAAGAAAAAGGATGATGAGGATTTTGAGCACTTTGCTGAAATGATTAGACCTATCTTTTTGCGTATGCGATTAACTGATATGCTCAAAATGAATCATTATGCTAAGTATATGAAAGAAATTGTTACTAATAAGAGAAAGATACCGGAAGCTGAAATTTTCACCATGCTTGCTAATTACACTTTCAAGGGTGGAATACCTAAGAAGTTAGGAGATCCACAAGTACCCACTATACCATGCTCCATTAAAAGAAATTATGTTAAAACTGCTTTATGTGATCTTGGAGCCGGTGTTAGTGTTATGCCTCTCTCTTTATATCGTAGACTTGATTTGAATAAGTTGACACCTACAGAAATATCTTTGCAAATGGCTGATAAATCAACTGCTATACATGTCGGTATTTGTGAGGATGTGCCTGTTGTAGTTGCAAACGTTGCTATTTTAACGGACTTTGTTATTCTTGATATTCCTGAGGACGATAGTATGTCTATTATTCTTGGAAGACCTTTTTTGAATACTGCAGGGGCTGTTATTGATTGCAACAAAGGCAATGTCACTTTTCATGTTAATGGTAATGAGCATACGATACACTTTCCGAGGAAACAACCTCAAGTCCACAATATCAATTCTATTGGAAAAATTCCATCGATTATTTTTGGAGGTTTTGAATTTCCTCTTCCTACTGTCAAGAGGAAATATGATATTCTTATTATTGGGGATGTGCATATCCCTGTTGAGGTAACATAGTGTTATCCGAAATTTCTCCGGTTCCATGTTATTCGGAATGAGTTTGTTAACAAGACATGATCAACCTTGTTAGTGGATTCCTTTTGATGAGCATGAGATGGATGAAACTAGAAGCACAACCTTCTGTACCCTCTCTCTACTTTCTGTTATTTAGTTGAAATAAAGTAAAAATAGTTTTTTCTGTCTGTTTTCTGAATTATCCGTGCAATATAAAAATACCCCGAAAATAAAAGTTCTCCAAATGCCCTGCCAATTTAATATGATTTTTTCTGGAATATTTGAGAATATCTGGCACTGAGAACACAGCAGGGGGAGCAAGCACCTGGCCACGAGGGTCCAGGGCGCGCCCACCCCTACAGGGCGCGCCCCCTGCCTCATGGGCCCACGGTGGCTCCCCTCCACTTATTCCTGCACCCACACACCTCTTCTTCCTCCCAAAAAAATCACCATCCAGCCCAAGCACGAGTTCTAGCTCATTTTGCTACGATTTTCGATCTCCTTGCTCGAAGCACCTCTCACAAAACTGCTTTGGGGGATTGCTCCTTGGTATGTGACTCCTTCATTGGTCCAATTAGTTTTTGTTCTAGTGCTTTATTCATTGCAAATTTGTGCTGCTTAGGTGACCATGTTCTTGAGCTTGCATCTCAAATTTATATGGTTCCAAGTAGTTCTAATGCATGATATAGTCTTTAGGCACGTGTAGGAGTAGTTGCTATCAATTTTGTTGAGCTTGGTTCACTTTTGTTTGAAGTTACTAAAATTTTCAGAAATTTTGCAGAGGAAGAAATATGTTTAGGAAAATGTACCAAGGTGGTCATTCAAGGAAGCAAGGACCCAGGCTTGCAATGTGTGATGCTGATGATAAACCACCAAGGGACGCTCCAGTGCAGCCTTGTGAATGGCCTTCAGAAGAATTTATGGATCGAGCGGGAATCAAGGAAGAATTTAACGCGTATTTGCGTAACGCTGATCTTGTGAGCTTCGAGGAGGAAAAGTGCCGACAGTACCACTATCTCACTAGTTCCTTTGTGAGGAGGTTTGAATTTTCATCTTCACGCAATTCTCAAACTGTCATGTTTGATCTTTATGAAAAATCTTATACTACGGACTTAGAGGATTTTACCACTGCTTGCAAACTTCCACAATGGGGTAACCCTCGTGAACCTCGCAAATCTGAATTTAGAGATTTTCTTGCCAGTATAACTGTGGGTGAATCTAGAGACATAACACAAGCTACAATAGGGAGTATTCATTTTCCTGCTATACCTCATTTTGCTCTCTTCATAGGTAGGTGCATAAATGGTAAGGATGAGGCATGTCACATGTGTGTCCCTGACCTCAGTATTCTTAGGAGTGCCGTGTTAGGAGATAAATCTTATAATTTGGGAGCTATTGTTGCACGTAGGTTGCATAATAATAAAATTAATGGAGATTTCTTTGGAGGAATTTATGCAACCCGCTTAGCTGATTTTCTTGGTGTAACCATACGTGATGATGATATTGAATTGCCTCCTACTTATCTAGACTTTAATGCTATGGTTCACCATCAGTTTGTTGAGAGGAATGAACCGCCTCTCCAGTACCGACTAATCTTTGACAGGCGTCACGCTGTCAATATTGTCCTCCCTGCTCCCGCTTTCTTTGACTTTCAAGAGAAAGGGAGACATTACATAACCAGAGAGGAGGCGGAGGAGTATAAGAGGAGGGCTGAGATAGCTCGCCTCCAAGCTGCAGCACACGATGCAATGACCGTTGCATCTCAGTATGACACCAACTACAACTATGGATATCCGCCAGGCCATTCGTGGCAATGAACCAACTTAGGCCAAAAGCCTAAGCTTGGGGGAGTACGTATTTCTCACCGACATTACATTCATGTTCACACACTCATCTCTAGTTGTCGGTGCTCATACTTTTTCACTGTAATATCCATGCTAGTTTACTTTCTTTTTCTTGCTTTCTTCTTGTGTGTTGAGTAAACCTTAAGAAAACCAAAAAAAATTAGTGTAGCTTTTAGTTAGTTTACTTTTCTTGTTGTAGTAGTAATAATTAAAAGAAAACCCAAAAATATTTCCCGTTCTTCTTTTGTTTGTTGGGAGCTTTCCCGTGTAAATAGTTTTATTTCTTTTCTTTGGGGGTCGATAGGAGAAGACCATGATGAAATTGTTGAAGTGGCTCTTATATGCGTTATTGATTGATTTAACCAAGAGCACATATTGCCTTGTCTTCTCCTGTTCATTGAATGCTTGCACATTCCAACTTAGTCCAATGCACGTGCACTCTTATTATTATTCACATCATTCGGTTGTGCAAGTGAAAGGCAATTATGACGATATATGATGGACTGATTGAGATGAGAGAAGCTGGTATGAACTCGACCTCTCTTGTTTTTGTAAATATGATTAGTTCATCGTTCCTGATTCAGCCTATTATGAATAAACATGTTTGCAATGACAATTAGAGATTATAGTTGCTTGTGCCATGCTTAATTAGCTATGAGTTATAATGGTTTACCTTGCGTGCCAAAATGCTATTAAAATGGTTGTGATGTGGTATAGTGGGGTGGTATCCTCCTTTGAATGATTTAAGTGACTCGACTTGGCACATGTTCACGCATGTAGTTGAAACAAAATCAACATAGCCTTCACGATATTTATGTTCATGGTGGATTATACCCTACTCATGCTTGCACTTAATGTTTATTAATTGTAATGCATGTTCATGACTGTTGTCGCTCTCTAGTTGGTCGCTCGCAGTCTTTTGCTAGCCTTCACTTGTAATAAGCGGGAATACTGCTTGTGCATCCAATCCCTTAAACCCCAAAGTTATTCCATATGAGTCCACTATACCTTCCTATATGCGGTATCTACCTGCCGTTCCAAGTAAATTTGTATGTGCCAAACTCTAAACCTTCAAATGAAATTCTGTTTTGTATGCTCGAATAGCTCATGTATCAACCAGGGCTGTCTGTATCTTCCATGCTAGGCGGGTTATTCTCAAGAGGAGTGGACTCCGCTCCTCACTCACGAGAAAATGGCTGGTCACCGGGATGCCCAGTCCCATGCTTTATGCAAACTAAATCAAAATAATTGCAAACAAAACTTCCCCTGGGACTGTTCTTAGTTGGAGGCACTCGTTGTTTCGAGCAAGCCATGGATTGTTGCTTGTTGGTGGAGGGGGAGTATAAACTTTACCATTCTATTTGGGAACCGGCTAGAATGTGTGTAGCATGGAAGATAGCGTCATCTCTTGGTTGCTATGTTGACAATGAAAGTATGCCGCTCAAAATATTATTTATCTCTATTTCAAAACCAAGCTCTGGCACCGCTACAAATCCCTGCTTCCCTCTGCGAAGGGCCTATCTATTTACTTTTATGTTGAGTCATCACCCTCTTACTAAAAAAGCACCAGCTGGAGAGCACCGCTGTCATTTGCATCCATTACTATTAATTTATATTGGGATGACTATGATTGGATCTCTTTTACCATAAATTACAATGTCTAGTCAGTCCTTGATCTTTAAAGGTGCTCTGCATTTATGTTTTGCGGTCTCAGAAAGGGCTAGCGAGATACCATCTTGTTATATCATATCATGACTGTTTTGAGAAAGTGTTGTCATCCGAGATTTATTATTATTGCTCGCTAGTTGATTATGCCATTGATATGAGTAAACATGAGACCTAAGAGTTATTGTGAATGTGGTTAGTCATAATCTTTGTTGAAAACTTGAATGCTGACTTTACATATTTACAACAATAAGAGCAAACAGAGTTTGTAAAAGTTTTTTCTTTTTCACTTTCAGTTTGTCAACTGAATTGCTTGAGGACAAGCAAAGGTTTAAGCTTGGGGGAGTTGATACGTCTCCGTCGTATCTACTTTTCCAAACAGTTTTGCCCTTGTTTTGGACTCTAACTTGCATGATTTGAATGGAAATAACCCGGACTGACGTTGTTTTCAGCAGAATTGCCATGGTGTTATTTATGTGCAGAAACAAAAGTTCTCGGAATGACCTGAAACTCCACGGAACTTATTTTTGGAAAATATTAAAAATACTGGAAGAAGAATCCACGTCAGGGGGGCCTCCACCTGTCCACGAGAGTGGGGGCGCGCCTGCCCCCCTGGGCGCGCCCCCTGCCTTGTGGGCCCCCTGTTGCTCCACCGACCTCAACTCCAACTCCATATATTCGTGTTCGGGGAGAAAAAATCAAGGAGAAGGATTCATCACGTTTTACGATACGGAGCCGCCGCCAAGCCCTAAAACCTCTCGGGAGGGCTGATCTGGAGTCCGTTCGGGGCTCCGGAGAGGGGAATCCGTCGCCGTCGTCATCATCAACCATCCTCCATCACCAATTTCATGATGCTCACCGCCGTGCGTGAGTAATTCCATCGTAGGCTTGCTGGACGGTGATGGGTTGGATGAGATTTATCATGTAATCGAGTTAGTTTTGTTAGGGTTTGATCCCTAGTATCCACTATGTTCTGAGATTGATGTTGCTATGACTTTGCTATGCTTAATGCTTGTCACTAGGGCCCGAGTGCCATGATTTCAGATCTGAACCTATTATGTTTTCATGAATATATGTGAGTTCTTGATCCTATCTTGCAAGCACATAGTCACCTTCTATGTGTTATGTTCCGGCAACTCCGAAGTGACAATAACCGGCACCACTCCCGGTGATGACCATAGTTTGAGGAGTTCATGTATTCACTATGTGTTAATGCTTTGGTCCGGTACTCTATTAAAAGGAGGACTTAATATCCCTTAGTTTCCGCTAGGACCCCGCTGCCACGGGAGGGTAGGACAAAAGATGTCATGCAAGTTCTTTTCCATAAGCACGTATGACTATATTCGGAATACATGCCTACATTACATTGATGAATTCGAGCTAGTTCTGTGTCACCCTATGTTATGACTGTTACATGATGAACCGCATTCGGCATAATTCTCCATCACCGATCCAATGCCTACGAGCTTTTCACATATTGTTCTTTGCTTATTTACTTTTCCATTGCTACTGCTACAATTACTACAAAACCCAAAAATATTACTTTTTCTATCGTTACCGTTACTTCCATATTACTTTGCTACTAAATACTTTGCTGCAGATATTAAGTTTCCAGGTGTGGTTGAATTGACAACTCAGCTGCTAATACTTGAGAATATTCTTTGGCTCCCCTTGTGTCGAATCAATAAATTTGGGTTGAATACTCTACCCTCAAAAACTGTTGCGATCCCCTATACTTGTGGGTTATCACACCCACATATCAAATTATCAAAGTACCAAACGCGAATCATATGAACGTGATGAAAACTAGCTTGACGATAATTCCCATGTGTCCTCGGGAGCGTTTTCCTTCATATAAGAAATTGTCCAGGCTTGTCCTTTGCTACAAAAAGGATTGGGCCATCTTGCTGCACTTTATTTACACTCGTTACTTGTTACCCGTTACAAATTATCTTATCACAAAACTATCTGTTACCGATAATTTCAGTGCTTGCAGAGAATACCTTGTTGAAAACCGCTTGTCATTTCCTTCTGCTCCTCGTTGGGTTCAACACTCTTACTTATCGAAACGACTATGATAGATCCCCTATACTTGTGGGTCATCAAGATTATTTTCTGGCGCCGTTGCCGGGGAGTGAAGCGCCTTTGGTAGGTGGAATTTTGTAAGGAAAAATTTATATAGTGTGCTGGAATTTACTATCACTTGTTACTATGGAAAGTAATCCTTTGAGGGGCTTGTTCGGGGTATCTTCACCCCGACCGGTAGAGCAAATAGTTGCTCCTCAACCTACTGAACCTGCTGAAAATGAAAATGTTTACTTTGAAATTCCTTCGGGTATGATAGAGAAACTGCTAGCTAATCCTTTTGCAGGAGATGGAACATTGCATCCCGGTTTACACTTAATCTATGTGGATGAAGTTGTGGATTATTTAAGCTTGCAAGTATGCCCGATGATATTATCAAGAAGAAGGTCTTCCCTTTATCTTTGAAGGGAGATGCATTGACATGGTATAGGCTATGTGATGATATGGGACCATGGGACTACAAACGGTTGAAATTGGAATTCCATCAGAAGTTTTATCCTATGCATCTCGTTCATCGTGATCGTAATCATATATATATTTTTTGGCCTCGCGAAGGAGAAACCATCGCTCAAGCTTGGGGGAGGCTTAAGTCAATGTTATATTCATGCCCCAAGCATGAGCTCTCAAGAGAGATGATTATTCAATTTTTTTTATGCTCGGCTTTCTGACAACAATCGCTCCATGCTCGATACTTCTTGTACTGGTTCTTTTATGATGAAGACTATTGAATTCAAATGGGATTTATTGGAAATAATTAAATGCAACTCTGAAAATTGGGATATCGATGAAGGTAAGGAGTCAGGTATAACACCTAAGTTTGATTGTGTTAAATCTTTTATGGATACCGATGTTTTCCATAAATTTAGCACTAAATATGGACTTGAGTTTGAGATAGTAGCTTCTTTTGTGAATCTTTTGCTACTCATGTTGATCTCCCTAAGGAGAAGTGGTTTAAATATCATCCACCCATAGAAGTAGAAGTAGTTGAGCCCATTAAAGTTGAAGAAAAGACTATCACTTATAATGATCCTATTGTTCCTACTGCTTATGTTGAGAAACCACCTTTCCCTATTAGAATAAAGGATCATGCTAGAGCCTCAACTATGGTTCGTAAAAGTAATATTAGAATTTATACACCTCCTGAGAAAGTTAAAGTTGAACCTAATATTGCTATTGTTAAAGATCTCTTGGCTGATAATATTGATGGGCATGTTATTTACTTCTGTGATGAAACTGCTAGAATTGCTAAACCTGGTGCTAAAGATAAACATAGACCTGTGGTAGGCATGCCTGTTATTTCTGTTAAAATAGGAGATCATTATTATCATGGCTTATGCGATATGGTGCTAGTGCTAGTGCAATACCTATTTCCTTATACAAAGAAATTATGCATGATATTGCACCCGCTGAGTTAGAAGATATTGATGTCACCATTAAACTTGCCAATAGAGATACTATTTCACCAATTGGGATTGTTAGAGATGTTGAGGTCTTGTGTGGGAAAGCTAAATATCTTGCTGATTTCCTTGTCCTTGGTTCCCCACAAGATAGCTTTTGTCCCATTATATTTGGTAGACCCTTCTTGAATACTGTTAATGCTAAGATAGACTACGAAAAGGATGTTGTTACTATTGGTTTGGATGATATGTCTCATGAGTTTAATTTCTCTAAATTTCGTAGACAACCTCGTGATGAAGAATTGCCTAGTAAAGATGAAATTATTGGTCTTGCTTCTATTGCCGTGCCTCCTAGTGATCCTTTAGAACAATATTTGCTAGACCATGAAAATGATATGTTTATGAATGAAAGAAGGGAAATCAATGAAGTATTCTTTAAACAGGGACCTATTCTGAAACACAATTTTCCTGTTGAAATCCTAGGGGATCCTCCTCCACCCAAGGGTGATCCCGTGTTTGAGCTTAAACTGTTGCCTGATACTCTTAAATATGCTTATCTTGATGAAAAGAAGATATATCCTGTTATTATTAGTGCTAACCTTTCAGAGAAAGAGGAAGCAAAATTATTGAAAACTCTGAAGAAGCACTGTGCTGCTATTGGATATACTCCTGATGATCTTAAGGGCATTAGTCCCACTCTATGCCAACACAAAATAAATTTGGAGAAAGATGCCAAACCAGTTATTGATCATCAACGACGGCTGAATCCTAAGATGAAAGAAGTGGTAAGAAAGGAAATACTAAAGCTCCTTGAGGCAGGTATAATTTATCCCGTTGCTGATAGTCAGTGGGTAAGTCCTGTCCATTGTGTACCTAAGAAGGGAGGCATTACTGTCATTCCTAATGATAAAGATGAATTGATTCCGCAAAGAATTATTATAGGTTATAGGATGGTGATTGATTTTCGCAAATTAAATAAGGCTACTAAAAAAGATCATTACCCCTTACCTTTTATTGATCAAATGCTAGAAAGATTATCCAAACATACACATTTTTGCTTTCTAGATGGTTGCTCTGGTTTCTCTCAAATACCTGTGTCAGCTGATGATCAAGCAAAGACCACTTTTACGTGCCCTTTCGGTACTTTTGCTTATAGATGTATGCCTTTTGGTTTATGTAATGCACCTGCTACCTTTCAAAGATGCATGATGGCTGTATTCTCTGATTTTTCTGAAAAGATTTGTGAGGTTTTCATGGACAATTTCTCTATTTATGGATCCTCTTTTGATGATTGCTTGAGCAACCTTGATCGAGTTTTGCAGAGATGTGAAGAAACTAATCTTGTCTTGAATTGGGAGAAGTGCCACTTTATGGTTAATGAAGGCATTGTCTTGGGGCACAACATTTCTGAAAGAGGTATTGAAGTTGATAAAGCTAAAGTTGATGCTATTGAAAAGATGCCGTGTCCCAAGGACATCAAAGGTATAAGAAGTTTCCTTGGTCATGCCGATTTTTATAGGAGGTTCATTAAGGACTTCTCAAAAGATTCTTGGCCTCTGACTAATCTATTACAAAAAGATATACCTTTTGTCTTCGATGATGATTGTGTAGAAGCATTTGAAATACTTAAGAAAGCCTTAATCTCTGCACCTATTGTTCAGCCACCTGATTGGAATTTACCTTTTGAAATTATGTGTGATGCTAGCGATTATGCTGTAGGTGATGTTCTAGGGCAAAGAGTTGATAAGAAATTAAATGTTATTCAATATGCTAGTAAAACTCTAGACAATGCCCAGAGAAATTATGCCACTACTGAAAAAGAATTCTTAGCAGTTGTATTTGCTTGTGATAAATTCAGACCTTATATTGTTGATTCTAAAGTAATTATTCACACTGATCATGCTACTATTAAATATCTTATGGAAAAGAAAGCTGCTAAACCTAGACTTATTAGATGGGTTCTCTTGCTACAAGAATTTGATTTGCATATTATTGATAGAAAGGGAGCTGAGACCCCTGTTGCAGACACTTTGTCTAGGTTAGAAAATGTTCTTGATGACCCACTACCTATTGATGATAGCTTTCTGATGAACAATTAAATGTCATAAATGCTTCTCGTACTGCTCCACGGTATGCTGATTATGCTAATTACATTGTTGCTAAATTTATACCACCTAGTTTCACATACCAGCAAAGGAAAAAGTTTTTCTATGATTTAAGACATTACTTCTGGGATGACCCACATCTTTATAAAGGAGGAGTAGATGGTGTTATTAGGCGTTGTGTGCCTGAGCATGAACAAGAATAGATCCTACGCAAGTGTCACTCCGAGGCTTATGGAGGACACCACGCTGGAGATTGAACTGCACATAAGGTATTGCAATCCGGTTTTTATTGGCCTACTCTCTTCAAGGATGCTCATAAGTTTGTCTTATCTTGTGATGAATGTCAAAGAATTGGTAATATTAGTAGACGTCAAGAAATGCCTATGAATTATTCACTTGTTATTGAACCATTTGATGTTTGGGGCTTTGATTACATGGGACCTTTTCCTTCCTCTAATGGGTATACACGTTGTTGATGACGTTACTAAGTGGGTAGAAGCTATTCCAACTAGTAGTGTTGATCATAACACTTCTATTAAGATGCTTAAAGAAGTTATTTTTCCGAGGTTTGGAGTCCCTAGATATTTAATGACTGATGGTGGTTCACATTTTATTCATGGTGCCTTTCGTAAAATGCTTGCTAAGTATGATGTTAATCATAGAATTGCATCTCCTTATCACCCACAGTCTAGTGGTCAAGTAGAATTGATCAATAGAGAGCTCAAATTAATTTTGCAAAAGACTGTTAATAGATCCAGAAAGAATTGGTCCAAGAAACTTGATGATGCATTATGGTCCTATAGAACTGCATATAAAAATCCTATGGGTATGTCTCCGTATAAAATGGTTTATGGAAAAGCATGTCATTTACCTCTCAAACTAGAACATAAGGCATATTGGGCTATTAAAGAGCTCAACTATGATTTCAAACTTGCCGGTGAGAAGAGGCTATTTGACATAAGCTCACTTGATGAATGGAGAACCCAAGCCTATGAGAATGCCAAGTTGTTTAAAGAAAAATTTAAAAGATGGCATGACAAAAGGATACAAAAGCGTGAGTTTAATGTAGGTGATTATGTATTGTTATACAACTCTCGTTTAAGATTTTTTGCAGGAAAACTTCTCTCTAAATGGGAAGGTCCTTACGTTATCGAGGAGGTCTATCGTTCCGGTGCCATAAAAATCAACAACTTCGAAGGCACAAATCCGAAGGTGGTGAACGGTCAAAGAATCAAACATTGTATCTCAGGTAATCCTATAAATGTTGAAGCTAATGTTATTGAAACCGTAACACCGGAGGAATACATAAGGGACACTTTCCAGAATGTTTCAGACCCCGAAAAGGAATAGGTACGTGGTACGGTAAGTAAACCGACTCCAAAACAGTTCTAATGGCAATTTTTCTCCATTTTGGAATATTTAGAAAAATAGGAAAATAAGAAGCAGTCCGGGAAGGACACGAGGCTTCCACGAGGGTGGGAGGCGCGCCCCCTACCTCGTGGGCACCTCGTGTGCTCTCCGGACTCCGTTTTCTTGCACGATACTTCTTTTGGTCGGTAAAAATTCATTATATAATCCCCTGAAGGTTTTGACCACTGTATCACGCATATATCCTCTGTTCTTGTTTCGAGCTGTTTTCTATCAGGGTTGTCAAGCCCAGGCATCATGTCGTCCCCCTCCTCCAACAATGGTGACAACGATGCTTGGCTAATGAAGATAGAGCTAAAGAGGGAAGAACCCATCGAGATCAACAAGGATGAAGGGATCAAGAAGGCCATGGAGGACCAAGCTTCGGCAGTAGAAGACATCCTTCAACTTGATCACAATCTTCTTACCCTGACTGAGATCGAAGCTTTCAAGATGATTGAGTTAGCTCGTATACAAAACAAGTATCTCACACGTGAAAATATTTTGTTGAAGGAGCATATCATCGCACTCAAGGGCATTATCCGCAAGTTGGAGGACCTCTTACGCTCGATGTGCGACTATCCATCATCACCTCCATCTTCTTCACCGGCAAAAGAGATATAATCGCATAGGTATGGGCACTCCCCTTGGCAACTGCCAACTTGGGGGAGGTGCCCCGGTATCGTATCACCATCACACTCCTATCTTTACCGTTTTTCGTAGTTTGATCCTTTTGGTAATATCTTGATCTGGTAGAATAAAGTTTTTAGTATGATCTAGTTCTGAGTTTTGCTTTATAATCCTTCTATGTAATCAAGTTCGTGAGCTATATAATAAAGATTAGTGTTGAGTCAAGGGCATGATTATTTTGCCATGATTTTGAGGGAATAAAAGAAAAAGAAATACAAAGAGATCATATTGATCTTATGGAGAGTAATGACTTCACATATAAAGAGTATGATGATTAAAAGTTGTTGAGAGTTGAAACACATAGTTTTGGTCATCGTTGCAATTAATAGGAAGTAATAAAGAAAGAGAGGTTTCACATATAAATATACTGTCTTGGACATATTTTATGATTGTGAGCACTCATTAAAATATGACATGCTAAAGAGTTGATGTTGGACAAGGAAGACAACATAATGGGTTATGTTTTCTTATATCTGAGATAAAGTATATTGTCATGGATCATCCAACATGTTGAGTTTGCCTTTCTCCCTCATGATAGCCAATTCTTTGCACCAAGTAGAGATACTACTTGTGCTTCCGAAATACCCTTAAACCCAGTTTTACCATGAGAGTCCACCATATCTACCCATGGATTGAGTAAGATCCTTCAAGTAAGTTGTCATCGGTGCAAGCAATAAAAATTTCTCTCTAAATATGTATGATTGATTAGTGAGGAGGAAATAAGCTTTATACGATCTTGTGATGTGGAAGAAATAAAAGCGACGGACTGCATAATAAAGGTCCATATCACAAGTGGCAATATAAAGTGACGTTCTTTCGCATTAAGATTTTGTGCATCCAACCCTGAAAGCACATGAGAACCTCTGCTTCCCTCTGCGAAGGGCCTATCTTTTACTTTTATCTCTTACCCTTATGCAAGACTCATGGTGATCTTCACCTTTCCTTTTTACATTTTATCCTTTGGCAAGCACCTTGTGTTGGAAATATCCTGATATATATATATATATATATATATATATATATATATATATATATTGAATTGGATGTAAGTTAGCATGAACTATTATTGTTGACATTACCCTTGAGGTAAAAGGTTGGGAGGCGAAACTATAAGCCCCTATCTTTCTCTGTGTCCGATTAAAACTCCATAACCACAAGTATTGTGTGAGTGTTAGAAATTGTGAAAGACTAAATGATAGTAGAGTATGTGGACTTGCTGAAAAGCTCTTATATTGACTCTTTCTGATGTTATGATAAATTGAAATTGCCTCAATGATTGAGACTATAGTTTGTTAGTTCACAATGAAGTTTCTGATTCATACTTGACATTGTGAATAGATTATTACTTGAGCATAAGAAATAATATGACAATACCCATATATGTTGTTGTTATAAGAATGATCATGATGCCCTCATGTCCGTATTTTATTTTATCGACACCTCCATCTCTAAACATGTGGACATATTTATCGTTGTCGGCTTCCGCTTGAGGAGAAGCGAGATCTAAGCTTGGGGGAGTTGATACGTCCATTTTGCATCATGCTTTTATATCGATATTTATTGCATTATGGGTTGTTATTACACATTATGTCACAATACTTATGCCTATTCTCTCTTATTTTACAAGGTTTACATAAAGAGGGAGAATGCCGGCAGCTGGAATTCTGGGCTGGAAAAGGAGCAAATATTAGAGACGTATTCTGCACAACTCCAAAAGTCCTGAAACTCCACAGAAGTTATTTTTGGAAATAATAAAAAATACTAAGCGAAGAAAATACCAGAGGGGGCCCACACACTGGCCACGAGGGTGGGGGCGCGCCCCTGCCTCATGGGCCCCGTGGTGGCCCTCCGGTGCCCATCTTCTGCTATATGAAGTCTTTCATCCGAGAAAAAATCATAAGCAAGCTTTCGGGACAAGACTCCACCGCCATGAGGCAGAACCTTGGTGGGACCAATCTAGGGCTCTGGCGGAGCTGTTCTGCCGGGGACACTTCCCTCCGGGAGGGGGAAATCATCGCCATCGTCATCACCAACGCTCCTCTCATCGGGAGGGGGCCAATCTCCATCAACATCTTCGCCAGCACGATCTCCTCTAAAACCCTAGTTCATCTCTTGTATCCAATCTTTGTCTCCAAGTCTGGGATTGGTACCTGTAGGTTGCTAGTAGTGTTGATTACTCCTTGTAGTTGATGCTAGTTGGTTTATTTGGTGGAAGATCATATGTTCAGATACATTATGCATATTAATACCCCTCTGATTATGAACATGAATATGCTTTGTGAGTAGTTACGTTTATTACTGAGGACATGGGAGAAGTCTTGCTATTAGTAGTCATGTGAATTTGGTATTCGTTCGATATTTTTATGAGATGTATGTTGTCTCTCCTCTAGTGGTGTTATGTGAACGTCGACTACATGACACTTCACCATTATTTGGGCCTAGAGGAAGGCATTGGGAAGTAATACGTAGATGATGGGTTGCTAGAGTGACAAAAGCTTAAACCCTAGTTTATGCGTTGCTTTGTAAGGGGCTGATTTGGATCCATATGTTTCATGCTATGGTTAGGTTTACCTTAATACTTCTTTTGTAGTTGCGGATGCTTGCAATAGGAGTTAATCATAAGTGGGATGCTTGTCCAAGTAAGGACAGCACCCAAGCACCGGTCCACCCACATATCAAATTATCAAAGTACCGAACGCGAATCATATGAACGTGATGAAAACTAGCTTGACGATAATTCCCATGTGTCCTCGGGAGCGTTTTCCTTCATATAAGAAATTGTCCAGGCTTGTCCTTTGCTACAAAAAGGATTGGCAATCTTGCGGCACTTTATTTACACTTGTTACTTGTTATCCGTTACAAATTATCTTATCACAAAACTATCTGTTACCGATAATTTCAGTGCTTGCAGAGAATACCTTGCTGAAAACCGCTTGTCATTTCCTTCTGCTCCTCGTTGGGTTCGACACTCTTACTTATCGAAAGGACTACGATATATCCCCTATACTTGTGGGTCATTAGTGTTTTTCCTATCCCTGCATTTTTAGAATCATGCAAGCCAAATAAGCCCTTATAGAGTTACTTCAGTTACAGGTAGGTGTCGAAGGGAACTTTGTGTGGTTTGTCCTGCTCCTGCCGCGACGTCGTCCACCTCACCTGAGCTGCTCCATCGACAGAAACATCCACCAAACTAGACATCACGACTCATGACCGTCTTTTGCCACCTCAGATCTCCTTCCCTGCCGCCAGCACCCACCGCAACGGCATCACCATCATCGACTCTGCAGATGAACCTGAGGAGTACACGGGTCCACAAGAGAGGTTGCACTCTTTTGATTCTGCTTATGTTATGCATTGCTTAAAATTACCTGCTACTTTATTGTCCTGTTCACCTCTTGGACTCCAAGTCAGGTCCAAATTAATGTTCAAACTTGAGTTCTAAATTAGTTGTGGGGCAAATATCGAGGAAGCAATGAATAGTATCTCTGTCTAATATCTGGTTCACCTAGGGTATGCCTATGTTGTTCATCTTGGGTGGGAAAAATAGTAAAGCAATCATCATCTATCTTTTTATTAAATTAAAGCAATCATCAGCCTACTATCTTTTTTTGATCCATCCACTGGTTGTTACCATCACTCTAAATTTCTGCATGCTCTCCTTACATAATCTCACCATATTTTTTTCGTATGCATGTCAGATATTGTACACAGTCTTGCTGAACATGTAGAGAAAAAGAGAAGAGTTTTGCGCGGCAATACAATGTCATGCAGACATCGCTCCATGGTGGGTTCAATGGCAAACCCTCCCCACCCCTCTCCAGATTGTAATACAGAGGAAGATATCTGTTCTGAGGCGGATTCAGACGCCGCTGACCACTCCTATTTACCCTCCAAGGTGTTCGCTCTACCTTGGCATGATGATGTTAGTCATATCATGCATATGTTGCCTTGCAGTGCCTACTTTTGACATCATATATGTCATCTACTTAGTTTAGACATGTTCTGTCGCCACCTGTTTAGTTTCTATATCATATATGGGAATTATCCAGTCTCATGTCTTTTAGCCAGCCATAATATATATGAAATGTGCAATGCCATCCTGTTTAACCGGGCATCATATATTTTAATGATATCCTGCCCATCCTTTTCTTCATTACATTTCCATTTGTCGACAATGTTTGTACACTAAACTACTCTTCCTGTGAATCAGCCATTTGGGTGGGAGATTGAAAAATCTGGAGTGAAAACAAGGCCTTCAGAGCAGACAGTGCTACCTATCGAAGCAGATCTCTTGTTTGGTCCCGATAGCTCCTCAGAGATGGATTCAGAGACAGATGACCAGTCCTATTCCCCCACCGAGGTGAATGCTCTAACTTGGCACGTGGTTTTAGTTATTCATCATATCTTTGAATTATGTTATGCTATGCTATCCAGTTTAGATAGACATCATATATGTGAAATTATGTCATGATATCCGTTTTAGTTAAACAATATACATGTCAACTATTTCATGTCCTCTTTTTTCCACACTATCTATTGCATCTGTCTCTCATACAACGTCTGTACATTCAACTATGTTTCCTGTTTATCAGCCAGTTGAATTGGAGCGGGTGATGCTAGCATCTAGCGGACTAAAAACATGGTCTTCAAATAAAATAGTGCTACCTCTTGGTGGAGATAGCACCCCAGTTGTACATACACGAGAACCAGCCCTACCACACATAACCCAAACTCTCGCAGATTGTACACCTACTGCGATGGACAGAGAACCAGCTTCACCCAATCTAACCCCAACCCCAGCAGATAGTAACCCAGTTCCTATTGACACAGCACCATCTCCACCACAGAGCTCCCAAACAAGAGCAGTTAGTAAGGCAGCTCCAGTGCCCAAAGGCCAGTACTACCATGGCGAACCCCAACTCCACCAGTTAGTATGCCTATTCCTGTGGAGGAAGCACAACCAGCTAGTCATAGTTTAGCATCTATCGCATTTGATGTTGTTAAATCGTATGTGCGTATCTTCCCATCTTGGAAATATTATACTGAAGATGAAGGAAAATGCCAGTTGCAGGTGTTTGTCCAGGAGTTATGTGTAAGTAATGTTATTCATGGCAATTACTTTGCTTTATCCCATACATCCTACCTCCATGATGGTTATAATACAGCAAATTTTCCCATTTTTCTCTATAGAGAAGGACCGACTTGGAAACTCAGGATGAGGTAACCTGTGCTAATACCTCTGCTATCTTCAAGAATGCTTGGTGGCAGTATCGGAATTACCTGAAGAAAACGTACTTCACCGGCAAAGAAACTCATCAAATTCCCTTACGTTCTCCTGAGACACATTTACTGGACGATGACTGGGAACGCCTTGTTCTGTACTAGTCCCGAACCAAGAATGTGGTAAGGTCTATGAGCTCATTTTCTATTTTTAAGTACAATATTCTTGCGTCTTACTGTACTCTGTTGTAACATCCCAAATTTTCAATTTGGAATGTTATACATAGATCATCATTGCATATCATGTTTTATTGCATTTTGACAAATCCTCGATAAATCCTAAGCAACTCAAGGACCCTCGGAGAGAGTTGGGGATTTTCTCAAATCTTCTTATTTGATTTTTCAAACGAGGATTGTGATTTTAATTATTTTTCTCTCCGGAAAAATATTTCATTTTTAAAATGAACGAGAGGAGAAAATATGACTTCTCCAAAACAATTGAAATACTGGAGGAAAAATGTTAAAATCATTATTTTGGAATTTACTGGATTTTATTTGCAATTTTTATTGCATTTAAATATATGCATGTTTTCAAAATGTCTATTTTTGATTTTTAAAAATGTTCACCCTATCCTAGATTTTCTAACAAGACGGGGAAAATTTATTTCATATTTTTCTGATTTTTATTTATTTTTCTATGCAATTTTCTTCGCGGAACTTATTTAAAAAAAATACCGCGCCGACTGGGCCGAGCCCAACCGAGCCCGCCCGCGCTCTCCTCTTCCCGCACGGCCGCCGGAGTCCGGCCACGCCACGACGCCGCCGCCGCCTCGGTTGCCCCTCCCCCAAGCCTCTAGCCCCCCCCCCCCTCCATATATACCCCGCCCCCTCTCCGTTTTCGCCGCCACCATCGCCGGAGGAGCCGCCGCCGCCGCCGCATCTAGCCCCGCCGCCGCCCGCCTTTTGCCTCGCCGCCTCGCCGCCGGGAGCCCCGAGCCGGAGCCCCCTCGCCGCCGGAGCCGCCGCCCCCGAGCCCCGCACCCCCGCCGCCGACCCCGCCCGCCGGAGCCCCTCGCCGGAGCGAGCCCGTCGAGGTACTGCCGCCGCCGTTCGTCGAGTTGACCGGTTTTCTGAAAAAAAAACCTTTTGTTTAAAAATAACCCTAGATCGGTTTTTTTCGGTTTTCTTATTTCGCGAGCGTTTACCGAACCGTTCGTTTTAACGAACACGTTCATCGGTTTTTCTCTGTTAACGAACGTCCGTTATTTAACCGTTCGTCCGTTTTTCTTTTTCGTCGGATTTTCTCGTTATTTTCTCAGATTCGATTTCTGATCGAATTTTCGAATCTGTTTAACTTTTCGCTCGTTTATCGGAATCAGGTGATTCAAGCGCCTAGAGTTTCGTCTTGAAATTCTCTTTCCGTTTAATCTACTCAAACAAGTTTTTGCAGCAGTAAAATTTGACCTAGATCCAGATTAGCAAACGAAGTTTCTTTCTTCCGCCGTTTGACTTTCGTTGCTTCTTTCGAGTTGATTCTTTTTGCAAACCGGAGTTCTTAAGTTGAACTTTCTGGTTGGATCTTTCATTCGAGTTTTACTTGTGCATTAGATGAGTACTGATTGTATGCTTGTTTGTTTGCGATAGAGTACCCGGAGTGTGCCGCTTGTTACTTCGACTCGTTAGCTTTTGCGGATCATCAGCAAGGCAAGTAACACTTTGATCATACCCCGTTCATACCCAGTTTTTATTGCATTAGATCTTTTCCTCAAACACATTGCATGGTTAGGATCTAAATAAACTGTGGGTATTGGAAAGTAGTTGAGGTAGTACCTATTGCCCTATTTTCTTATCAAACCCTTGGGAGTTACTTCTACGTTGCTTTTGTTATTGCCATGCTATGCTCGTAGACGTGGATTGGGTTTGAGAGATATTCATGACAGATGTGAGTGTTTAATAATGGTTCAACTTAAGGTGGCAACTAAAACTCACATCTGGGTGGATTGAGACACCTGGAGAACCCAGTGTTGTCTATATGTATAAGGTCCGCCACCCAGGCTCAAAGGGATCATAAGATTGTTCATGCTAGAAACTTCCGTGTGCAGCCGCAAGCTATTATGGGCTCTAGCATAGCTGAGTAGGTTACAGGATCTCTTGAAGAGGTGGACTAGCAGATGTAGGGGAAAGTAGGTGTACCGGTCCACCCGGAGTAAAAAGTGATTGTTTCTGAAAGACTGTGTCTCGGTCATCCGTTTCTCAAACATCATGCAGTGCGAGAATCAAGCGGAGGCGATCGAGTCTTGTGGGGAAAAGTGCACAAACCTCTGCAGAGTGTACAAACTGATCATGATTAGCCGTGTCCCCGGTTATGGACAACTTGAGTATCTAGTACCTGGATTATCATTTGAATCTCATCACCGTGATACTTATAATTAATTTTGTTGGGTTAATGATGACACTTAATTGGGATTGAGTTGGAGGTACCTTCTCAATGTTTCAACCACCATGATAGTTAAATAAAATTTATTCCTTTGTAGTAGGATAAAATTGGCTTTTCGCAAAACTGTAACCATAGAGCTTTCCACCAGCCATATATGCATGTAGTATAGCATTATCATTGTTCATTGTTCTCTATGTGTTGCTTTGCCAGCATATTCTATGTGCTGACCCGTTTCGGGCTGCAACGTTTCATGTTGCAGACTTTTCAGACGACGAGTAAGGTGCCTTAGGTCGTGGTCTTATACTCAGTGATGCCGCTGGAGTTGATGGACTCACTTATCTTCCAAGTCTTCCGCTGTTATCGTTGTTAGATGGCCTTAAGCCATGTTTATCATACTTAATCTCTTCGGAGATATTCGATGTAATAAGTGTGTGATTGCTACTCTGTTATAAATCCTCCATTTGTACTGTGCGTGTCAGCATTACTGATCCAGGGATGACACTGGTGCACAGCAGCACAGGCCATTTGAGGTCTGGTCGCTACATCTGTTCATGTAGAACAAGTGCCTAAACCTGAAGAACAACTATTCTAATTTAAGATTCCATCGCTATCATAGTTCCAAAAAGCGTTAGGCATTAGTTATGCGTTTTGCCACCGCCTTGCGCTTTACAGACCAAAGCGCATGCTTATGCGCAGTTATGCACAGATTAAGCGTAGTTATGCGCAATGCGTTTCGCCAACGCCTAGAGCCTAGGCACGCCTTTTTTAACTATGATTGCTATGGTGCATACTACTTTGCTCTTGTATCACTATATTTACTCATAAAAACTTATTTTTAAATTGAAGGATCCAATGGAAACTCCAATGACACAGCAGGTATGTTCACGCATGTTTCTTTAACAGGCTTGCTCTTATCAAAAGCTCTGTTGATTTCAATTTCAATTCTGTATACAGTTGACTTCTCATATCATGCACATTACTAGCATCACAATAGAGAAAATAGTGTTGTTGTACATGTAGACCTGTGGTACCCATCTGAAATATTGTTGTGACGTGTAGTTTCCCACGCTTTGTATTCTTTCACTGCTGCTTTGTCTTGAACTGATATGATTTGAACCGTGTCTCTATTTTGATTTGGCAAGACAATGCAGTGACCATAGGACATAGATATATGTTTGTTTGATGCTTTTGTTATGTACTAGTACTTGGCAATAGAAGACTTGGTAGTTTAATCCTGTCCACCTTACTAATGAACTCGTTCATCGAAATGAGTTTCATATATTAGTACATGCTAAACCTGTTATGTGCCTGCTTGTTTCTTCTTTTAGAATGCTGACAGAATATTGGGGAAGAGTGCCTTCTTAAGCAATGGTAAAGGAAGTAATGCAGATAAGGTTCAGGATAGTGACACATCCTTGTTGGTCTCCAACAAAGCTGATAAAACAGCTAAGGAAGATTATCTCGATGACTGTAAGACAACCCCAAAGTCCTGTCTTGGTTTAGTGTTTGAGTTACTGGCCACTACCACATGCACAAGCTATTCAAACTCACTGTTTGAATCAGTTCGGTTTCTTGAGTCTCAACTACAAGCTGAAAGACATCGATCAGTTGTGCTGCTACAAGAAGCGGAAGGACTGCAGAAGTCCCTGGAGCATTCAGATGCATACTTTCTGGTGCAACAGCAAGCGTTGGAGGATTGTAGCGCCAAACAGGACAAAACTAATAATCTTGCTAAGCTTATTGCCAGTATGGTGGATACCACGTTTCTTGAGCTCTTCTGAAGTTGTTTCAGTTATGCTCTTGTTTTGCTGCCGCGTTTATTTGCACTGGTGGCCAATTTTGACGGCCAGTGTATGTAATATGCTGTTTTGTTCCCTATATTTGCACTGGTGGCGAACTTTGATGCCCAGTGGATGTAATATGTGTAATAGCGGTAATAGGCTAGCGTTAATTGCTTGCTTATTTATTTCCTTATTGTCTTGTTTAGTTGTTTGCTTGTAGTCACTGCAGTTCTTTTTCTGTGTTTTTCTAGTGGCCACAATAACCTATTTTTGGAAACTAGGCCAAAATAATCATGGCAACACACAGACTGTTATAACCATGGGCCTCCCGCGGGCTGTATGATCCATGGGCCTTCTACGGGCCGTAGGATCCATTGGCCTTCTATACGGGTCGTAGGATCCATGGGCCTTCTACGGGCCGTACGATTCATGGGCCTTTTACGGGCCATAGGATCCATGGGCCTTCTACGGGGCGTATCATCATTTCGCCAATCATGGGCCGTACTATTTGTGGACAATAATGGGCCGTTAATAGGCCGTATTTGATAACTCCATGAAAACGGCCCAATGGGTTTTTTGGACATGAAAATGGCCCAACATATTAACGGGCCACAAACGGGCCGACTGTAACCACAGGCTGAATTTGGCCCACAAGCAGAAAATGACAGTAACGGGCCGTAAGTAACCGAATGCTGGAAATGAGCCCAAGAATAAATGGGCCTGAGAAGGCCGAAAGATAACATGGGCTGGAAACGGCCCAACGGAATAATGGGCCGTTAATGGGTATAAAGTGATACACTGTTTGTTATGGGCCAGTTTTACCACGGGCCGTTAAGGGGCCGTTGGACGGCCCAGATGACGCTACTCGGCCTAATTCGGATAGGCCGTAAACGGGCCCTGGGTTAGCGGGCTGTAAATGGGCTATATGCGAACAGGCCGTTAACAGACTTGCCGTGGGCCGGCCCACCACCTTTTGACCAAGTCAAACGGGCCGGCCTTTTCACAGGAATGGGCCTCTGTTGGGCCGTGCCACGTGTCGACGTATCATAGGCGCTTTGGGTCCAATGAGTGGATGACATCTGTCCCAATGGTGAGCCGACACGTGTTTTCTCCAGCCAATGATGATTTTACACATGGAAAATCCCCATTGGTCGGGGCTGCTAACGGGTTATCGGATCCAAAACCGGACCCGATAGCTTAACGGCGTTCCGTTACGGTGGATGCCACGTGTCGGTCACCCTTGACGAAAGCACTTCTGTGACGCGCGATTTATCGTCATGGAAGTGGACACTTCCGTGATGATAATTTTGGTAATGTCATGGTACACCTCTACAACAGCACAGGTATGACTATCTTGATTCTGTCATAAATTTGTCATGGATGTACATGCATGACAGAAAACGTGACCTACTGTCACAAACACGTATCATCACGGAAGTGTATTTTTTTGTAGTGTATAAGCCTTGCAAGCAATGTGACTAATGAGTTAGTTGCGGGATGATGCATTACGGAACGAGTAAAGAGACTTGCCGGTAACAAGATTGAACTAGGTATGAGGATACCGATGATCGAATCTCGGGCAAGTAACACATACCGATGACAAATGGAATGACGTATGTTGTTATGCAGTTTGACCAATAACGATCTTCATAGAATATGGAGGAACCAATATAAGCATCCAGGTTCCGCTATTGGTTATTGACCGAAGATGTGTCTCGTTCATGTCTAAAAGTTTTGGAACCCGTAGGGTCCGCACGCTTAACGTTCAATGACGATTTGTATTATGAGTTATGTGATTTGATGACCGAAGTTTGTACGAAGTCCCGGATGAGATCGCGGACATGACGAGGAGTCTCAAAATGGTCGAGAGATAAAGATTTATATATTGGAAGGTTATATTCGGACACCGGAATGGTTCTGACGTGATTCAGGTATTTGTCGGAGTACCGGGGGGTTACCGGAACCCCTCGGGGAAGTATTGGGCCTTAGTGTGCTTTAGTGGAGAAGAGGAGGCAGGCTAAGGGGAGGTGGCGCCCCCACCCCCATGGAGTCCGAATTGGAATAGGGGAGGGGGCGGCGCCCCCCTTGCCCTTTCCTACTCCCTCTCTCTTTCCCTATTTCCCTCTCTCCTACTCCGGAAAGGAAAGGAGAATCCTGCTAGGACTTGGGAGTCCTAGTAGGACTCCCCACACTTCGCGCGCCCCTAGGGGGCTGGCCTCTCTCCCTCCCTCCTTTATATACGGAGGCGGGGGGCACCCCAAAGCACAACAGACAATCTCTTAGCCGTGTGTGGTGCCCCCCTCCACAGTTTAACACCTCAGTCATATCGTCGTAGTGCTTAGGCGAAGCCCTACGCCGATAACTTCATCATCACCGTCACCATGCCGTCGTGCTGACGAAACTCTCCCTCGTCCTCAACTAGATCAAGAGCTTGAGGGATGTCATCGTGCTGAACGTGTGCTGAACACGGAGGTGCTGTACATTCGGTACTTGGATCGGTTGGATCGTGAAGACGTTCGACTACATCAACCGCGTTACTAAACGCTTCCGCTTTCGGTCTACGAGGGTACGTGGACACACTCTCCTTGCTCGTTGCTATGCTTCTCCTAGATAGATCTTGCGTGATAGTAGGAATTTTTTTGAATTACTACATTCCCAAACGTGGCATCCGAGCCAGGCCTATGCATAGATGTTATATGCACAAGTAGAACACAAAGAGTTGTGGGCGATAATAGTCATACTGCTTACCACCAACGTCTTACTTTGATTCGGCTGTATTATTGGATGAAGCGGCCCGGACCGACATTCCATGACCGCATTCATGAGACTGGTTCTACCGACGTGCTTCGCACACAGGTGGCTCGCAGGTGTCTGTTTCTCCAACTTTAGTTGAATTGAGTTTGACTACGGCCGGTCCTTGTTGAAGGTTAAAACAGCACACTTGGCGAAAAATCGTTGTGATTTTGATGCGTAGGTAAGAACAATTCTTGCTAGAAGCCCGTAGCAGCCACGTAAAACTTGCAACAACAAAGTAGAGGACGTCTAACTTGTTTTTTGCAGGGCATGTTGTGATGTGATATGGTCAAGACGTGATGAGATATAAATTTTTGTATGAGATGATCATGTTTTGTAAAAGTTATCGGCAACTGGCAGGAGCCTTATGGTTGTCGCTTTATTGTATGAAATGCAATCGCCATGTAATTGCTTTACTTTATCACTAAGCGGTAGCGATAGTCGTATAAGCAATAGTTGGCGAGACGACAAGGATGCTACGATGGAGATCAAGGTGTCAAGCCGGTGACGATGGAGATCATGACGGTGCTTTGGAGATGGAGATCAAAGGCACAAAATGATGATGGCCATATCATGTCACATATGTTGATTGCATGTGATGTTTATCTTTTATGCATTTTATTTTGCTTAGTACGGAGGTAGCATTATAAGATGATCCCTCACTAAATTTCAAGGTATAAGTGTTCTCCCTGAGTATGTACCGTTGCTACAGTTCATCGTGCCGAGACACCACGTGATGATCAGGTGTGATAATCTCTACGTTCACATACAACGGGTGCAAGCCAGTTTTGCACGCGTAGAATACTCGGATTAAACTTGACGAGCCTAGCATATGCAGATATGGCCTCGAAACACTGAGACCGAAAGGTCGAACGTGAATCATATAGTAGATATGATCAACATAGTGATGTTCGCCATTGAAAACTACTCCATCTCACGTGATGATCAGACATGGTTTAGTTGATATGGATCACGTGATCATTTAGATGACTAGAGGGATGTCTATCTAAGTGGGAGTTCTTAAGTAATATGATTAATTGAACTTTAATTTATCATGAACTTAGTACCTGATAGTTTTTGCATGTCTATGTCGTTGTAGATCAATGGCCCGTGCTACCGTTCCTTTGAATTTTAATGCGTTCCTAGAGAAAGCTAAGTTGAAAGATGATGGTAGAAACTACATGGACTAGGTCCGTAACTTGAGGATTATCCTCATTACTACACAGAAGAATTACGTCTTGGAAGCACCGCTAGGTGCAAGGCCTGCTGTAGGAGCAATGGTATACGTTATGAACGTCTGGCAGAGCAACGCTGATGACTACTCGATAGTTCAGTATGCCATGCTTTACGGCTTAGAATTGGGACTTCAAAGACATTTTGAACGTCATGGAGCATATGAGATGTTCCAGGAGTTGAAGTTAATATTTCAAGCAAATGCCCGAGTTGAGAGATATGAAGTCTCCAACAAGTTCTATAGCTGCAAGCTGGAGGAGAATAGTTCTGTCAGTGAACACATACTCAGAATGTCTGGGTACCATAACCACTTGACTCAGCTCGGAGTTAATCTTCCTGGCGATAGTGTCATTGACAGAGTTCTTCAATCACTGCCACCAAGCTATAAAGGCTTGATAACCCACAAGTATAGGGGATCACAACAGTTTTCGAGGGTAGATTATTCAACCCAAATTTATAGATTCGACACAAGGGGAGCCAAAGAATATTTGAAGGTATTAGCAGCTGAGTTGTCAATTCAACCACACCTGCAGATTAATTATCTGCAGCAAAGTGATCAGTAGCACAGTAATATGATAGTCTTGATAATAGTGACAGCAGCAACGGTAACAGTAATAGTGGTAGCAGTCATTTTTAGCAAGTGTAACAGTGATGATAGCAGTAGTAACGCAGCAAGATCAATATAAATAAATTCGTAGGCATTGGATCAATGACTTGTTGGATGATATTCATCATGTAACAGTTATAACCTAGGGCGATACGGCACTAGCTCCAGTTCATCGATATAATGTAGGCATGTATTCCGTAAATAGTCATACGTGCTTTATTAAAAGAACTTGCATGACATCTTTTGTCCTACCCTCCCATCGTAGCGGGGTCCATATTGGAAACTAAGGGATATTAAGGCCTCCTTCCAATAGAGAACCGGAACAAAGCATTAACACATACTGAATACATGAACTCCTCAAACTACTGTCATCACCGGGAGTGGGCCCGGTTGTTGTCACTCCAGGGTTGTCGAATCATAACACGTAGTAGGTGACTATAACTTGCAAGATCGGATCTAAAACATGGATATAATGATGAATTCATAAACGGTTCAGACCTCAGGGTCATGGCATCCGGGACCAAAGTGACAAGCATTAAGCATAGCAAAGTCATAGCAACATCAATCTAAGAACATAGTGGATACTAGGGATCGGGCCCTAAAAAAACTAACTCGATTACATGATGAATCTCATCCAACTCCACACCGACCAACGAGCCTACGAAGGAATTACTCACTCCCGGTGGGGAGCATCATGGAATTGGCGATGGAGATTGGTTGGTGATGACGAAGAACGAAGACGCCCCTCTCCGGAGCCCCAAACGGACTCCGGATCTGCCCTCCCGAGGAAGAACAGGGCTTGGCGGCGGCTCCGTCTCGTGAAACACGATAATTCTTTCTCCCTGGGTTTTTTCTGGAAATATGTGAATTTATAGTATCAGGGGGGTCGTCAGCAGGGCCACCAGGTGGGTACAACCCACCTGGGCGCGCCAGGAGAGGGGGCGCGCCCTGGTGGGTTGTGCCCAGCCAGGGGCCCCTCTCTGGTGGTTGTTGGCTCCAAAATTCCTCTTTTATTCAATAAAAAATCCTCGTAAAGTTTCACTTTATTCCGAGAACTTTTATTCAACTCTGTCAATGACACTATCGTCAGAAGATTAACTCCCAGCTGAGTCAAGTGGTTATGGTACCCAGACATTCTGAGTATGTGTTCACTGACAGAACTATTCTCCTCCATCTTGCAGCTATAGAACCTGTTGGAGACTTTATATCTCTCAACTCGGGCATTTGCTTGAAATATTAACTTCAACTCCTGGAACATCTCATATGCTCCATGACGTTCAAAATGTCTTTGAAGTCCCGATTCTAAGCCGTAAAGCATGGCACACTGAACTATCGAGTAGTCATCAGCGTTGCTCTGCCAGATGTTCATAATGTCTACAGTTGCTCCTACAGCGGGCGTTGCACCTAGCGGTGCTTCCAAGACGTAATTCTTCTGTGCAGTAATGAGGATAATCCTCAAGTTACGGACCTAGTCCATGTAGTTGCTACCATCATCTTTCAACTTAGCTTTCTCTAGGAACGCATTAAAATTCAAAGGAACGGTAGCACGCGCCATTGATCTACAACAACATAGACATGCAAAAACTATCAGGTACTAAGTTCATGATAAATTAAAGTTCAATTAATCATATTACTTAAGAAGTCCCACTTAGATAGACATCCCTCTAATCATCTAAGTGATCACGTGATCCATATCAACTATACCATGTCCGATCATCACGTGAGATGGAGTAGTTTTCAATGGTGAACATCACTATGTTGATCATATCTTCTATATGATTCACACTTGACCTTTCGGTCTCAGTGTTCCGAGACCATATCTGCATATGCTAGGCTCGTCAAGTTTAACCTGAGTATTCTGCTTGTGCAAAACTGTCTTGCACCCGTTGTATATGAATGTAGAGCTTATCACACCTGATCATCACGTGGTGTCTCAGCACGAAGAACTTTTCGCAACGGTGCATACTCAGGGAGAACACTTATACCTTGAAATTTAGTAAGGGGTCATCTTATAAAGCTACTGTCGAACTAAGCAAAATAAGATGTATAAAAGATAAACATCACATGCAATCAAAATATGTGACATGATATGGCCATGGTCATCTTGCGCCTTTGATCTCCATCTCCAAAGTACCGTCATGGTCTCTATTGTTACCGGCATGACACCATGATCTCCATCATCTTGATCTCTATCAATGTGTCGTCACATGATTGTCTCACCAACTATTGCTCTTGCAACTATTGCTATCGCATAGCGATAAAGTAAAGCAATTATTTGGCACTTGCATCTTATGCAATAAAGAGACAACCATAAGGCTTCTGCCAGTTGTTGATAACTTCAACAGAACATGATCATCTTATACAACAACTTATATCTCATCACGTCTTGACCATATCACATCACAACATGCCCTGCAAAAACAAGTTAGACGTCCTCTACTTTGTTGTTGCAAGTTTTACGTGGCTGCTACGGGCTGTGCAAGAACCGTTCTTACCTACGTATCAAAACCACAACGATAGTTCGTCAAGTTAGTGATGTTTCAACCTTCACAAGGACCGGGCGTAGCCACATTCGGTTCAACTAAAGTTGGAGAAACTGACACCCGCCAGCCACCCGTGTGCAAAGCACGTCGGTAGAACCAGTCTCGCGTAAGCGTACGCATAATGTCGGTCCGGGCCGCTTCATCCAACAATACCGCCGAATCAAGGTATGACATGCTGGCAAGCAGTATGACTTGTATCGCCCACAACTCACTTGTGTTCTACTCGTGCATATAACATCTACGCATAAAACCTGGCTCGGATGCCACTGTTGGGGAAGTAGTAATTTCAAAAAAATTCCTACGCACACACAGGATCATGGTGATGCATAGCAACGAGAGGGGAGAGTGTGTCCACGTACCCCCGTAGACAGAAAGCGGAAGCGTTAGCACAACACGGTTGATGTAGTCATACGTCTTCACGATCCGACCGATCCAAGTACCGAACGTACGGCACCTCCGAGTTCAGCACACGTTCAGCTTGATGACGTCCCGCGAACTCCGATCCAGCAGAGCTTCACGGGAGAGTTCCGTCAGCACGGCGGCGTGATGACGGTGATGATGTTGCTAGTGACGCAGGGCTTCGCCTAAGCACCGCTATGATATGATCGAGGTGGAATATGGTGGAGGGGGCACCGCACACGGCTGGGAGAGATCAACCGATCAACTTGTGTGTCTAGAGGTGCCCCCTGTCCCCGTATATAAAGGATGAAGGAGAGGAGGCCGGCCAGCCCCTAGGGCGCGCCAGAAGTGTGGAGTCCTACTAGGACTCCCTAGTCCTAGTAGGATTCCTCCTCTCACATGGAATAGGAAAAAGGTAAGGGAAAAGGAGAAGGAAGGAAGGGGGCGCCGCCCCTTCCTAGTCCAATTCGGACCAGACCATTGGGAGGGGTGCGGCCACCTTTTGAGGCTTTTCTCTCCTTTCCCGTATGGCCCATTAAGGCCTAATACGAATTCCCGTAACTCTCCGGTACTCCGAAAAATACCCGAATCACTCGGAACCTTTCCGGTGTCCGAATATAGTCGTCCAATATATCGATCTTTACGTCTCGACCATTTCGAGACTCCTCGTCATGTCCCCGATCTCATCCGGGACTCCGAACTACCTTCGGTACATCAAATCACATAACTCATAATACAAATCGCCACCGAACATTAAGCGTGCGGACCCTACGGGTTCGAGAACTATGTAGACATGACCGAGACACATCTCCGGTCAATAACCAATAGTGGAACCTGGATGCTCATATTGGCTCCTACATATTCTATGAAGATCTTTATCGGTCAAACCGCATAACAACATACGTTGTTCCCTTTGTCATCGGTATGTTACTTGCCCGAGATTCGATCGTCGGTATCTCAATACCTAGTTCAATCTTGTTACCGGCAAGTCTCTTTACTCGTTCCGTAATACATCATCCCGCAACTAACTCATTAGTTACAATGCTTGCAAGGCTTATAGTGATGTGCATTACCGAGAGGGCCCAGAGATACCACTCCGACAATCGGAGTGACAAATCCTAATCCCGAAATACGCCAACTCAACAAGTACCTTCGAAGACACCTGTAGAGCACCTTTATGATCATCCAGTTACGTTGTGACGTTAGGTAGCACACAAAGTGTTCCTCCGGTAAACGGGAGTTGCATAATCTCATAGTCATAGGAACATGTATAAGTCATGAAGAAAGCAATAGCAACATACTAAACGATCAAGTGCTAAGCTAACGGAATGGGTCAAGTCAATCACATCATTCTCTAATGATGTGATCCCGTTAATCAAATGACAACTCATGTCTATGGCTAGGAAACTCAACCATCTTTGATTCAACGAGCTAGTCAAGTAGAGGCATACTAGTGACACTTTGTTTGTCTATGTATTCACACATGTACTAAGTTTCTGGTTAATACAATTCTAGCATGAATAATAAACATTTATCATGATATAAGGGAATATAAATAATAACTTTATTATTGCCTCTAGGGCATATTTCCTTCAGATGCACCCAACATTAGCTATACACAATGCATAAATCATGACAGTTGTGCTCTACTCAGTTTCTGGCGCTTGTTTTAGAAGGTGGTGACACAACATAAAAGTAAATAGGAAGTCCCTTCGCAGAGGGAAGCAGTGATTTGCAGAGGTGCCAGAGCTCAATTTTTAAAAAAGAGATAAATGATATTTTGAGACATCCACCCTTCTTATTCACTTCACGACCATCAGTTATCAACATCTTCCATGCTAAGCACGCTAGTGGCGGTTCCCAAGCGATAAAAGTGAAGGTTTTGACTCCATTGGGAGTTTTTGTTTGATTATTCAAGAGATGAACTCTTTTTCATTTTTGCAGTTTGGGACTGGGCATTCCAATTACCGCCCATTTTCTCGTGCGATGGCGAGTGAATAAACACTCAACCTGAGAATAACCCGCTTAGCACGGAAGATATCGACCACCTCCTGTCATTCCATGAACGATCCAAGCACACAAAAAGGATAATTTTTAGAAGTTTTTAGAGGTGGCACATGCAAATTTACTTAAGACGGCAGGGTAATACCGTATATAGGTAGGTATGGTGGACTCATCTGGAATAACTTTGGGTTCAAGGTTTTCGATGTACAAGCAGAATTTCAACTTAGTACAGGCGAAGGCTAGCAATTAAGATTGAGAAGCTGCCAGCTAGAGAGCAACAACGATCATAGCAGGCATTATGCATAAGTAACATTGGACACTAGCATGAGTAGGATATGAACACCATGAACATAAATATCATAGAGGCTATGTTGGTTTTGATTCAACTACATGCATAAACATGTGCCAAGTCAAGCCACTCGAACATTCAGAGGAGGATACCATATCATCATACTACATCACAATTATTTTAACGCTATGTTGATATCCAAGATAAATCATTATCAACTCCTAGCTACTTATGCATGGCATGAGAAACTATAATCTCTAATTGTCATTGCAAACATGTTTAATCATAATGGGCTGAAGCCTGGATACTAGGTTAAACATATTTACACAAACAGAACAAGTCGAGTTCATACCAGTTTCTCTTTGCCACGGCCAACTCATCGAATATCATAATTATTGCCTTTCACTTGCATGACCGAATGATATGAAAATAATAATAGTGCAAGAGTGCCATGGACTAATCTGGAATCTGCAAAACATTTTATTCAACAGGAGAAGACAAGGTAAAATGGGCTCTTTATTAGTTCAACAGTTATTCATATGAGAGCCACTCAACATTTTCATCGTGGTCTTCTCCTCGGTAAGACTCGAATAAAAAGAAAAAAAATCAGAGAAACACACTGAAATATTTTTGAAGTTTTTGGTTTTCTTGAACAAGCAAATAAAAGGGAAAAGCAAAAACAAGAAAAACTATTTACACGGGAAATCTCCCAACAAGGAAAAGAAGAACAAGGAAATGTTTTTGGATTTTCTTTTTTGTGCTACTGCTAAGCATGCATAGAAAGTAAATTACTACAACTAATTTTTTGGTTTTTCTAAAGTTTTTCAAACACACAACAAGAAAGCAAGAAAATAAATTTAAGCATGGATGATACAATGAAAAAGTGTGAGCACCGGCAAATAGAATGATATGAGTGAACATGAATATAATGTCGGTGAGAAACACGTACTCCCCCAAGCTTAGGCTTTTGGCTTAACTTGGTAAACAATCAGTAGCCTGGAGGATAGTAGGGATCCTGAGAAGCGGGCATCCACTCATCCCACTGCTGAGGTGCCTGTGCAGCCTCTGCAGCAGCGTGACCGTTCCAGTAGGCGAGGATGTCTGCAGGCATAATCCGGTATCCGCCCCTAGCAACAGAATCAAACAAAGAAGGTGCAGGCAAGGGGATAACATGACGAGTTTCAACGCTATAGACCATGTTATAAGGAATGGCAATATCACGACGATCATGTGCAAGAAAGTGATGGTGATCCATGGCTGCTCGGTCTAGGTAAACCTTGGTCAGGGGGTAATCATGAGGGCATATCTCAACCTCGAAGTGAGCCGCCAACCGAGTAGCAAAAATCCCACCATGTATTTTACCCTGAGATTTATTAAGATGGAGGCGACGAGCCACGATAGCTCCCAAGCTATACATATTGTCGCCCTCAAGTGCACGACGTAAACCAGCAAGGTCTGGTGAACTAAGTGCACCCACCTTATCCCTAGCAAGCAAGCATTTGGTAATAAAAAGTGCAAAGTAACGAACGACAGGAAAATGTAAGCCACCGGCAGTGATGGCTTACACTCTTCTCTCATCACCCACGATCAAAGTGCGACAAAAGGCCTCAAACTCACCTGGCCTAGGCTCAGCCAAGCTCCCATCAGACGGGATCATGCATATGTTGCAAAACTCAGTAAGTGGTATCTGATGGTTTTCAGCATATAAGTCAAAGCTCACTCCAGGAGGATTATTTCTAGGCAGGAAAGTAAAACTTTGAAAAAAATTGTTTGTGAGGATTTGGTGTTCGTCACACTCATCTACGATGAAGTCGGTGAGGCCGGCATTAGCAATAAATTGCATGAACTCCTCATGAATTCCAGCCTCCTGCAGGAACGGGGTGTGCGGCCATTCGCATGGTCGTACCTCCGCCAACCTCCGAGGTTGGAGATCACTGTCAGAAGACTCCCCAATAACACCCTTGGAGTTCTTCTTAGAGCCAAATTTCCTGAAGATATTCATGTCCGCGTACAATTTTTCCTATGAACAAAAATCTGAATTTTTAGTTCAAATTTTTTTCCAACAAAACTTCACAAAGCTAATAGCAACTACTCATAGGGATACATAGAGGCCATAACAAGCATTCAAACTACTTAGAACACTAAGAATTCAACATGCAAGCACATCTACAGCAGCACCAAGAGTAGCTATTTATTCAAAGTATAAACTAAAACAAAAACTAATTGGACAAATGGTGGAGTCACATACCAAGCAACAATCCCCCGAAACAGTTTCGGAAACGGAGCTTCGAGCAAAGGGATCGAAATCCGCGGGTTTGAGCTCAAGAACACGGGAGTGAGAGTAAGAGGATTTTTTTCTCAAGATGAGTGATGATGTGGGCTAAAGAGATAAGTAAGGGGGCCCACGTGGGGACCACAACCCACCAGGGCGCGCCTGGGGGTCCTGGCACGCCCAGGTGGGTTGTGCCCACCTGGTGCACCTCCCTCTGGTATTATTTGCAGCAAAAATTCTTAAATATTCAGAAGAAAAAAATCATATAAAATTTTTAGGGCATTCTGAGAACTTTTATTTTTGGGTCTTTTTTATTGCACGGGAAATTTAGAAAACAGAAAAAACATGGCAATTTATTTTATTTAACTAATAAAAACAGAAAATAAAAAGTAAAGGCAGAAGGTAGTGCTTACTAAATTCATCAACTTCATACCGCTCAAAAATGATTCATTAATAAGGTTGATCAGGTCTTATTAACAACCACTTTCGATTAGCATGAAACCGAAGAACTTTCGTAAATCACTAAGTTACCTCAATGGGGATATGCATCTACCCAACAATAAGCATTTCATATTTCTTTTTGACAGTAGGTAGAGGTATTTGAAAACTTCCAATAGTGATTGTCGGAGATTTTTCAATAACATTAATACCATTCACTTGGAATTGTTTCTTCGGAAAGTGCACCGTATGCTCATTACCATTAATATGAAAAGTGACCTTGCTTTTATTGCAATCAATAACAGCCCCTGCAGTATTCAAGAAGGGTCTACCAAGGATAATCGACATGTTGTCGTCCTCGGGCATCTCAAGTATAACAAAGTCAGTCAAAATAGTAACATTAGCAACAACAACGGGCACATCCTCACAGATACCGATAGGTATGGCAGTTGATTTGTCAGCCATTTGCAAAGATATTTCAGTAGGTGTGAGTTTATTCAAGTCAAGTCTTTTATATAAAGAGAAAGGCATAACACTAACACCAGCTCCTAAATCACAGAAAGCAGTTTTCACATAATTCTTTTTGATAGAGCAAGGTATAGTTGGTATACCCGGATCTCCAAGTTTTTAAGGTACTCCATCTTTGAAAGTATAATTAGCAAGCATAGTGGAGATTTCAGCTTCCAGTATTTTTATCTTATTTGTGATGATGTCTTTCATATACTTTGCATAAGGAGGAATTTTCAAGATATCAGTCAAGCGAGTACGCAAAAAGACTGGCCTCAGCATTTCAGCAAAGCGTTCAAATTCTTCATCATCATTCTTTTTAGTTGACTTGGGTGGAAAAGGCATAGGTTTTTGAACCCACGGTTCTCTTTCTTTACCATGTTTCCTAGCCACAAAGTCTCTTTTATCATACCTTTTATTCTTTGGTTGTGGGTTATCAAGATCAACAGGTGGTTCTATCTCAACATCATTATCTGGTTCATTTTCATTTGGTTGAGTGTCTTCATGAACATCAGCATTATCTTTTTCATTATCACTAGGTGGATGTTCATTACCAGATTGAGTTTCAGCATCAGAGATAGAAGTTTCATTTTCATTATCAGGAGGTTTCTCTATTTCAGGTTCACTAGAAGTATGCAAAGTCCTATCATTTTTCTTCTTCTTTTTCTTTTTAGAAGGACTAGGTGCACTAGTGTTATTTCTTTGTGAATCTTGTTCAATTCTTTTTGGGTGTCCCTCAGGATAAAGTGGTTCCTGAGTCATTTTACCTCCTCTAGTTGCAACTCTAACAGCAAAGTCATGCATATTATTATTAATTTCATCAAGCAATTCTCTTCGTGATTTAGCAACTTGTTCTAACTAGGTTTGAACCATAGAAGCATGTTTTCCAACTCCTCTAACATCATTTGAAATTCTAAATAACAAGTCACTCAAGCGAGCAATCATATCAGAATTATATTTCAATTGTTTCATAACATTTGCATTGAAGTTATCTTGTTTTCTAATGTAGTTTTCAAACTCATAAAGGCATTGACTAGGATGCATATTCTGAGGATCATCATTTTCATTGAACTTCATAAGAGAATGTACCTCTACCACCTTAGGCGGTGGTGGTGTATTAAGCCCATGTATTTCTTCAATAGGAGGTAAATTTTTAACATCCTCAGCTTTAATACCTTTTTCCTTCATAGATTTCTTTGCCTCTTGCATATCCTCGGGACTGAGATATAATATACCCCTGTTCTTCGGAGTGGGTTTAGCCGGTGGTTCAGGAAGAGTCCAATCATCATAAATTTTCAATATATTATTCAATAATTCTTCATCTTGAGCAATAGTTCGTTCCCTGAAAACACAACCAGCACAACTATCTAGGAAGTCCCTAGAAGCATCGGTTAGTCCATTATAGAAGATATCAAGTATTTCATTTTTTTAAGAGGATGATCAGGCAAAGCATTAAGTAACTGGAAAAGCCTCCCCAAGCTTGTGTGAGACTCTCTTCTTTAGTTTGAACAAAGTTAAATATTTCCTGCAGGACAGCTTGTTTCTTATGAGCAGGAAAATATTTTTCAGAGAAGTAATAAATCATATCCTGGGGACTACACACACAACCAGGAGTAAGAGTATTGTACCAAGCTTTAGCATCACCCGTTAATGAGAAAGGAAATAATTTGAGAATAAAGTAATAGCGAGTTTTCTCATCCAGAGTAAAAAGGGTGGCTATATCATTCAACTTAGTAAGATGTGCCACAACAGTTTCAGTTTCATAACCATGGAAAGGATCAGATTCAACCAAAGTAATTAACTCTGGGTCGACTAAGAATTCATAATCCTTATCAGCAATACAGATAGGTGAAGTAGCAAACTTAGGATCACATTTCATTCTAGCATTCAGAGATTTTTCTTTATACTTGCATAGTAATTTCTCTAGATCATCTCTATCATTGCAAGCAAGAATATCTCTAGTTGTTTCTTCACTCATGACATAACTTTCCGGTACCTTAGGCAATTCATATCTAGGAAGGCTAGTTCTAGCAGGTGTTTCAGGAGTTTCAGTGTCAAGCTCATCATCAGATTCAACAACATCATGTTGTATTACTCTAGCAATTTGTTCATCAAGAAATTCACCAAGTGGCACATCATCATTATCAAGCAAGGTACTAGCATCATCATAAGCATTATCCATAGCATAAGTAGCAGCATCAATAACTTGCGACATATTAGAATTGATAGCATGTGGTGGAGTTGCAAGTTTACTCATAACAGAAGGTGAATCTAAAGCAGAACTGGATGGCAGTTCCTTACCTCCCCTCGCCATTGAGGGAAATATCTTAGTCTTTGGATCCTTCAGATTCTTCATAGTGATAATATGATAATAATCCCAAGTGACTCAACAAATATTGCTATGCTCCCCGGCAACAGCGCCATAAAAAGGTCTTGATAAACCACAAGTATAGGGGATCGCAACAGTTAATTTCGAGGGTAGAGTATTCAACCCAAATTTATAGATTCGACACAAGGGGAGCCAAAGAATATTTGAAGGTATTTGCAGCTGAGTTGTCAATTCAACCACACCTGGAGATTAATTATCTGCAGCAAAGTGATCAGTAGCACAGTAATATGATAGTCTTGATAATAATGACAGCAGCAACGGTAACAGTAACAGTGGTAGCAGTCATTTTTAGCAAGTGTAACAGTGATGATAGCAGTAGTAACGCAGCAAGATCAATATAAATAAATACGTAGGCATTGGATCGGTGACTTGTTGGATGATATTCATCATGTAACAGTTATAACCTAGGGCGATACGGCACTAGCTCCAGTTCATCGATATAATGTAGGCATGTTTCCGTAAATAGTCATACATGCTTTATTAAAAGAACTTGCATGACATCTTTGTCCAACCCTCCCATGGCAGCGGGATCCATATTGGAAACTAAGGGATATTAAGGCCTCCTTTTAATAGAGAACCGGAACAAAGCATTAACACATAATGAATACATGAACTCCTCAAACTACGGTCATCACCGGGAGTGGGCCCGGTTGTTGTCACTCCAGGGTTGCCGAATCATAACACGTAGTAGGTGACTATAACTTGCAAAATCGGATCTAAAACATGGATATAATGATGAATTCATAAACGGTTCAGATCTGAGTTCACGGCACCCGGGCCCAAGGTGACAAGCATTAAGCATAGCAAAGTCATAGCGAATCAATCTAAGAACATAGTGGATACTAGGGATCGGGCCCTAATAAAACTAACTCGATTACATGATGAATCTCATCCTACTCCTCACCGACCAGCGAGCCTACGAAGGAATTACTCACTCCCAGTGGGGTGCATCATGGAATTGGCGATGGAGATTGGTTGATGATGACGAAGAACGAAGAACCCCCTCTCCGGAGCCCCAAACGGACTCCAAACCTGCCCTCCCGAGGAAGAACAGGGCTTGGCGGCGGCTCCGTCTCGTGAAACGCGATAATTCTTTCTCCCTAATTTTTTCTGGAAATATGTAAATTTATAGTATCTGGGGGGTCGTCAGCGGGGCCATCAGGTGGGTACAACCCACCTGGGCGTGCCAGGAGAGGGGGGCGCGCCCTGGTGGGTTGTGCCCAGCTAGGGGCCCCTCTCTGATGGTTGTTGGCTCCAAAATTCCTCTTTTATTCCATAAAAAATCCTCGCAAAGTTTCACTTTATTTCGAGGACTCTTATTTCTGCACAAAAACAACACCATGGTAGTTTTGGTGAAAACAGCGTCAGTCCATGGTTAGTTTCATTCAAATCATGCAAATTAGAGTCCAAAACAAAAGGAAAAGCGTGAGAAAAAGTAGATACGTTGGAGATGTATCAAGGCTTCGTGATGAACTATAATATGCACAAAAGACAATCCCGAGCTCTTTGCAATGCTAAAGGCTGCGGAGGTAGAAATCAAGAAGGAGCATCAAGTGTTTATGGTTAACAAGACCACTAGTTTCAAAAAAAGGGAAAAGGGAAGAAGGGGAACTTCAAGAAGAACGGCAAGCAAGTTGCTGCTCAAGTTAAGAAGCCCAAGTCTAGACCTAAGCCTGAAACTGAGTGCTTCTACTACAAAGGGACTGGTCACTGGAAGCGGAACTGCCCCAAGTATTTGGCGGATAAGAAGGATGGCAAAGTGAAAAGTATATTTTATATACATGTTATTGATGTGTACCTTACTAATGCTCGTAGTAGCGCCTGGGTATTTGATACTGGTTCTGTTGCTCATATTTGCAACTTGAAACAGGGGCTACGGATTAAACGAAGATTGGCTAAGGACGAGGTGACGATGCGTGTGGGAAATGGTTCCAAAGTCGATGTGATTGCCCTCGGCACGCTACCTCTACATCTACCGTCGGGATTAGTTTTAGACCTGAATAATTATTATTTGGTGCCAGCGTTAAGCATGAACATTATACCTGGATCTTGTTTGATGCGAGACGGTTATTCATTTAAATCAGAGAATAATGGTTGTTCTTTTTATATGAGTAATATCTTTTATGGTCATGCACCCTTGATGAGTGGTCTATTTTTATCGAATCTCGATTGTAGTGATACACATATTCATAATACTGAAGCCAAAAGATGCAAAGTTAATAATGATAGTGCAACTTATTTGTGGCACTGTTGTTTATGTCATATTGGTGTAAAGCGCATGAGGAAACTCCATGCTGATGGACTTTTGGAATCACTTGATTATGAATCACTTGATACTTGCGAACCATGCCTCGTGGGCAAGATGACTAAGACTCCGTTCTCCGGAACAATGGAGCGAGCAACTGACTTATGGAAATAATACATACTGATGTATGCGGTCCGATGAGTGTTGAGGCTCGCGGCGGGTATCGTTATTTTCTGACCTTCACAGATGATTTGAGCATATATGGGTATATCTACTTAATGAAACATAAGTCTGAAACATTTGAAAAGTTCAAAGAATTTTAGAGTGAAGTAGAAAACCATCGTAACAAGAAAATAAAGTTTCTACTATCTGGTCGTGGAGGTGAATATTTAAATTATGAGTTTGGTCTTCATTTGAAACAATGTGGAATATTTTCGCAACTCACGCCACCTGAAACACCACGGCGTAATGGTGTGTCCAAACGTCATAACCGTACTTTATTAGATATGGTGCGGTCTATGATGTCTCTTACTGATTTACCGCTATCGTTTTGGGGTTATGCTTTGGAGACAGCTGCATTCATGTTAAATAGGGCACCATCTAAATCCGTTGAGACGACACCATATGAACTGTGGTTTGGTAAGAAACCTAAGCTGTCGTTTCTTAAAGTTTGTGGCTGCGATGCTTATGTGAAAAATCTTCAACCTGATAAGCTCGAACCCAAATTGGAGAAATGTGTCTTCATAGGATACCCAAAGGAAATTGTTGGGTACACCTTCTATCACATATCCGAAGGCAAGATATTCGTTGCTAAAAATGGATCCTTTCTAGAGAAGGAGTTTCTCTCGAAAGAAGTGAGCGGGAGGAAAGTAGAACTTGATGAGGTAATTGTACCTTCTCCCGATTTGGAAAGTAGTTCATCACAGAAATCAGTTCAAGTGATGCATACACCAATTAGTGAGGAAGTTAATGATGATGATCATGAAATTTCAGATCAAGTTACTACCGAACCTCGTACGTCAACCAGAGTACGATCCGCACCATAGTGGTACGGTAATCCTGTTTTGGAAGTCATGTTACTAGACCATGACGAACCTACGAACTATGAGGAAGAGATGATGAGGCCAGATTCCGCGAAATGGTTTGAGGCCATGAAATCTGAGATGGGATCCATGTATGAGAACAAAGTATGGACTTTGGTTGACTTGCCCGAGGATCGACAAGCCATAGAGAATAAATGGATCTTCAAGAAGAAGACTGACGCTAACAGTATTGTTACTGTCCACAGAGCTCGACTTGTTGCGAAAGGTTTTCGACAAGTTCAAGGAGTTGACTACGATGAGACCTTCTCACCCATAGCGATGCTTAAGTCTGTCTGAATCATGTTAGCAATTGCCGCATTTTATGATTATGAAATTTGGCAAATGGATGTCAAAACTGCATTCCTTAATCGATTTCTTAAAGAAGAGTTGTATATGATGCAACTAGAAGGTTTTGTCGATCCTAAAGGTGCTAACAAAGTGTGCAAGCTCCAGCGGTCCATTTATGGACTAGTGCAAGCCTCTCGGAGTTGGAATATACGCTTTGATAGTGCGATCAAAGCATATGGTTTTATACAGACTTTTGGATTAGTCTGTATTTACAAGAAAGTGAGTGGGAGCTCTGTAGCATTTCTAATATTATATGTGGATGATATATTGTTGATTGGAAATAATACAGAATTTCTGGATAGCATAAAAGGATACTTGAATAAGAATTTTTCAATGGAAGACCTCGGTGAAGTTGCTTATATATTGGGCATCAAAATCTATAGAGATAGATCGAGACGTTTAATTGGACTTTCACAAAGCACATACCTTGATAAAATTTTGAAGAAGTTCAAAATGGATCACTCAAAGAAAGGGTTCTTGCCTGTGTTACAAGGTGTGAAGTTGAGTCAGACTCAATGCCCGACCACTGCAGAAGATAGAGAGAAAATGAAAGTCATTCCCTATGCCTCAGCCATAGGTTCTATCATGTATGCAATGTTGCGTACCAGACCTGATGTGTGCCTTGCTATAAGTATAGCAGGGAGGTACCAAAGTAATCCAGGAGTGGATCACTGGACAGCGGTCAAGAACATCCTGAAATACCTGAAAAGGACTAAGGATATGTTTCTCGTTTATGGAGGTGACAAAGAGGTCGTTGTAAATGGTTACGTCGATGCAAGCTTTGACACTGATCCGGATGACTCTAAGTCACAAACCGGATACGTATTTATATTGAATGGTGGAGCTGTTAGTTGGTGCAGTTCCAAGCAGAGCGTCGTGGCATGATCTACATGTGAAGCGGAGTACATAGCTGCTTCAGAAGCAGCAAATGAAGGAGTCTGGATGAAGGAGTTCATATCCAATCTAGGTGTAATACCTAGTGCATTGGGTCCAATGAAAATCTTTCGTGACAATACTGGAGCAATTGCCTTGGCGAAGGAATGCAGATTTCATAAGAGAACCAAGCACATCAAGAGACGCTTCAATTCCATCCATGATCTAGTCAAGGAGGGAGACATAGAAGTTTGCAAAATACATACGGATCTAAATGTTGTAGACCCGTTGACTAAGCCTCTTCCACGAGCAAAACATGATCAGCACCAAGACTCCATGGGTGTTATAATAATTACTATGTAATCTAGATTATTGACTCTAGTGCAACTGGGAGACTGAAGGAAATATGCCCTAGAGGCAATAATAAAGTTATTATTTATTTCCTCATATCATGATAAATGTTTATTATTCATGCTAGAATTGTATTAATCGAAAACTTAGTACATGTGTGAATACATGGACAAATAGAGTGTCCCTAGTATGCCTCTACTTGACTAGCTCGTTCATCAAAGATGGTTAAGTTTCCTAACCATAGACATGTGTTGCCATTTGATGAACATGATCACATCATTAGGATAATGATGTGATGGACAAGACCCATCCGTTAGCTTAGCATAATGATCGTTCAGTTTTATTGCTATTGCTTTCTTCATGACTTATACACGTTCCTCTGACTATGTGATTATGCAGCTCCCGAATACCGGAGGAACACCTTGTGTGCTATCAAACGACAAAACGTAATTGGGTGATTATAAAGATGCTCTACAGGTGTCTCCGAGGGTGTTTGTTGAGTCGGCATAGATCAAGATTAGGATTTGTCACTCCGTGTATCGAAGAGGTATCTCTGGGCCCTCTCGGTAATGCTCATCACTATAAGCCTTTCAAGCAATGTGATTAATGAGTTAGTTGCAGGATGATGCATTACGGAACGAGTAAAGAGACTTGCCGGTAACGAGATTGAACTAGGCATGGGGATACTGACGATCGAATCTCGGGCAAGTAACTTATCGATGACAAAAGGAATGACGTATGTTGTTATGCGGTTTGACCGATAAAGATCTTCGTAGAATATGTAGGAACCAATATGAGCATCTAGGTTCCGCTATTGATTATCGACCGAAAATGTGTCTTGGTCATGTCTACATAGTTCTCGAATCCGTAGGGTCCGCACGCTTAACGTTAGGGCCGTCCAAGAGCCTGTGCGGGCTGTGCGACCGCACAGGGCCCGCAATTGCAAGGGCCCCTGATTTTGGGCTGATGTGTAGTATATTTTTCGTTTTGGGCTGTTTTTCACAGCTAGCACGGGCCCATGTGGCTCTCCCGAACTGGGCCTGTTCCTCAATTTCCCGAATGAGCCTTTCCGAGTCCGATCCACACAGCGTGCGTCTCCCGATCGATTCGTTTGCTGCCCGGAGGCACAACCCATAGCAGTGCTCGCATGAAGAATTTCCTTATGGTACAGCAAGCCGTCTGCGCACGGCATCGGAAGAAGGTGCCTTCTCTGATGCTCAAACTTTATATCGCTCCGTCTTCAACTCTGTTGGATGGCAGTTCATTGTTGAAATTATGTAGCGTTTTGGTTTTCGGAACAATCGGATTCGATGCACAGCTCTGGTCATCTCTTCTTCTATTATAAGGGTCATGGTGATTGGCGCATAGACGTTTGGGTGATTCAATCTGGCAGGCATCTTCGAGAGGTTGCTAAATGCCAAGGTTCGGCTGGAGGGCGTCCAGTTATGACGGACTGCTAGTTTTACTTCGCTATGACACCTATCCTGTAAGTACTTTTTCCTATTCTTAAATCTTAATATAATGACGCGCAAAACTTGTTCTGAAAAAGAAAACCCACACAAGTAGAAACAGCTATGGCCGATAGCACGGTGAGGGCATCAGCGATCTGTCCACCAGATGCTCTAAAACCTAATCCCTATTTAATTTAGACTAATTTTGTCCGTTGAATAATTATATCAGTGAGTATAGTGTGTGCATATGCATCAGTCCATAAATCAAATTATTTAGGGAAGATATATAGTAGGATAGTTGATCATGTTGTCACACATCAAGATTTCAAGATAGTTGCTCGTTTAAAATCCAGGTTCAGTCTTTCTTTTAGCATCTCGGTAAGCCTATAATTCATGTAGTGTTTGAATTTATTCATTTTCTATTACAAAACAAATATATTCTAGAAATTTCAGGGCCTCAATTTACATTTCGCACCGGGCCCCCGAATTTCTGGAGACGGCCATGTTAACGTTCGATGACGATTTGTATTATTAGTAATGTGATTTGATGACCGGAGTTTTTGGAGTTCCGGATGAGATCACGGACATGACGAGGAGTCTCAAAATGGTCGAGAGATAAAGATTGATATATTTTGATATATTGGAAGGTTATATTCAGACACTGGAATGGTTCCGGAGTGATTGATTATTTTTCGGAGTACCGGGAGGTTACCGGAAACCCCCGGGAAAGTATTGGGCCTTAGTGGGGTTTAGTGGAGAAGAGGAGGCAGGCCAAGGGGAGGCCCCCCCCCCATGGAGCCCGAATTGGACTAGGGGAGGGGGCGGCGCCCCCCTTGCCCTTTCCTACTCCCTCTCTCTTTCGCTCTTTCCCTCTCTCCTACTCCGGAAAGGAAAGGAGAATCCTACTAGGACTTGGGAGTCCTAGTAGGACTCCTCACACTTGGCGCGCCCCTAGGGGGCCGGCCTCTCTCCCTCCCTCCTTTAGATACGGAGGCCGGGGGGCACCCCAAAGCACAGCAGACACTCTCTTAGCCGTGTGCGGTGTCCCCCTGCACAGTTTAACACCTCGGTCATATCGTCGTAGTGCTTAGGCGAAGCCCTGCGCCGATAACTTCATCATCACCGTCACCACGCCGTCATGCTGACGAAACTCTCCCTCATCCTCAACTGGACCAAGAGCTCGAGGGACATCATCGTGCTGAACGTGTGCTGAACACGGAGGTGCCGTACGTTCGGTGCTTGGATCAGTTGGATCGTGAAGACGTCCGGCTACATCAACCGCGTTACTAAACGCTTCCGCTTTCGGTCTACGAGGGTACATGGACACACTCTCCCCACTCGTTGTTATGCTTCTCCTAGATAGATCTTGCGTAATCGTAGGAATTTTTTTGAATTACTACGTTCCCAACAAATGAAGCATTTAAAAAAATGTTCAATGTGTACAGAAAAATATTTCTCATTCATACGAAAAGGTATAAAAAAATACAATGTCCGTGAAAAAAGTTGATCATGTAACTAAAAAATGTTAATCAAGCATTTGGAAAATGTTAAACGTGTATAAATAATGTTGATCTTGTATTAAAACATATTAATTTGATATTTGATAAATGTTAATCAAGCATTTTAAAAAAGGTTAAATTTGTATAGAAAAAATATATCTCATGTATTCAAAAAATGTTAATCTGGTATTTGGAAAATGTTAATCAAGCATTTGAAAATATTATAATGTGTATAAAAAATGTTAAGCGAAGCATTTGCGAAAATGTTAAACATGTTTTTGAAAACAAAATTAAGCAAGCATTTGAAAAACATAGATATGTTTAAAAAATGATGACAATGGATTCGAAATTAGCCTTATATTGAAAAAATGTTAAATGTGTATTAGAAAAATGTATTAGCTATGTACCAAAATGTGTATAAAAAAGTGAAACCTGATAGAAAAGAAAAAAACCGCGATGAAAAACGAGAAAGAAAGAAAGAAACTAAAGAAAAACGTACAAAGGAAAGAAAAGGAAAAAAGCCAATGAAAAGCGAGAAAGAAACAAAGAAAAGCAAAGAAAAAGAAAGAAAAAAGAAACCCAATGAAAATAGAGAAATAAATGAAGAAAAACTGGTGTAAAATACAAAAAATGAAGAAAACCCAGAAAAACAAGGGAAAACCGGCTTTTATACCCTAAAATAAGTCACGCTCTACTATTATATCAGAAAGCCAGTAGTGGCTTGCAGCGCCGGTTAGCACCAGGAGACTAGAGATCGATTCTTCTTTGTTTTATTTAACTATTTCTTTTAATATAATCTCTCCTTCTATACCTATACCTATACTAATAAAAAGGCTATTGCTTCTTACCACCGTAATTTGGTCCGTTTTTGGTTCCACCGTCACGTTTCCATTGTCCATATGGTTCGTACGTCGTTCGAGCAGAGGAAAATTTATCCAGCTAACATGGGCCTCAGCCCATCAAACAAATCTGGCAAACAACGATGCGAACACTCAACCTGGCTGACATTGAATTGAAAAGGGGGCGTACAACCCAGCTAACCAATAATCGTGTGCAAAAGAGAACATCTGACCATCTACTATTACATAATCCCACCTCGCTCCTTTACACTCAAATAAACCGATTTAAATATGTCTGGGAGTTGAAATCCATAAACCGGCTGGGATCAGGCAAGGGTGGGCAAAGGATTAAAACTTAGGAAGCCTGATTTGAAATCTCGAAAGGAGGAAGATGGATGGATGGATGATAATGAGAAAAAAGATATCACCGATGATGAGCAGGCAACGCCTGCGGTGGAGGAGGTGGGCGCAGCCGGCAGAGGCGAAACGGGAGGAATAAAAGGGGAAAGGAGAGATTTTAAAAAAAGTTCCCTTGCATTTAAAAATGTATGTATTGTTTTTCAAAAGGAGTTTATGTATTGAAATATTGTCCACATTTTTCCCCACAAAAATCATCCTTTTTCAAAATGTGTTCATGTAATCGTAAAAGTGTTTGCAAGTTAAAAAATGTTTGTATTTTAAAAAGGTTATGTGGCTCAAGTAAATTTTCGTGTGTTCTAAAAAAGTGTGTTTATGCATTCTGAAGAAAATACTATTAAAAGCGAGTTGGATTATGAGGGATGGTGTATGGAATAGGTGCAGGGGTAGCTCATGTAGGGCGGCCCTTAGGTCAAGCTCGACTAGATTAGTTTTAAAAGTTATAAATATTCATTTGCGTTGGCGCGCTTCAGTGATAAGTTTGTCGTGCGGTGGCCAAGATTAATGGGGATTTTTTCCCCTTACCCACATGTGAGCCCCAAATCCTGATTAATTTTTCTTTATGAACAGCTAATTGGAGCTGTCGAACAACACGGATTAATTTGTTTCTTGATCCATCCTGTGTGAGATTAATGCTTATTGCTTTTTCACATGTTTTCTCTTCACATCGAATGTGATATGCATATGTTGGCCTATGGTATTTGCTCACACATATTGACAAGTACTACATTATTTCTGTTATTAATCTACAAGTTTTTGGCATAAAATGAAACCGCTTAGTTAGCCAAGGAAGCCTGCAACTATGTGGAGTACCCTAAGCCTCTTGCCAAGGTCATGATTCGGCTCCAAAATTCATTGCATGTTTGTGTCTGATGTGATCGAAAATTCATCAATAGCACGGTTTGTGTTCTGTCAGATTCTTTTAGCCGGTGTCCAGTAAGATGAAGAGTACCGTTTATGTCTGGAGAGAGGGACATGACCACATCTGGATGGCATCCAGGCAGTCTTGCCTGATCACGACGAGATGGTCTCTTCTTGGACTTCAATCAACGTTTACCAGAACACAAACGATCCACCAAAATACAAAAGATACATGTTTTGCTTGTTGGTACCAAGTTGGTATACTTGCTGCTCCGACTACTCTAGATTGATGAGAATGCTATATTACTTATTGATATTGTTCTAATTTAAATATGAGTGCGAAGTAATTATATGAAACTAGCATGGTTGGCCTATATCAATTGATTTGGGATAATGGCATGTATCTCGAACTAAGCTCAGTCAATTCATTGTTCTTCACCTAGATCAATTGATTTGGGATCATGTCTCATGTCTCGAACTAAGTCCAAAAATCTGCCCTCAAAATATACCGTTTTTGTTATCAGTGGCCTGAGTCCCGCAACCGAGTTTATCAATCGGGTAAACCACTAATCATAGCAACTAACATTTGCTCCGTATCAAAGCACATGTAATGATTATAATCCATTCAATGAAAGAAGATTTCAAATCATGCATCATGAATGATGAATCTTGTCATTTAATATGGATCGACCGCCGCAAGCCTATGTAGCGCTCGACAAGAAATTTTCCAATTACTCACACCAATATACTGATCTAGATACCGTCAACAATCTAGACATTCTCTTTCATCTGATTGTTTCATTGGCCACACACCAAGATCTATGCCATATGTGGATCTGAACCAGATGTTGCCAAGTTTGGCATCACCATGACGAGGTCATCGGAATGTTGTTCCTAAGTAAAAAATTTGTGTCATTTTTTTAATCATTTTGTTAGCATCATCCTTACAAGTTTAGACCAGCGAGCCTCCGAAGCTTCGTCTTTCACCTTTTTCCTCACCCCGTCATTTCATACAAACTGTTGCAACGTTATATATTTTTTCTACACTCCCGTTGCAACGCACGGGCATTTGTGCTAGTCTTTCCCTAATAATAAAGCACGGATTGACTTTGTCGGGTTCACCGTCACAATACGCTTTTTTCCGTAATTTTACGCTTTCAGTTTGCACAAGCCGCTAACGAGGTGGTACTAAAATAACGTACATGTCCGGTTTTTCTTTCTAGCACGTTCATGGGCCAGATGGGTCGAGCTGGGCCTGCCTTTCTTTTCCCTTGTTCATTGGAAGAATTGATCAGCGAAACAAAAATTGATCTCAATTGGAGTTCGATCCCAAGAAGCTCCGATTCGGTGAAGAAGGCAAGAACCTACTGAGACACGCACAGCTTTGCAACTCAACTGGGTTCACCGTGGAATAGTCCCACCTCGATTCTTTACTCCAAGTTTCATTAGTTTATACTAGTCTTTCCCTAATAATAAAGCACGGATTGACTTTGTCAGGTTCACCGTCACAATACGCTTCTTCCCGTGAATTTACGCTTTCAGTTTGATTTTAAAACATATACACAAGGTGATACTAATTCGGGGAATAATAAAGCACGTGGTCCGTCTTCGTTTCATGTTTCATATGTAGTCCGTCGTATGTCACCGAGTCTGGCCAAAAGAACAAACCAGGCCGTCGTATGGCCCAATGAATCCGGCCCACGGGAGGCAAAAATTCTGCTCGCGAGGGGTATCGAACTAATACCTTCAGTATCTCTACGTAATGTCATGACCAACAGAGCAAGTCCTGATTCATGCAAAATTGAAGGTTGACTCATATATAGTCCCATCTCGCTCCTTTATATCTAATCTATCTGATTTATATACGTTTTTATTTTTCTGGGCATCAAGAATCCTTCTTGAAAATCATGAGATATAAACGAGGAAGGAAAGAGATTCTAATTACATGTGAAGAAAAGAGGTGCTAATTATATCAGAAAAAAAGGAAAGAGGGCTAACGCTTTCCATAGGTGAGGGGGTGGGCTATTAAACGGATGCTTGCAGACATGACAGAAACAAGGAGGAAATGATGCGCTACTTGAGGTCAATTTGTGCGTACGGACACGCCTCTGCAGCCCAAAAATAAAAGACTTTAAATCAAAATCATGGTGATAAAAAAGGAGGAGAAGAATGTGCTTCATCTTTACTGGTCCAAATTTCAGGTAATGACAACAAGTCGTTATAGTCTGTCTTTTCAATACAGTACTACTCTCATGTTCTTTCGAGTGCAAACCCACTAACAACTGAGCTGACTACACATAACACCGAAGGTATCACCATTGGCATCCACTGTCGTGTGCATTCCTCTCCTCCTTACCTGGGTGCCGTGGCGTGGCAGAAACCTTCTTCGTGTGTCTTTCACCAACGCACGAGGAGGACTTGGATCAATTTGATTCAGGCACATGGGATGAAGGCAGGGAAACATGACGCAGCCATGCTGCACCAACCAACTGGATGCTGGTAAGTTCATGTCGTGTGAAGGGAACATATGGTTGATCTGCTTTCTATAGTTTACTTACACTGAGTAGCTGGAAATATAATTAAGCACGAAGAATATTATAACCGTTCTTTTAGTTGGGTTGTTGGCTATAGGAGGGCTAGCCAGATTTGTTTGTCCGTATTAAAAGCTCATCATGGGCTCGCTTCCTGAAGGGAGCCGGGAGACCTAACCCTAGCCGCCGCCCCCGCGCCATCTCCTCCTCCTCGCGCAATTACAGCGCCGTCGCGCCGCCGGCCACGCCCAACCCCTCGCCATCCTCACTTCCACCCCTACAACCTACGGTCTAAGCCTGGTAGGACCCTAGCTCCTACCAGTTTGCATTTTTCTCATTTTTACCCGTTGCAACACACGGGCTTTTTGCTAGTATATAATAATAAAGCACGGATTGACTTCATGGGTTCATCGTCACAATGCGCTTTCTTCCTATGTCATAATACGTTTCTTCTTGTCCGTCTTTTCTTGATTTCGATATTTTTCTTAATATCCGAGGTGGTACTATCTATTTCTTCAACGGTGCGTTTCTTTACCTAAATGGCCATCGCTTTTGTCCCTAGAACTTCACTAAAAATTACCCACCATGCCATCCATGAGTTAAAAAAACGATTCGTTAAAAGATAATCGGAAAAAAAGCGAACGCACGCATCTTTCTATTTCCTCTGTTCCTCAACTGGAAGTGCCCATAGACCCCGATTCATCCTCCTGGCTCCTGCTCCACCCAGCGCCGCCACCCACTCCATCTCCGGCCGCCGGAGCTCATCCTCTCTCCCGGACGGGCGAACTGCTGCTCTCCTTATCTTTCCTACCCGTCTCCCCTGACACGCCCCCAACTCGCTCTTGCTGTAGCCCTAGCTCGCACCGCCACCGCACGCCCCGCCGATCCAATAATCGGAAACCACGCCCAGGAGCTCATCCTGTGCCGCTTCTGAACCGCCTGGTTGCCGTTGCACCGATTCCCCCATCCCTCTGCCATGCCTCTGCTATCACCGTGACTCCCGCTGGCGAGGCTCCGCTCACGCCGCTGCTTTCCTCGACGGCCCCTCCCCGCCACTGCAGCGCGATGGATATCGTTACCAACATGTTGACGAACTCCTTGATCAATCTATGATCCTGAAGGACTCGCTTGGCTACCAGATATATTGCAACATGGCTTTCTCTGTTCAATTGTTGTGGCTGTCTTTGTCTTCCTTCTAACGGAGGTGTCCTCACCTGAACTCCAAGGAAACCAAGTTACTTGGTGTGATGGAGACCAATACATCAAGTAGGAAAGATAAAACTATGAAACAACATGTTTCTGCTTTGTGTTTTCTGATTTGTTCACACACTGTTTAATAGTTCCCATGAAAAATGTTTACTGAAATCTTTGTAAGTTTGGACCAATGAATTGCTTTTGTTGGAAATCTTATGAATTCAAGCATATGTATTGGTAGTTTTTATCTCTATGCTTTTGCCTTCTGTACATGCTGACTTGCAAACAGCTCAACATAGTATTAGTAAATCATTTTATATTGTCAGTTATGCTTCTCTTTATATATAATACTATTCGAAGGACATCTGGCTGAGTTCTAATAAAAATCTTCAGGTTTGTATGATGGGATCGTCTTCAGAAAAGAAGATTTGTGTTGACTACTGACAAGGACAGCCACTATGATAGCTACTATTCGAAGCCCATGTTTCATTATGCAGTCATGCAGGTCACAAAGGTAATGACGTTATATTTGATTACTAATAAATGCAGGCAAGTAAAATAATGACGCTGGCATCATGTCTCTAGGGTAATGTAATCAGTTTCTTCGCACAGTTGCTCATTGTCCAATTGATTGGTCAGAACAAATGTACAAGGCACTGCAGGTGGAGACTCCAAAACATTGATGTTTGTTCAAATTAGCCCAAGGAAACTCTCTGCTCGCTGAACTTTGCAAGCAGAGTGAGAGGTCAATTTCTGCAATTTATTGTCTAGATAGAAGGGACATGGGAGGTTGAGGTGAAACTGGTGAGCAGCAGCAGCGCTTCCTTGATTGCATGTACGACCGACAGGAGAAGGGAAAAGTGCAGGGAGCTTGGAGGTGAGATACCGTGGGTTTTGTTTCACATATTGCACTTTAATCAATGGACGATCATGAACTGTTATTCAATACTCTGCTAGACGTAACTATGAGAGGACTTGGGGTACAACCATCTTAATCGGACGCTCGATTGCCTTGGCTGCCCTCTCACAACTCTCTGGAGTTAGTTAACAATATGCTGCTGCTTTTTCTTGCCTTTGCTGCTGCTATGCTCTTTCTTGTGGTACTATCTAAGCTTTGTTTAACTGTCGCCACATTTTAGTCAATCGTGCATGCATGCAGGCCGGCATGGTATATGAGTTTTTTTTCTGGATAACTAATTGTAGTACCATTGTAGGTTTATTTTACAAGGAAGAAAGGAGAGCAATGCTGTTTTAGTTGTTGTCAGTGACGAGTTGAGAGTTTTTATCCCAGCAATATTTGTACCAAGTTTTGCAAACTTACTTCCATCAAGTCATGCTGGACATGAACTCCACATGAATCACCCTCCTTTGCAACATAAAAAAGCATCGAGCCCCTCTACGGAAGCCACGCCTGAATTGCAAATTCTGGTGCGAAATTATCTCACTGGAAGGCTCCAATCTTGCCATTCTACCAACTTCGCTGGGACGCCGACCACCCACGCTTCACCTGAGGTACGCTGTTGTACATTCTGCACCACCGGGATCACATGCCAAGATAAAAGCGACATGTCTGTTATGTTTCATAATCTTTTTGAAATTAAAATTTGAAAAGAGCATGAGTTTTGATAGGATTTGGTATATCCTTCAGTTGCTTATTGTAACCTGTGCCTTCTGGTAGATTGATGTAGATACAATCATACTGCTAATTTCCTGTAATTTCGTCATCTCAAAGTTGTTTATCCATTTGGTTGGCTGTAATCTGTTATACGCCTGACACATGATTGAGAATTAACTTCCCTGAAGATCTGGTTAACCTCAAACCTCTTTTCCAAATATTAATGAGCTGTTGTTTCTGGAAAATTTCATCAACGCTCCAGAAAAATGTATGATGTACCTTTACTTTGGAGCATTAGTATTTAAACTCCAGAATTGGACTATTAGTCTGCAAACTCCAGAAAGTTTCTGTGGTCCTCATACATACATCATGAAGTTGGTAACTATTGTGGCATTTACATTCAGATTCGACAGGAATAGAAACTGAACCTATTAAATAGTTATGTTAAGCTAGATGGGTTATAACTCTTTATGCTTTCATTTCCGAATTATTGTTTGAACAATCTGATGAGATGTTTAATGTCTATTTTTTATTGTGTTGCAGAAAATGAACCACAACGATGAATGAACCACTATTGAGGATTTTGATAATCGGCCTTTAAAAAATACATTCTGAATCATGTGTTTCCAATTCAGATAAACTGATAGATGGTGATGAAGATCCATCACCAACTATCTCAACATCATCTCCGGTTTCTGAAGTTCTGAAATGATTGGTCAGAACCAGATAGACACATAAACCTCCGTCACCAACCATCTCGACATTATCTCTGTTTTGTGAATTGATGAATAAAGGAAAAGTTTCATTAGATTCTAATCTGCACCTTGCTTAAATCCTACTCCCTCCGCCCCAAAATAAGTGCCATTGAGTTGGTACTTTTCTGAAATAATCTTCTCGAGATTTCATGCTAACATGTGGCTTCGTCAGTAGATTATGTCAGGAAATCAAAGTCAGTTTCCTCATTGTGGAATTACTTCTTATTTGCAACTGATTGGTGTTGGACCGGATTATACATGCTCCTCTATGTGCTCTACTTATGGAAAATTGTACATGGAAATACATAGATTGGAATTGAGATTTGGAGCAATTTGGTTGGTTTTGCTTTGTACTGATGCTGCCATTATTTGTGTGGTGATGCCATTATTGTACAGAGGAAAGGTACAGTGAGAGAGATGGATAGAAATTGCTAGCTATTTTTGTTGCAATTATTTGTTGTCGAAGCTTATTATTTATTTGTTGTTGTTGCAGTTGTTGTGATGGAAAGTTAACAATACTTTTTATTATTTCAAAGCAATGTCAGATTTAATAATTTGAACTAGACTGGACTACAGCATGTTCATGTAGACTCTGAACATGATTAACATGATCATGCAATTTTTAGTGACTAAAACAGGTTGCTGAGGTATTTTTACTCCCGTTGCAACGCACGGGCATTTGTGCTAGTGTGTTCTAATGGGCCGGCCCGGTACTGTATCCGCTTCAGCGAGAGATCCTTCTATGTACGGCTTATATGTTCCGGCGGGTGACCCACCATATACACGAAAGTGGGTATGATTTGCCAAAGATTTATACTAACCTTTATACGTTTAGTGGGTTGCCTCCATTAACCCAAAAGGAATTTAAAAAATTTCTCCATTATTAGATTTGACAACCAAACAGATAATTCTAGATGGTTGCTGACAAGTGATAGAGAAATTTTTATCGTGTTTGACAGGGCACACACACAAACAGTCGTGGAATTAGGATCATGCATTCTATAATGGTTGGACAACCAGTTCTGACCATGGGAATTGCATAACCGAATATTTCCACACACCTGAAGTCAACCGAGTAATGATTATTCTTGGTGTGGACTGGATATTACATGATGATAAATCCAATAAATTGTATACTAAGGCATACTGTAGTCTAGTGATGGAAAGGGGCTGATGCCTATTCTTTTTTTAACTACTGACTTGGCTTGCGTACCGAGCGATCCACACACCTGAACCATCTCCAAACCTGTAGATGGAGCTGGGAGCTTTCATGTAGCAAGGCAAGGATAGAAGCATAGAGACCCTACTCCTCCTGAAGTTGCAAGCCAGATAAATATTGCATGCACATACTTTATTCTTGATGCCTCTCAAGCCCAGGTGGTTATAGCTAAATTGGAAGCAGGATCGTCAAGGGGACACTAGACTACGATCCACCGCGACGATCGAGCTTTGTATATTAGTACTCTGTCCTAGGGATGCATGCTACCAATAGAACATCATACAACCCACCTAGTCTCTTTTATCTTTTTATTTCAATCACAAGAGCTCTCTCCTACAATGCGTATGTACTAGGACAGAGTATATATAAGCAACAAATAGGTAATTAATGACTAGTGTGAATTGGATATTGCTTTGGCTGCTAGTACTACTCTCTTTTCTTTGTACTTTATGTGAGTCGACATGCTTTGTTTTGAAATCATAAAATAAATTATTTGTGATCCGTTTGCAGTCTCTGCATGGAGAGATCGAAAGCAGTAAATATTCCTTGAAACCAGGTACAACAATAGTTGGCAGAAATGTCATTTTTTATGGGAAATTTTACGGTGCATTATAATACACCAGAGCACATGTATTTTATGGGCGATCTAAAGGATGAGAATAACTGGGCCTTTTTAAGCCCAAGGGTATTTTCGACCTAATTTTTTTTAAACTTTAATCGGCCCAATTAGGTCCAGGGGTATTCTCGTCCTAAAATTTTCAATTAAATTAATTGCATTAATAAAGCACTTCATTATAGAGGTCCAATCATCGTGCGTACTCTTTTGAATTTCGGTTCGAGCGGTTCGTCCTCTCTCCTCCTCTCGAGCCCTAACCTCGGGACCCCTCGATCGCCGCCGATCGCCTCCGGCACCCTCGATCGCCGCCAATCGCCCCCGGCGCCCTCGATCGGCGCCGATCGCACTCGCCGTGTCTACCCCTCGTTCTCCTACTCCCCCTCACTCCCTCCATCGCAAGTCACCCCAGTCGGGTCGCGGCGCCAGATCTTCCGCCGAGCCGCTAATCCACTCCTTCCCCGAGCGGACGCCACCTTCCCCGACCCGAGAGGCCACATCATCCTCATCGACGTGCATCAACTTTTTCACGCCGGATCTTCGCTGTAAGTGCCTAGCCCTCTCAAATCTTTTCTGGTCACTTGTGCATATAGTACCAATAGGGGTCGGATTTCATTCGGGTTTAGGATATGTCATGTGAGGTTTAGGGTTTATCGTTTCAGAAAGTTGTGACGAGATTTCGATCGGCTTTTGTTAGGGTTTAGGATATGTCATGTGAGGTTTAGGGTTTATGTTTTCAGAAAGTTCTGACGAGATTACGATTGAAAGGAAGTGTAAGTTAGATGTAGCTAGGACATATTGAAGGACTTAGTTAGGGTTTTGTGGCATGAGAAAGTTGTCAGCAGATTTGGATTCAAAGAAAGTTATTTTGGATTTAGTTAGGAGATACATTTGAATTGAGTTTCGAGATATTTTGGATTTAGTTAGGAGATAATTAATTTTGTATGGAGTTTGGACTTATTTTGGATTTAGTTAGGAGATAATTTGGATTTAGTTAGGAGATACTTTTGGATTTAGTTAGGAGATAATTTGGATTTAGTTAGGAGATAATTTTGAATGGAGTTTGGAGATAATTGATCTATCAGGGTGGATCTATCAGGGCATTTGAAGGACTCGTGGACTTTGGATTTAGTTAGGAGATCATCAGTTACAGCTACTACAATCAATTAAAAATTTCTGGATTTAGTCAGGGCATATTTACTTACAGATTTTGAAGGACTGAGTTAGTGCGTAATTTCGGTAACGTGTGCTATCCATCCGTAACATTGACTATCTGCTTTCGCTGGTAGCATAACGACATGGATGATAAAGGCAACGATGGCAAAAACTTGGGTGATACAGGCACGGATGACAAGGACATGGGTCATAGAGGCAACGAAGGCAAAGGCATGGATGATAAGGATAATGAGGATGCAGGCAAGGATGGCATAGACATGGATGATGTACATATGCAAGGTAAAGGAATTGATAATAAAGGCATGGCTGGTTCAGACCTGAATGAGTGTATGGAATACTTAGAGATTGTGAAGAAGACTTTCAGGACTGAGGAAGAAGCCTACATGTTCTACGTAGGCTATGCGAGAAAAAAAGGGTTTGGTGTTAGAAAGGATGATCTGAAGTACAGGGGTCTGGGTCCGAAACAAAATGCATACAGAAGGACATACAAGTGCTGCAAACAAGGATGGCGGGCCCTTAAGCACTTTAACAGAGCTGAAAGGAAAAGAACACCGAGGTGTCTTTCTCGGTGTGGGTGTCCCGCTCTTTTTCAGGTTGAGCTACAAGATAGCAGTGGCCTCTGGTTCGTCAAGAATTTTGTGGACAAGCATAACCATCTGTTTGTCCCTGCTGACCTGACTCCCTACTTATTGGCTCATCGTAGAATGACTGATGCACAAAAGGCCGATGTCATCGAGTATGCTATCGGTGGACTTCGAACACATCAGATTATGAATGTAATGGAGAAGAATGCCGGAGGTCCCGACAAACTTGGATTTATAGATCGAGACCTATACAACCATGTTTCAATCCAGAAGAAGCGCAAGATAGAAGGCAGTGACGCTAGATATTTGCTCACCTATATGATTGCACAGAAAAAAGCAGACCCAGAATTCTTTTTCAAATACACAAAAGACAGCGAAGGCCATTTGAGGAACATATTCTGGGCTGACTCACAATCCCGCATTGACTATGTTGCCTTTGGTGGTGTCGTGGTGTTCGACAGTACATATCGGTCTAACAAGTACAGGCTTCCGTTTGTTCCATTTGTTGGTCTGAACCATCACCGCAGCACAGCTTTGTTTGGGGTCGGTCTAGTGTCAGACGAGACAGTTGCATCATACCAGTGGCTTCTTCATGTATTTTTGGAGGCAATGTCCCAGACGGCACCAATTTCAGCAATCACCGATGGGGACGGTGCAATGGCTAAAGCAATAGCTACTGTCTGGACCGGAACAGATCATCATTTGTGCACGTGGCATATCGAGGAGAATATGGTGATGCACCTCCGCAAGAAAAAGCTTGAGGAATTTAGGGAATTCATTTACCGTCGTTGGGATGTTGATGAGTTTGAGAAAAGATGGGAGGCTTATAAGGTTTGGTTCAAAATAAAACCAACAGGCAAGAGGTCGTCATGGGTTAACAGGAAGTACGAGCTGCGACACAAATGGGCTGCTGCGTACACAAAGGGTAGATATTTCCTAGGTATGATGAGTAATCAGAGGAGTGAGTCTCTCAACTCAAGGCTTCATGTGCACCTGAACAGGAAGATGCAGCTTGTTGATTTGTTGCAGCATGTTGAGCACTGTGTATCCATAATGCGTAAGAATGAAGCAGCATTAGACGCAGTAGCGACACATACGATACCCTTCACTAAGCTGAATGCACACCCCCTGGAGATTGCTGCCTCTTATATTTATACAACTGTGATGTTTCCACGGGTAAAACGTCAGATTGTCGAAGGAACAAATTGGCAGGTCACAGACCGAGTAGCGTGTGATGGTTTGGTCGTGTTTGGAGTTTTGCGCAAAGCCCCATATGATAAAGTCCCATATGGCAGGGATGCTAGAGAATTGCAAGGTAAGGAAGGTAAGTATGCTGAGGACTTGCATGCAAAAAAATTGGATGCTGAGGATCCCAATGACTTGGAAGGTAAGGATGCTGAGGACTTGCATGCAAAAAACTTGGATGTTGAGGATCCCAATGACTTGGAAGGTAAGGATGCTGCGGACTTGCATGCAAAAAACTTGGATGCTGAGGATCCCAATGACTTGGAAGGTAAGGATGCCGAGGACTTGCATGCAAAAAACTTGGATGTTGAGGATCCCAATGACTTGGAAGGTAAGGATGCTGAGGACTTGCATGCAAAAAACTTGGATGCTGAGGATCCCAATGACATGGAAGGCAAGGATGGTGTGGACTTGCATGCCAAAAACCTGGATGCTAAGGATCCCAATCACTTGGAAGGTAAGGACAGTGAGGAGTTGGATACAAAAAAGTTGGATGCACAAGGCGTGGATGCGAAGCCTGTGGATTTTATATATCACGTGACTTGTCTGTTTACAGGAGCAAGACTGGATGATGCAGCTTGTAAATGTAAAAAGTTGGAAAGTCAGGATTACCCATGCGCACATATATTCTGCGTTCTGGATCATATTGGTGTACGCACATGAATAAGTATCATCAACTACACAACATGGCTAGTGACGCTCTATTCACAGCGCAGCTAGCGATTCACAGTCAGAACAGGTGATGGAGCTCCTCCGGAGTATATTGGTTGATGGAGAAAAAACTGATTTGGATGAAGGCCATAAATCGTTTGTTCCTTTGCCGGCATACTTCTCTGCTGCTCGCGAATGCTGCACTGATGACGTGGAAAATCCAATCAAAATAGTTCCAAAAGGGAGACCAACTACCGAAGAATCGAACAAGAGGATTAAATCCAGGCGCGAGCGGATGAGAGGGAAAAAAAGCAACGAAGTTAGTGCACATGTTTATCTCATTGTTCATTTCCATACATGCTTACAATGTTAATATGTTCTCTCTTTTTCTTCAATTTACTCAGGAACAAATCGGGGAAATCAAAGGTCACAAGGAGGAAGAAGCGAAAAGAGAAAGACTCAGAGACAGAAGAAGACACATATTCAGATATAGAAGAAGAGGAAGATTCAGAAAAAGCAACGAAGTTAGTGCACATTTTAATCTCATTGTTCATTTCCATACATGCTTACAGTGTTAATATGTTCTCCCGGAGAGTGTTCACATGTTTTTCTTCAATTTACGCAGGAAAAAATCAGGGAAATCAAATAGCACAAGGAGGAAGAAGCAAAAAAAGAGACAGAGGCAGATACAGAAGAAGAGACAGAGGCAGATATAGAAGAAGAGACAGGGGCAGATACAGAAGAAGAGACAGAGGCAGATACAGAAGAAGAGGAAGATTTAGGTACAGAAGAAGAGGAAGATTCAGATGCAGAAGAAGAGGGAGATTCAGATGCAGAAGAAGAGGGAGATTCAGATGAGGAAGAAGAGGAAGATTCAGATGCAGAAGATGGTGGGCTGAGGAGGGGTAGAAAGAGACCATTGGAGGTTGTAGAAGAGGATTACGCAAAAACCAAACAAGTGGGCATTAGCACAATTGTGCGTACTTAAACATGTTTTCGAATGTTGGCTGCAGATTCATCCATTTCATTTTTTGCAGGAAATGCAAGGGCGCTCCAAATGTCAATGCTGGGAGGACGAAAAAGAACGATGACAAGGGTGCGCGAGGAAAACCAGTGAAGTTAGTGTCTGTACTTACATGTCCGCTCTAGAAGTCGGGTATTTGCTAGTACTGTGTTGACGTTTCTTAACTTTTCCAGGAAAGACTCTAGTAAGGGCGGTAAAGAACAGGCCAAAGGGGTGATGAAGACAAAAAGGCCTGCTAGGAATGTACCACAGGCTGAGCGAATAAGAGCTGTCAAGTTAGCTTCTGTAGCTATGAAGAGAAAATCAGTGAAGTTAGTGTTTTTTCTGTTATAGTGTACTGTACATGCTCAAATCTTCTTTGCTATCCTATTAACAAACGTTGTTTCATGCATGAAAGCTAAAGTGAAGTCGAGACAGTATGTTTAGATGCACAGGGTCAAGCAGAGAAAACAAAAGGATTTCTAGGGTCGAAAAATTGAGAACAAACTAAAGTAGACAGTTTTCCATGTTGTGATCCACCTTGTTTCTGATGTATTAGACCTATTTGATGGACTGCCACTATTTTTCTGAATTCCTCGTTTGATTGGTACACCCTCATTTTATTATGGACGGATCAACATGGTAGGCTAGTTATGATTTATCAACATCGATGAAACAATGCATTTTTAGTGAAGTTGGTTTTCTGTATTTTTTTTATTTTTTTACATAATATATTGCTGAAATTTGTTCAAAGTGTAGTCAAATTTCATACTTGAAATATAAAATAGAAACCAAAAATTTATATATATAGGAAAATAGAACGTTAATAGGAACCTCGTTTTCAAATAACATTGAAAATCGTTTACTTTCGAATAGAAAATAAGCATACTGATATTTTAAAAATAGCATGCTCATTTGAAAAAAGCATGTTCAATTGAAAATAAAATAGAATGAATATGCTGATTTAAAAATAGTATGCTGATTTTAAAAATAGCATGCTGATTTTAAAAATAGCATGCTACATTTAGAATTATAATGCTCTTTCCAATATGGTACTTTTAAAATAACATGTTGATTTCAAAAATCTCATGCTACTTTTAAAAATAGCATGGTACTTTTAAAAATATAATGCTCTTTTCAATATGCTACTTTTAAAATAGCATGTTGTTTTCAAAAATATCATGCTAATTTTAAAAATAGCATGCTTATTTTAAAAATATAATGCTCTTTTCAATATGCTACTTTTAAAATAGCATGCTGATTTCAAAAATAGCATGCTGATTTAAAAAAAATCATGTTCTTTTGAATATGTTGTTTTTAAAAATAGCATGCTGATTTCAAAATAACAGCCTCATTCTAAAAATATAACGCTGCTTTTAAAAATATAACACTGTTTTTAAAAATATAACGCTGTTTTTAAACTGATTAAAAAAATTACATGCTTTTTGAAATATGCTGTTTTGAAAGCAACGTGCTGATTTTGAAAACATCATTTTTTAATTACGCTTTTTAAAAGATAGCATGTTTTTTAGTATATACTGTTTTTTGAATTAAAAAAATATCATTTTGAAAATAGCATGCCATCTCGAAAGTAACAGAAACATCATTTTTTGCATTGCATTTCGACCCGCAAGTTTTTGTTTTGCATTGCATTTTTTTGTACGACACACATACAAACCGTATTTTCAAAATAACTCGTACTAGCCAACACAAAAACCTCGTTCAAAAATGAAAGTAGTGTCTAATCCATTTGAAACCCGGTTAGATTTGATTCTAAAAATACTAGCATCACTGTGGCAAAAAAAGGAAATATAATTGCAGTCCATAAAGATAATTATATCAAGGAGGGTACCAAGGTGCGTTATATATATAGACTTGCATAGCAACGCCACATAGGGTTCATACTACCACCAAGTTACTGCCAAGTTCCACTTACTGGACGATCTTCATATCTAGTCGGACCCAAAAGTTATACCACCAAAGTACCAGTTACTACCAAGTACCAATTACTACTAAGTTGCACTTACTGGACCCAAAAGCTGATACTACCAACTTGCAGTTACTGGCTAGTACCTACAGATTATAAAACTAGCGTCAAACTACTGCCATGGGTCAACGAATCCTCATGCCACTAACCATGTTCACCCTAAGCCCACCTCCACTCCTTTCCATGAACCTGAAGATAGCCATTTGATCTTCTTTCATTCTGGCGCCCTCAACGACTTCTCTCTAGTTCTTCATCATGATCGCACGCCCGTCCTTCTTGCCCATCTTGAACAAGACCTTTTTATTACCTTCAAAATGTTCGTTGGTGACACGCACAACCATGGGCTTTCGCAGATAATCTTTGAGGTAGGCCTGACTGTAATCCTTTGAGAAGCACTGATTGCATAGGGAAATAAATAATATTACATAAAAAATGAAGTATGATTTGCACACAAAAAGTAAGTATGATTTGCACAACCACACCCGTCCTCCTCTCTGTCTCTACATGATGGCATTTTCACTAGTCAAGTATGATTTGCAAAAAGAAAAGTCCAAGTGTTTACCATCTTGCTCTTCCCTCTGATGACTGCCGAGCGAGTGACGGTGCTGACATAGTATGGTATGGGAGGTTGGCACTGCTTTACTATGGATTTGAGACAGTCCCACCGATCCTCGTTTAGCGATACATGGTTGCCGTAGAAGATGCGATCCTCAAAAGTTCCTTTTCTCACAAGGTATCCCGGACCTGTATAAAAAAAAATTAAGATGACAGAGTAGTAAATAATTTCATACGTAAGATCTAGAGCATCAGCACTGGTTTAATGATCAATGCCTACTCCAATGATCAAGAAATGAAGGACATAGATAACCCAATCACATCCACCCAGCAATATCTCGTAGAAACATGGGCAAATTGAATATTTGATTTATTTAAACTAACAACTAAACACTGCTCTATGTAAGCTCTAGTTCAGTCAATGTGGATTTGGAAGGTCATCTAGAACCCAAACAGAGTAATGTGTGGTAATCAAGTGTCACTCAAACATCAACTTTCGATATTTCACGGTTCATTTAATATCTGATCAGCCAAATAGAACTTTACCCCGTAGTGCCAAGATAGGATCGTGGTCCACATCTCCGTCTCCATTAGAACTATCATCAGTGTCATAGTCGCTAGAGGTGTCGTCATCACCGCTATAGCCGTCACTCCCACGTGAAGTGCCATCTGAAGCATCATCTGAGGTGGTCCGGTGATCACTCTCTTCACTGTTGATGAGGATGGTTTCCCTTGCCATTCAAACCTGTTGCATGCATTGCAATGAACAAATGTTAGTTATTGATATATGAAATCAGTCTTCCATTAAGACTTGTTAGCACCATATACAATGTGAATAATCTTTTCGCATACTTCTTGCTAAGTACGTAGTTCATGTATAAACATCTACACGAAAAAGCTAGTCGACAACTATTCGCACGACTAGTCAAGACTAGTGGTTAGACTCATAATCATTGGGCAGACATAACCAATTAGGATATTTCAAGGTTACAATTTTGTGAGCTGGACAAGAAAACTTGGTAACCAACCAATTAGTAGCCATGTAAAAATGAACCATGATTGACTGCTCTCATCGAGCAATACGTGAAACTATAACTGATCTACCTTTGATCACTGCAAATTTCCTGATGGGCTGTTGTGTGGTACCATCAGGTAATAAATATAAAGTCTTTAAATTGTCCCAACAAAACAAATAATGCATTTGCTGCTGTACATAACATTTTTAGAGGTAGCTGTGGAGGTTAATTTTCCAATTTCTAGTGAGAATAAGGACATGATAGAATCTCTCAAGCAAGATGACAGCATAGTGAAGGCTATGAGAACGAGCAAGGTATGCTGACCAATAGTCACCCTTTTGTATACTTGCTATTTATTTACTCATTACTACCCATACCAACAAGTAAAATCATGATTATGAAGTATAACGGCAGAAAATCCAACAGTGAGGAATTTGTTGCAATGTGTACTACTAGCTCACAGGAAATTTTCATTGACCCCAACAAGCCCATACCATATCTGGAGATAGGCTGACATAATTCAAGTAAGCAGTAACAACAATCAGCAAAAATATGCACCAACCAAAAATATTACATGTGTGCACATATCATCAAAAACATGCACCAATCAAGAGCAATCTATACTTGACAAATCCTTCAAAATATGCACTAATGATCATACTACCATCGAGTAATACATGAAACTATAACTGATCCTCATTCCATCATTACAAATTTCCTCATGGACTGCTTGTGTGCTCGCCTTTTTAGTTTTTAATAACTAAGCATCAGCAAATACATATACACAGTCTTCAAACTATCCCAACAAACCAAAACATGTGTATGCTCCTGTGAATATACTTTTTCTATATCTAGCAGTGGGGGGCCATTTTCCAGGGGGAAAAAGTACTTCATAGCATCTGTCAAGCAAGATGATAGCATAGTGAAGGCTATGTCGACGAGCAAGGTATGCTGGCCAACACCCACCTTTTTCTCTTACTTGCACGAAAGTGTTTACCCATTACTACCCATACGAACAAGTAAAACCATGATTACGCAGTACATTGTCAGATTATCTTGTTGTAAAATTACTTGTTGCAATATGACCAACTAGTTGACAGTAAATCTACGAATACCCGAAACATGCACACAAGCAAGTGTCAGATTTTAACTTGGGCGGTGCTGCTAGATCGCAAAATTAAGGTAAGATCGACATTCGAAGGGCAGGGAAGATCAATCTTACCTGCGAAGTGGTACCATATGGGGCTGGAGTAGACTTGTTCGAAGCTGGCACCATCGGAGCTTCGGGCGGCGCGACCAGGATTGGGGAGAAGAGGTGTCGTTGTCGGACCTTGCTGTCGACGAAGCAGTGGAGAATCATGGCCGGAGCAGGAGGAGTGGGTGGCCTCGCGGATCCGGCCGATTTGACGACGACGGGGGCAGCCAAGGTGACGACTTGGCAAACCCTAGCTGTCGCCCTAAGCGTCGCCTCTCTATCTCTGCAAAGAACGAAGTGTGGTGGGATTGGGAATGGGGGTGGGGTTGGGGTTGGGGCCATCGCTCGCTTTTCTCTCCGCCTTCCACTTGTGCAGGCCCACAAAAGGAACAAAGTGTTGGGCCGGATCAGATGCAGATTTGACAGCTTTACCAATTCTGGCCAAACAGAAAAGATCAGCATGACCACAGGTGTTCTTTTGAAGAAACCCTAAAAATACACTGATGTTCATATTGCATGTGGATGAGTCTTTCAGTACACCAATTGATATTGAATAATTTTAAGCACTCCACAGTATATATATATATATATATATATATATATATATATATATGAAAATAATGGTTAACCAATAAAATGGTAAACTATTAGATGCAAGGTTACAAATATTTGAAAAAAAAATCAATAATTGAATTGTATGCATTTTTATGATTAAATTTAATAAATGTAACATTTTTGCAAAAACTATGATAATTAAAATATTCATTGGTATTAAAAAAACAACCGCAAATGACTACTTATGCCAACCAGAACTTCTTCAGGGTTTCGTTTATTCATCTATTCTTTGGCATGCTGGTTCTCATAACGCCTTCTTCAGACCTTCTCTTTGTCCGACAAATTTCTGAGATATTGGGCTAGCGCCTTGTGTTCGCCCTCACACCATGCTTCAATTGGTATCCTTTGGCAACTCCTTCGGTGTGCTCAAGAATACTAACGAAAGCCGGGTCCAGATATTTGTCACAGAACGCGCAACGATATGCCATACGCTTAAGCACGTTGCACTGTCCATTCTGCAATTCTTCAAGGGTTTTCTGAGTGTGTGCATCCATCTCTCCTTCAGAAATGTCCGCATAATCATGAGAATAAGGCTGCAAGTTTAAATTATGTATGATATAAGCTGCACCATTGTTTACAGTACCTAATATTCCCTAAGTTTCATACTGTAGTGCCTATAAATTATTTTTAAAGTAAATATTTATTAACTTTGAAAATTTAAGGAAGAAAAAGCAATATCAAATCCATATGAAAGCATAAATCATATGATGTACTTTAAAAAAAATTGTCAATAAACATGCACAACCTTTATGATGTCTGACTTTTAGCATAAAACCAAAACGCACTAAATTGTGGAGTGGATGAACCATTAATTTCTCAAAGCTTGATTGAATAAATAATGATCATTACGTACTGATGATCAACATTATATTTAGAGCTAGATTCCATTATGCCAATTCAACAATGTATTGATGGTTTAATGATTAACCTCTCACCTTAAACTTGAAGACAGATCTAGGGTTAAAAATTTAAAATTACCGTAACGGAATTCCAGTCCATGCCGTGCATGTGATGCTACTTGTGATCGACGGCGGATTACTGCACCTCGTTGACACGATGCTTCTCTGGGTCGGACACCGAGTAGTCCAAAGCTTTCTCGTGGGGATCCTGATCCATGCGATGGACGACGATGTCGGTGGTTAGCCCCACAAGTCCACGATCCGTCACGACGGCGTCCATGACAGGCCCCTCACGTCCATGGCCACGATCTGTCACGACGGCCAATCGACCTCCAAGAGTGGATTTCATATCCGGCGGCAGGGAGGCGGGCGTGTGAGCGGCGGCGATGGTTTTAGAGCGTACCCTAGGGGGAGAGATGCGGGGAGTAATTGGTAGTTACCTACTATAGCGGAAATACTTATGAGAAAAATTGATTGGTCGGCGTTGGGCACCTTCAATGCAGCGGCGCTTATTTAGGCGCTTAATTAGGATCCTGGAAAAAAAATCACAAGCGTAGGCACTTGGGGCAGGAGCTAGGAACTGGATTTTGTACATCTACGTGATGCAATCCAAAGATCGTGTCCGAGGTGGATGGGTTGGGGGTTAAAAATTGTGTACATAAACCCTAATGCTCAAGACTTGTGAAAACATCAGATCAAATTGTCATCAAGTGATCTAGTATTAATTGGATCGAGACTTTGTGATCATCATGTAGCCATGCCACAAACACGATGGTTCTAGTATTACTTGGATCAACACCTTAGGCAGCAAACTAGTGCATTTCCTTTTTGAGTCACCATCTTCCTTCTTGAAAACCACACGTACACAGTCATCATGTATACCATAACACATCAGAATCTATTAACGAGCGCTCACAAGCTTAACTAGCTTCAAACGAACCTAGCCAATCAGGGTTGTATGCTACTTAATCTAAATGAGCCGATGATAAATGAGCACGAGTTTAACAAGCAGAGATGCCAAACCACACACCAATTAACATAGTTCTACCTTAGTTCAATGCTTCCATATATACAAAAGCAAGCACCACTTAGTAGTACTGGTGCACATAGTTCGACCATAAACGTTCACCAACAAATTATAGCATAGGGTAGTACTTAGCATAGTTAAAAACAAAAGAGCATCAGTTCTAGCTGCGAGGGTGCGCACTTCCCTAAAGCCTCAAAGAAGCCTCATCAAGTAGTCGGCATACGCGGCGTGCTTCACCCTGAAAGCGTAGCCATTCTTGATGCTGCCTTGGGATGTTCCGACTGCATGGTTGATGGTACTCGACAGGTCGCCTTTCATCAGCTTGTTACAGTAAGGGCATCCGTAGCCCCCCTTCCGATTCTTGGCCTGACACGTTTCTCGAGCACACCACTGTCCAGCTCCCTCACCTTCTACCTCCTGTAGATCCCCTGGGTTTCTAGGTCGCTGTCGACATCGTCACTTAGGACCTACATGTAATACAGAATGTTGCGTAAGTATATTTAATATGATAATTCAGCAGGCACATAGTCTATGAAACATAATGTAATTGATGACAGCGTAAAATATCTTCAAATGACGTTGAAAAAACAAATGCATAACTTATTAGTTGCTACATAAGCAACTAAATGGGATAGTACCATATATAGTAAAAAAATGAAGGATCAACCATACATGTCGAAGAGAGCACTAGCATTGCCACATTTTGCCAGACATTTTTCCCAAGCTTGCCTAAGGTTAGTTCATCAAAATGAGAGCCACAAGTTGGCAAGCCTAAGGGAACCTTGCCACACTTTTTGTGTGTATGCCATGTGGGACCCAAGTGTGGCTTGCCTAAGGTGTGGCTGGAACCAAACACTCACTTAAGTTGGTCAAACTTGCCTAACCTTAGGTATGGCAATCTTTGGCAAAGTTAGTCACAAACCAAACAACCCTTTAGTGCAACAAAATTCACTTGTTACGTAAAAATGCATGAACTGATTATGTAACATGGCAGAGCAGTATACAGATGTACTAATGCAAAAAAAAGACTTATAACTTACATGCATGACTAGATAAAATAGCTCGTGAGCTGTATCTATTTAGGGTTAGAATTTTGTGTGCTTATGATGGTGGATATTGAAAGTCCACATGTTATCGTCGTGGAAGTTTCCCCTGTTGATCGAACCCCACCCATCAATGTTCCTGAACCATTCAACGTTCTAGGTAAAGTAGTTAATTATTATGAATTCTGACAATAAGTGATCCCAAATGTTGTACTTACAAAAAAGGGTTTTTATCATTTATGCCACCAGTTGTGTCCCACAACTAGGTATCTCCACTAGGAATTTCTACTGCTAAAAAAAGCCATCGCTTCGTTAGACACATGCTCAAAAATGCCACTGCACATCATTATTGTGATATCAAATCTATATTGACATGCTATAATGGCATCAATACCTATGGACCAACATGCCAGCTCTCCCTCTATCTCACTACAATAAAGTATGGGCCCACTTGATCCCAACAACGTTCTTATTTTCCTGTAAAATTATTGGCTTACTTACTCCTCACAAGTGGGGCCACACTTATCATTGTAAGATAGAGAGAACTGAAATGTGGGCCTGGGCTTTTTTTGTCATATTGGATGGTCAACAAGTTTTACATGAAAATAACAATGTCTAATGGCATTATTGAGCAAACATCTAACAGAATGATGGCATTTTTGATACATCCAATGGCATTTTTGAGTAAGCATCTCACGAATCGATGGCATTTTTGAGCGGCTGTAACTTCTAAGGGAAAAACTGAGTAGTGGGATACAACTGGTGGCATAAATGATAAAAACCCTACAAAAGAACTAATTAAAACAACTCAAGTAAAACATTGATGATATCCAATTTCTTTCTAAAATAGCCATTGCTTAGAGATAATCCATGTTTAAAATCATTCCACAGCCACTTATGGAACATTTAAACCAAAGATCGATCAAGTGCAACCAAACATGTACTCAACATTTTAATACCTTATTTGCCTTGTACTGACCAGAGATAACCTAGGATATTACAAAATAAATAAATAAATAAAGGGGATAGATGACTAACCTCTTCTTCGTTCTCGTCGGCGACGACCATAGGTGGGGGCAGGGGAGGCAACAACCGCGGCAGACGAACACCCGGCTGAGGCTGAGGAGCCACCACCTGCTCCGGCAGAGAAGCCAGAGGAGCTACTTGTTCCGGATTATTAGAATAATAATTTATATAGGTCAAAAACTGACATATACATGCCTCAGTAAATGTAATCTAGCTACATAGCTGCGGATCCAGGATTTCATACTTGGGTGTTCAAAAATTTATATTGCAAACTAAAACCACAACAATATTTTTCAAATGGAGGGAGTAATATATAAAATTTTCATGTGAAAAGATTCTTAGTCCATCGTAATGACAGTACTGACATGAATGGCAGAAAATGAAGATTATTTACTTCATGACCATACAATATGACATTTTCATAAACAAGGCATGGTGTTGTTATCCTTAAGTTCCAGAAAATATTTTCACAATCACCTACGTAGGTAATTCAGTTCCAAGGTCAAGCTACGTATTTGTATTAGCACAGTCACCAAACCTAGGTGGATTTATTAGCAGAATAATTTATCTAGATCAAAATATTGCCTATACAGGGCTCAACACATGTAACCTAGCTAGTTACCTAACACATCTATAGAATATTGATATGGAGTCCATCGATCAAAGATAAAAAGAAACCCTGGCCTTCCCCAAAAATAGAGAAAAAGGACTGACCAGAGCACACCTAGGATTTTACAAAAAACTAAAGGAGATAGATGACTAACGTCGCCTTTGTTGACGTCGCCGGCGACCACAGGCTCGGGCACCGGAGGCATCACCTGCGGCAGAGGAGACACCTGCTCCGTCTGAGGAGCCAGAGCAGCTACCGGGGCCCACATAAATGGCTGTGCAAGGACAGTTTCATGCCGGTCAAGTACCATATATAAGAAATTTCGGCCAAAAAAATTCGGGTGCAGTACTGTACGTCTGTACCGGTGCTACTGCTATCAAAATTTGGCATCAACACATTTTGGATGCACGAGAACCATGAGATCCGAGTGGTTGGTAGATCTTAAATAAAGATAACCTATATAATGAGGAGCCGACCCCCACACCCATGCACCCATGTGGATCCGCCCTGAAACATAATGGATCTAACGAATCTAGTTTGACACCTAGGATTGACCAGAGCACACCTAGGATTTTACAAAAAATTAAAGGAGATAGATGACTAACGTCTTCTTTGTTGACATCGCCGACGACCACAGGCTCGGGCACAGGAGGCGTCACCTGCTCCGTCTGAGGAGCCAGAGCAGCTACCTGGTCCCACATAAATAGCAGAATATTTTATATAGATCAAAAAATGTCATATACATGCCTAAACTAATGCAACCTAGCAACACAGCTTAGGATCCAGGATTTCGAAGTTGGGTGTTCAAAAATTAATATTGCAAACCAAAAACACAACAATATTTTTCAAACGGCTGAGATCAAGTTGGCTTTTGAGTCCAGAAGGCATTCTTCTGCCTCTGCTTCTATTACTCAAGAAATTAAAGAGTTAATTAGGAGTAATAGCTAAAATGTTCATGTGAAAATATTATTTTTCCATCATACCGACAGTACAGACATGAATGACAGAAAATGAAGATTATTTAGTATGACATTTTTGTAAACAAGGCATGGTGTTGTTATCCTTTACTTGCAAAAAATATTATGCTGAAAATAAGCAACCAAATAATATATTTCAAGTAGGGATGATAACAAGTCAATAATATTACAGCCTATGGTAATTGGACTCCAGGAATCAAGCAATTGGTGTTGAGCAAATTGAACGACAAAAAATGTGTCTGCTGGATTAAGCGTGAGAGGCTAGTTTTATACAAATTGACATGAAGTTTAGGGCATAAACTACACCACTTTTAGTCCATTTAGCAATAAAAGAACCATATATAAGAAATTTCGGGGAAAAAATTTCGGGTGGTTGGTGGATCTATCTTAAAATTTGGCATCAACACATTTTGGATGCACGAGAGCCATGGATCGGAGTGGTTGGTAGATCTTAAAAACAAGATAACCTATACAATGAGGAGCCGACCCCCACACCCATGCACCCATGTGGATCCGCCCTTGAAACCTACCGGATCTAACGAATCTTGGTACGGATTTCATAGATGGAACAAAAGCAGAAACCCTAGCCATGCCCAAAAATAGATAAGGGACCGAACAAGGAAACCTAGGATATTTCCTAAAATAGGACTGACCTCTTCTTCGTCGTCGTCGCCGTCGACGTTGACCACGGGCTGCGGCAGAGGAGGCAGATGGCGTGGCAGAGGAGGCAGATGGCGTGGCAGAGGAGTCACCTGCTCCGGCGGAGGAGCCACCTGCTCCGGCGTAGGTGACACCTGCACCGGAGCCTGGACGTGGTCGACGACGTCACGGCCGCCCTGCTGCCGGCTGGACCCCTCGCCGGCGGGGAGGGGTTTCTCCATGTGCAGCTTCGCACGGCGCTTGGATGCTTCGTGCGCCATGGCGTCGGCCCCGGCGTCGGCCTCCCTCCCATGGTGCGCTTGGGCATCTCGACGGCGGAGGTGCAGCGGCGGGAAGGGAGCAGCGGCGGGGTGGGTAGGCGAGTGGTGAGGCGTGGGAGGAGAAAACCCTCGTATTTGTGGATGGGGAAGAGGACGGGAAGAGGGGGGCGGCGATGAGATAAATGCTAATGGGGAAACGGAGCCGCCGATTTAGTCCTGGGCAGTCAAAAGGAGTTGTTGCCACGTTCACACCTCCCCGTGCGTTGTTCACACCACCACATCTTGCCACGTCAAAACGTAACTTCTCACTTCTCACTAAAATGAATAGCCCGATCGTGCAGAGCCATGATTTAGGAGCAACTTCCCTTCAAAAAATTGTGTAATGCAACTGCTCCCTCATTACACAGAACAAAGTCATACAGTGGGACAACTGAATTTGTAGGCTTGTTTCATCTGCACGTGTCATGTTTTATATTTGTCCTAAAATTTGTTGTAAAACTTTACAAACAATGGAATGGCAAATGGATGTGACAAAACTTCGTCAACAACCGCGCGGATTCGTCTGCCATATATCCGATGTCCGGTATCGAGGAGGGGAATGTTGATCCACGCGATGCCATGTGTTTCGTCTGGACCCATATCATGCACCCCGAGCCAATCGGGCCAAAACATGCGCCGCTAGCCTTCTCGATCCAAACAACGAGCTAGTGTCCACCATGCACAGAGATGCTCATGTGGACAGGTTTGCTAGCATTAGTGAATGACGTCGGATCTCGGTGTGCAATATGTGTAGTCGCATGTCTCTTTGGCATGCCTGGCATACCAAAGGGACTCGTCGAAGGTCCAACGAACCGCGGTGGGGTCAATGCTGGATGTATGGTGTGGGTCAACCTGGCTAACGGTGCATGGTTTGAGTTTAGGTGGCTAGGTTTGCATGGCTGGGGGGCTAGATGGCTAATGAGTGCGCATGCGTCATCTGTACATTGTCAAGGTTGAATGGTGGTTGTCTACGTGGCCATGCGTGCATGCATGGTGTGGGTCCAGTTTGCGTTCGGCGCACGGGATGTGCCCTGGTGGGTAGGGCCCACAACTTGCGGCATAGAATTCTGAAGCAGATGAAGGGGCGGGCCCCGGTCTTCGTCCACAAGCAGGACTTGTTCCCTCTCGATGGCTAGCTCCGGGATGCGTTTTGGTCTCGTTTACACACAACCTATGTGAAGGCTTATGCGTGCCGCTCTCGATGTTCGATCACACCCACACCGTGAAAGGTCCCAAGAAATTTGGATCCCTCATGAATTTGCACGGATTATAGCGACGGCAGACGAGACCCGACATTTTTTGCCCTTAACAATGGCTCTGAGGTGGCCCTACCCATTGGTCGCACATGGCACATATATGGACCAGAGCTTAGCATGGAACTGTCACCCCCAATCACTGCTGTGATTTCATGTGGCCGCGGTATAGATCCTGAATTTCCGAGGATATTGCCCTAGAAATGCGGCAAATGTCCCGAATATGGCAAGCGCGGGCTCCGAGAAAGGCCGGGACCTTGCATGCGCTTTTGGATTGTTCTCCGTTGACCCGAGAGAGAGCATCGACGAAAATGGAGGAATGGGCCCGCATTTATTGCGCAAACCGGACACGTTACCTCAAGGTAGCTAGATCCAAACCATGCACCCCTGCCGTCTAGACCCACATGGTGCACCACTTAGACACTAGACCCACATCACTTACGCCGGCCCCCAAGCCAACCATTCCCCGTGTAGACTCATATCCCGCACCCCGCAAAATAGCTTAGCACAAGACTTCTGTAACGCCCCGGGACCGATGCTCCAGAAGCCTTCAATGTTCTTCATTGCCATCGTGTGTTTTATTTTGTCGTTGTTGCATTTCATCATGTCATCATACGCATTGCATCGGCACTCGTTGTCGTCATTGTTTAATAACTTGTTTTCGCTCGTAGTTGCCGCGCCCCCTTGCTTTCCTTGACCGTTTCGAGACCAACCACACTTGCAGCGTTGCTCCTCGTTTTCTCTCTTGTCTTCTCCGGGGCCTTTTGTCAGACACTTTGTCTTTGTCGACCCCTCTCAGACCACCCCTCGCGCGCGTCCGAAAATTGTCCCGAACCCGACCCGGGTTGTTGTTACCGTTGGGTTCGGATCATCCCCAAACATCTATAAAACATCTCCGTTTTCTTAATTGGATGTTCTAGCCTACTTATTCTCGACCACCCGATTATGATCGGACGGACCAAATACCCCTAACCTAATCCAATAACATATATATAGCGGGCAACCCTAGTTTTTAGGCCTCCTGTTCCATCCATCCATTCCATCCATCGCGCCGCCACCCCCCTTGTCCTTTCCACATCGGGATCCCCTCCCGATCCATCCAACCACCTACCTCCTCGTCTTGCACAACCAGCCAGCTGCGCCACGCCGAATCGCCCAAGCCCTCTGCTTGTGCCGAGACCACCAGCAGCCGTGCGCCTCCTCCCTCATCCCAGTGGAGCCCCGTCCTCCCCGCGCCTGTCCCGTGCGCCCGGCGCGACGGCGGCAAGCAGCAGCAGCAACCAGGTCACGCCGTCGCTCCCCATGTCTTCTCTCTTTTCCCCGCTACTCCTCTTGAACCTTCCCCGCCGTGGCCGCCTGTCTGCAGGTCGCCGACGCACGCGACGGGATCAAGCCGTTGGGGCTCCTGCACCAGCCCTGCGTCCCCTTTCCCCCGCGTCATTCCCGGACGGCCAGCTCGCCAGCATCCCAGGGCCCGAGCTCCACCGCGCCATGCCCGCCTCGCCTCTGCCTCTTGTTTCTCTGCATCGAAACAGTGCAGAGGAGGATAAGCACCTCGACCCCGCCTCTCCTACCCGTTGACCGCGCCGCCGGAGCCCCGCAGGTCGCCGACCCTTCCTCTCTGTCCTCCGGTCCCCCTCTGCTTTCCTCTCTCTCAATCTCTCTCTCTCTCTCAGGGACGAACAAGGACGCCGCCGCCCCATGGAACTTTCTCCGCCTGGAGCTTCTTCATCTGCATCCGGCCCCCTCCGTCCAGATCCGCCGTCTCCGCCTCCCTGCCATCGTCTCCGGCAAGCAGTCGTGTGCGACCCCGCCGACCAGATCTGCTCGAGCTTGCCGTCCCCTGCGCCTCAAGTTCCACCTGCTGGAGCCCCAAGTCCACCTCTGCCCCGCGCCAAGTCCTCTGCCCGCACAGCCGCGCAACGCCCTCTGCTTCACCCTGCGTTGACTGCCTGTATCGCGCAGCCCAGCGCCTCCCCAGCCCACTGCGCAGTCAGCCCAGCCTCTCCACCGACCGGGCCGAAGCCCATGGGTGAGCAGCCCCCGGCCTTTTCCCTCTGTTGGGCTTCGTGTCCAGATTCGGCCCAGAGTCTTTTTTTTTAGGCTCTGCGATTTTGTCCATTATCCAGTGTATTGCAGATTTGCAGAAAAACCCCTATATGTTCATGAATCTAATAACTAATTAATCATGCATCATATTAAAATGTTTTCAACATGTAAATTGCTTAGGATTTCATCTAGTTTCATAATCTGCTATTTTCATCCATGTTTAAAATGTTTAACTTGCTGTTTGTTTAAATTTGTATAAATGCCATGTTAAAATGATTTATTTCATAACTAAATAACCGTAGCTCGGATGTAAATAAACTTTATATGTAAATGTGGTAGAAAAATGCCTAGTTTAACTTGGTGCACTTTTTTTTGCTGTTTAACAACAGTAAAATTGTGTTTAGGGCAGAACAGTACCAAATCTAAAATATGGACATGAGGATTTTCCGGAATTGTTGTTTGTTGTTCCGGCCTCATTTAAATTTGCCTAGATAGGTAGTTTTCATATGGTTCACCTCTTGCCATGTTTAACAACATTTAATATTGTTGGGTACATAACCGAGAGAGAATTAAATGAGTCATGTGGTGCTTCTTCAATATGCAACTTGTTGCATATTGAGCTTCACTTAATTTGTAGTATTGTTTGTGCACTTTGCCATGCCATGCCTCATTAAATTGGACATGCATCATACTTGTTTGTGCATCATGCCATGTGTATGTGGTGGTTGTTTACCATGTTGTTTGTTTCTTTCCGGGTTGCTTCTCTCGTTAGCTTCGGTTTCGTTCCGGAGTTGTGAGGATTCGTTCGACTACATCCGTTTGTCTTCTTCATGGACTCATTCTTCTTCCTAACGGGATCTCAGGCAAGATGACCATACCCTCGAAATCACTTCTATCTTTGCTTGCTAGTTGTTCGCTCTATTGCTATGCCGCGCTACCTACCACTTGCTATATCATGCCTCCCATATTGCCATGTCAAGCCTCTAACCCACCTTTCCTAGCAAACCGTTGTTTGGCTATGTTACCACTTTTGCTCAGCCCCTCGTATAGCGTTGCTAGTTGCAGGTGAAGTTGAAGCTGGTTCCATGTTGGAACATGGATATGTTGGGATATCACAATATCTCTTATTTAAATTAATGCATCTATATACTTGGTAAAGGGTGGAAGGCTCGGCCTTATGTCTGTTGTTTTGTTCCACTCTTGCCGCCCTAGTTTCCGTCATACCGGTGTTATGTTCCTTGATTTTGCGTTCCTTACGCGGTTGGGTGATTTATGGGACCCCCTTGACAGTTCGCTTTGAATAAAACTCCTCCAGCAAGGCCCAACCTTGGTTTTACCATTTGCCTACCTAAGCCTTCTTCCCTTGGGTTCTGCAGACTCAAGGGTCATCTTTATTTACCCCCCCGGGCCAGGGCTCCTTTGAGTGCTGGTCCAAACCGAGCGATGCCCAGCGCCCCCTGGGCAACCAGGGTCTATGCCAACCCGACGTCTTGCTCATCCGGTGTGCCCTGAGAACGAGATATGTGCAGCTCCTATCGGGATTTGTCGGCACATTGGGCGGCTTTGCTGGTCTTGTTTTACCATTGTCGAAATGTCTTGTAGACCGGGATTCCGAGACTGATCGTGTCTTCCCGGGAGAAGGTTTATCCTTCGTTGACCGTGAGAGCTTATAATGGGCTAAGTTGGGACACCCCTGCAGGGTATAAACTTTCGAGAGCCGTGCCCGCGGTTATGTGGCAGATGGGAATTTGTTAATATCCGGTTGTAGAGAACTTGACACTCGACTTAATTAAAACACATCAACCGCGTGTGTAGCCGTGATGGTCTCTTTTTGGCGGAGTCCGGGAAGAGAACACGGCTTTTGGGTTAGGTTTGACATAAGTAGGAGTTCAGGATCACTTCTTGATCATTACTAGTTGACGACCGTTCCGTTGCTCCTCTTCTCGCTCTTATTTGCGTATGTTAGCCACCATATATGCTTAGTGCTTGCTGCAGCTCCACCTCACTACCTTCTCCTACCCATAAGCTTAAATATTCTTGATCTCGCGGGTGTGAGATTGCTGAGTCCTCGTGACTCACAGATACTTCCAAAATAGTTGCAGGTGCCGATGATACCAGTGCATGTGATGCAACCGTGCTCAAGTGGGAGTTCGACGAGGAACTTGGTCGTTACTATGTTTCGTTTCCTGATGATCAGTAGTGGAGCCCAGTTGGGACGATCGGGATCTAGCATTTGGGGTTGTCTTCTTTTATTTTGGTTCCGTAGTCGGACCTATGTGTGTACTCTGATTGATGTATGATTTATTTAAGTATTGTGTGAAGTGGTGATTGTAAGCCAACTCTCTTTATCCCATTCTTGTTCATTACATGGGATTGTGTGAAGATGGCCCTTCTTGCGACAAAACCTACAATGCGGTTATGCCTCTAAGTCGTGCCTCGACACGTGGGAGATATAGTCGCATCGTGGGCGTTACAAGTTGGTAATCAGAGCCATCCCCGACTTAGGAGCCCCCTGCTTGATCGAATCGCTGGCGTTGTTAAGTCTAGAACAAAAATGTTTCGAGTCTTAGGATTATATATATCGGAGAGTAGGATTCTTTTTACTCCCCAGTCCCTTCGTCGCTCTGGTGAGGCCTCCTGACGTAGATGTTTTGACTTTCCTCTCCTCAAATTTCACAAAAAAAAATTTAGGATCACGCGGGTATCTTGGAATCGTTTTGATGGTTTTGTGACGAGAACATTGTTCTTGGTGCCTCCTGACATTTAGGGGTTGTGGCAGTGTCCCGGGGAGTTGAGCTCCGAGGTGTTGTCGTCACAATTTTATCGTTGCAGTTCTGGAATACCTGAGTTTCGCCGACATCGAAAATCTCTTTTATGCAGTTGTTGGTGAGATCACCTCGACGCCACCCAGTACTGGGGCGGGAGTTCGGGAGTATTGCCATAACTCGTATAATGGATGCTTTTCGAAGGTTGAGGTAAATGATTTCCGAAGGTTTCTTGGTTATGTGTTGACGGATGGATACAGCTGGATCTAGGTATTGTTAGTTTGGGTGAGATATATTGTGTCCCCTGTATCCCCAACACCAGATTGCATAACCAGAAAGTTTCGGGAGTTTATAAGTGGGAATTCAAGTATCTCGTAGGATATCTTTCCAACACACACATGATACGATATGGGATCTATCATATGTTTGTTTCCGGCTTATTCTGCAAGCCAATCCTTTGTTTTGGTTTTGTTTTGTTTTGTGGTATTCGAGTAGCTTCAATGCCAAGTGTTGATTCCATACCTTATTCTAAGCGGTGTTCTCATATTTCTATGTGGATGTTAATCCTTCTTGATCGTCTAGGTTGTCTTTTGAATTCTTTTCAACCTGTGTGCTTCTCTTCAAATTAATCATATCCTTTCAATATTTGCTAGATCAATTCTAAGTTTTCTCAACGGTGTTTGTTTCATCCGTCCCAAGTCGTCTTTGTTTTCCCGCCCTCCCACCCTTTTCTTCAAGGACTTAGATTTTTTTAACCAAGTATCCTTTTATTGATGGGAAGTCTCTCCATTCTTTTCCGTCAATGTTCTTATCCGGTGGTTCTCAGGATGATACTAATGGAGTTTCGAGTTCATCATTCTTCGTTTTCTTTCTTATCTGGTGGACTCAATTCAAGCTTTCGGTGTTGATCATATCTTTTCCTCGTTTCAAATGCTTTCTCATGCCGGTGTACCTCGTAATCTTCCACCTCTTGCTATTCATGTTTATCTGGAGTGCTAAAGATATCCCAGAAGATTCAAGTTTCTAATCGTAATCCTTTCAAGCTATTTCAAGGTCTTACCTTATTCAAGCCATTTAATTCAACGGCGCAATCTTTCTTTTAAATCGTTCAACGGTGTTTCTTTTGAGTGGGTCCATAACCCACAAATCTTTTTCCAGGATCTTACCTGACTCTTCTAATTTTCCCGAAGCTATTCCCAAATTCTTTTCGAAGTTTGACGTAAGAATGAATTGTCACCAGTCAAATGTCTTTCTCCAAGATCTTTCAAATTCTTTCATCGTTGGTTCAACCTTCTATTCTTCATTCCGGAGTGCCTCAACAATTCATGGTGTTTCTCATCGTCATTCTCGGATTTTGAAGACCGAAGAAGAGTTCCTCTTAAACCCTTACCTGTTCTTCCAAACATTCATGGTTCTAGCGTCATGACATCCTCTCATAATTGTTTTCAATTGTGAGAATTCTTTTCACCCATCCGGAGCAATTCATGAGTCTTTTCAGTTTGATTCTCCAGAGCTCATCATCTCAGAATTACTCATTCCAGCTTTCAGCTCTCGTTCTCCAAATCGGTGCATCATTCAAGTATTCTCTAATCAGCTCATGATCTCTTCGTTCTCGTGTATCTAAATCCCCTCAAGTATCTTCTTTCGTTTTCCAATTCTTCCCGGTGAATTGTGCCTTTGCTACTTTCATTTTCAGTTCTTACGATGGTTTGTTTAAGATTCCTCTTCGTTTGGCTTCGTATCAATTCATTTGTTCTCTCATAATCCTACCGGTGGTTTGTTCAACATTCCTATTCCTTTATTATCGTATCAATTCATTCGTTCTTTCCAAATCCTACCGGCGGATCGTTGAAGACCTTCTCAAGTTTGCGCTATATCTCTCTTAATCCTTTCTACGAGAATAACTAGTATGCCAAATCCGTTGCTTGTCATCAATTTAAATTGGTGAAGGATATGCATAACGTAATTCTTATTATGGTTTCATCCAAGTGATCTAGTTTCTTCTTTCCAGAGTTTTTCATCATGTCACATTTCTCGGTTCGAGAGGCTTCATCTTTTTCTTTTCTGGAGTTCCAAGCTTTCTGCATTATCTCGTCGCGAAGCTCCATCTAAATCATCCCAAGGCTTCACCTTGTGTTTTCAACTTCTCTCTCTTTCTATCATCCTAGTTTTACCGGAGTTCTTCATGGAAGGTTCACATGGTGCTTCGTCAAGGATTCCTTTCATTCTTCGATTGTTCTTCAAGATTTCTCTCGGAGTCAAGATCCGTCAAGCTATACTCTAAAATAAACATGGTGCTCAACACATGTTTGTTTTGAGGAGTTCAAGCATTCTTCATCTTGCATTCTGAAGTGCAATTCTTTCTACCTTATCTCTTGAGATGGTGTTATGTCATTCTTGAAAATTTCCCTTCGCGATTCAAGTTGTCAAGAATAAGATATTTTAAATCCATCATTTTCTCTTCATTCAGGAGATGGTCTCAACCTATCAATCCCTCCATTGGAGTTATCTTGGTAAAGATTGCACCTAAAGCTTTCCCTAAGGAATGTTGCTATTCAAATTTTGAGGTCTTTTTCATAAGCCCACTACAAGCTTATCCTTTCGCTGTTGGTTTTCCAAAAACTCCGTTCTAACCTTCTTGGAAGGGTGCTTTCCAAGATAATTTTTGTGGCAGAAGTTGGCATTTTCTTCTCCATTCTTTATTCCAGAAAAAATCTCATCAACATCTCGACTTCGCTCGTTGTTTGAGGTAAGTATAAAGGAGATCAGATCTGTCCCGGGAATCGAAGGATACAGAAATATGGAATCGAGCACAGATTATAGGAAACAAGCAAACAGAACAGGTTGGATCCCATCTTTAACTGCACAGAGCAGCAGCCTACTATTGATTGATGATCTTACCTTCTTGAGAGTCGAGGAACAGCAGATGAGATAGCCGAAAGGGGGGGCCCCGGGTAATAGGATCTATTTTCTATTATTTATTTCTTCCGGAGGCATTGTGATGTTGATCTCTTCACGCATCTTCTCGGTTTATGAGGACCGTGTTCTTTTCGTGCTTATCCATTTCCAACCGGAGTGTCGTGCCCTCTTTTCAAGTTCTTCCCATTCTGTCAAGTTTTGCCTCCCTTCTCAACCGGAGTGCTGTCTGAAACCTTTCTGACCCATTGTGCCATTCTTTCAATAGTTCTGGAGGCAGTGTGCTGTTGATTTCATTAAGTATCCTCTCATCTTGTAAAGTTCATGTTCAATTCCTTCCATTTACAGTCGGAGTGCTGTCCAGATTATATCATTCTTATTCCTTCTTTATCTTGTTTTAACCGGAGTGTTGTGTCTATCATTCCTCTTCTAACCGGAGTCTCATCCAAGTGCTTTCTTTTTGCCAAGTTCATATTCTATGCCTTCCATTTCCAACCGGAGTGTTGTCGTAATTGATCCTTATCGTTCCTTGTACATCTCATTTCAACCGGAGTGCTTGCATGTACTTCTTGTCCATTGTAACCCTTTTCTTATGTCTCTCAACCTACAAGGTTCCCGTAATGTTCCTTGTTCCTCTTTTCTAACGGATTGTTTTCAACTTTGTTCATCTTCGTTGTATTCTCTCTTTTAATTCGTTCAATCTCTCAAGGTTCGTGGTTTCACTCGTTTGTCAAAGAAGCAACTTAGTTTACCTCTCCTCTTCCTTTTCTGCTTCTCTCCGGTGCCATCCTAGATCTCGGGACGAGATCCTCTTGTAGTGGTGGAGTGTTGTAATGCCCTGAGACCGATGCTCCAGAAGCCTTCAATGTTCTTCGTTGCCATCGTGTGTTTTATTTTGTCACTGTTGCATTTCATCATGTCATCATACACATTGCATCGGCACTCGTTGTCGTCATTGTTTTAAAACTTGTTTTCGCTCGTAGTTGTGGCGTCCCCCTTGCTTTCGTTGACCGTTTCGAGACCAACCACACTTGCAACGTTGCTCCTCGTTTTCTCTCTTGTCTTCTCCGAGGCCTTTTGTCAGACACTTTGTCTTTGTCGACCCCTCTCAGACCACCCCTCGCGCGCGTCTGAAAATTGTCCCGAACCCGACCCGGGTTGTTGTTACCGTTGGGTTCGGATCATCCCCAAACATCTATAAAACATCTCCGTTTTCTTAATTGGACGCTCTAGCCTACTTATTCTCGACCGCCCGATTACGATCGGACGGACCAAATACCCCTAACCTAATCCAATAACATATATAGCGGGCAACCCTAGTTTTTAGGCCTCCTGTCCCATCCATCCATTCCATCCATCGCGCCGCCACCCCCCTTGTCCTTTCCACATCGGGATCCCCTTCCGATCCATCCAACCACCTACCTCCTCGTCTTGCACAATCAGCCAGCTGCGCCACGCCGAATCGCCCAAGCCCTCTGCTTGTGCCGAGACCACCAGCAGCCGTGCGGCTCCTCCCTCATCCCAGCGGAGCCCCGTCCTCCCCGCGCCTGTCCCGTGCGCCCGGCGCGACGGCGGCAAGCAGCAGCAGCAACCAGGTCACGCCGTCGCTCCCCATGTCTTCTCTCTTTTCCCCGCTACTCCTCTTGAACCTTCCCCGCCGTGGCCGCCTGTCTGCAGGTCACCGACGCACGCGACGGGATCAAGCCGCTGGGGCTTCTGCACCAGCCCTGCGTCCCCTTTCCCCCGCGTCGTTCCCGGACGGCCACCTCGCCAGCATACCAGGGCCCGAGCTCCGCCGTGCCATGCCCGCCTCGCCTCTACCTCCTGTTTCTCTGCATCGAAACAGTGCAGAGGAGGACAAGCACCTCGACCCCGCCTCTCCTACCCGTTGACCGCGTCGCCGGAGCCCCGCAGGTCGCCGACCCTTCCTCTCTGTCCTACGGTCCTCCTCTGCTTTCCCCTCTCTCAATCGCTCTCTCTCTCTCAGGGACGAACAAGGACGCCGCCGCCCCATGGAACTTTCTCTGCCTGGAGCTTCTTCATCTGCATCCGGCCCCCTCCGTCCAGATCCGCCGTCTCCGCCTCCCTGCCATCGTTTCCGGAAAGCAGCCGTGCGCGACCCCGCCGGCCGGATCTGCTCGAGCTCGCCGTCCCCTGCGCCTCAAGTTCCTCCCGCAGGAGCCCCAAGTCCACCTCTGCCCCGCGCCAAGTCCTTTGCCCACACAGCCGCGCGAGGCCCTCTGCTTCACCCTGTGTTGACTGCCTGTATCGCGCAGCCCACCGCCTCCCCAGCCCACTGCGTAGTCAGCCCAGCCTCTCCACCGACCGGGCCGAAGCCCATGGGTGAGCAGCCCCTGGCCTTTTCCCTCTGTTGGGCTTCCTGTCAAGATTCGGCCCAGAGTCTATTTTTTTAGGCTCTGCGATTTTGTCCATTATCCAGAGTATTGCAGATTTGCAGAAAAACCCCTATATGTTCATGCATCTAATAACTAATTAGTCATGCATCATATTAAAATGTTTTCAACGTGTAAAGTGCTTAGGATTTCATCTAGTTTCATAATCTTCTAGTTTCATCCATGTTTAAAATGTTTAACTTGCTGCTTGTTTAAATTTGTATAAATGCCATGTTAAAATGATTTATTTCATAACTAAATAACCGTAGCTCGGATTTAAATAAACTTTATATGTAAATGGGGTAGAACAATGCCTAGTTTAACTTGGTGCACTTTATTTTGCTGTTTAACTGTTGGTAATATGCCCTAGAGGGAATAATAAATGGTTATTATTATATTTCTTTGTTCATGATAATAGTCTATTGTTCATGCTATAATTGTGTTATCCGGAAATCGTAATACATGTGTGAATACATAGACCTCAACATGCCCCTAGTAAGCCTCTAGTTGACTAGCTCGTTGATCAACAGATAGTCATGGTTTCCTGGCTATGGACATGGGATGTCATTGATAACGGGATCACATCATTAGGAGAATGATGTGATGGACAAGACCCAATCCTAAGCATAGCTCAAAGATCGTGTAGTTCGTTTGCTAGAGCTTTTCCAATGTCAAGTATCTGTTCCTTAGACCATGAGATCGTGCAACTCCCGGATACCGTAGGAGTGCTTTGGGTGTGCCAAACGTCACAACGTAACTGGGTGACTATAAAGGTACACTACGGGTATCTCCGAAAGTGTCTGTTGGGTTGGCACAGATCGAGACTGGGATTTGTCACTCCGTGTGACGGAGAGGTATCTCTGGGCCCACTCGGTAATGCATCATCATAATGAGCTCAATGTGACTAAGGGTTAGTCACGGGATCATGCATTCGGTACGAGTAAAGAGACTTGCCGGTAACGAGATTGAACAAGGTATTGGGATACCGACGATCGAATCTCGGGCAAGTAACATACCGATTGACAAAGGGAATTGCATACGGGATTGATTGAATCCTCGACATCGTGGTTCATCCGATGAGATCATCGTGGAACATGTGGGAGCCAACATGGGTATCCAGATCCCGCTGTTGGTTATTGACCGGAGAGGCGTCTCGGTCATGTCTGCATGTCTCCTGAACCCATAGGGTCTACACACTTAAGGTTCGGTGACGCTGGGGTTGTAAAGATATAAGTATGAAATAACTCGAAAGTTGTTCGGAGTCCCGAATGAGATCCCGGACGTCACGAGGAGTTCCGGAATGGTCCGGAGGTAAAGATTTATATATAGGAAGTCCGGTTTCGGCCATCGGGAAGGTTTTCGTGGGTCGCCGGTATTGTACCGGGACCATCGGAAGGGTCCCGGGGGTCCACCGGGTGGGGCCACACATCCCGGAGGGCCCCATGGGCTGAATTGGGAGGGGAGCCAGCACCTAGTGGGCTGGTGCGCCCCCCTTGGGCCTCCCCTGCGCCTAGGGTTGGGAAACCCTAGGGGTGGGGGCGCCCCCACTTGGCTTGGGGGGGGGAAGCCACCCCTTGGCCGCCGCCCCCTTTGGAGATCCATCTCCTAGGGCCGGCGCCCCCAAGGCCCCTATATAAAGAGGGGGAGGGAGGGCAGCGGCACCCCTTCTCTTGGCACCTCCCTCTCCCTCCGTAACACCTCTCCTCCCCGCTTGCGCTTGGCGAAGCCCTGCCGGGATCCTGCTGCATCCACCACCACGCCGTTGTGCTGCTGGATCTTCATCAACCTCTCCTTCCCCCTTGCTGGATCAAGTTGGAGGAGACGTCTTCCCATCCGTTCGACACTAGGTCATCGAAGATTTGGATCACGTCGAGTATGACTCCATCAACCCCGTTCTCTTGAATGCTTCCACGCGCGATCTACAAGGGTATGTAGATGCACTCCTCTCTCCCTCGTTGCTAGATGACTCCATAGATTGATTTTGGTGATGCGTAGAAAATTTTAAAATTCTGCTATGTTCCCCAGCAGTGGCATCATGAGCAAGGTCTATGCGTAGTTTCTATGCACGAGTAGAACACAAAGCAGTTGTGGGCGTCGATATTGTCAATTATCTTGCCGTTACTAGTCTTATCTTGATTCAGCGGAATTGTGGGATGAAGCGGCCCGGACCGACCTTACACGTACGCTTACGTGAGACAGGTTCCACCGACTGACATGCACTAGTTGCATAAGGTGGCTAGCGGGTGTCTGTCTCTCCCACTTTAGTCGGAACGGATTCGATGAAAAGGGTCCTTATGAAGGGTAAATAGAAATTGGCAATCACGTTGTGGTTTTACGTAGGTAAGAAACGTTCTTGCTAGAAACCTATACAAGCCACGTAAAAACTTGCAACAACAATTAGAGGACGTCTAACTTGTTTTTGCAGCATGTGCTATGTGATGTGATATGGCCAGAAGATGTGATGAATGATATATGTGATGTATGAGATTGATCATATTCTTGTAATAGGAATCACGACTTGCATGTCGATGAGTATGACAACCGGCAGGAGCCATAGGAGTTGTCTTTATTATTTTGATGACCTGCGTGTCATTGAATAACGCCATGTAAATTACTTTACTTTATTGCTAAACGCGTTAGCCATAGAAGTAGAAGTAATCGTTGGCGTGACAACTTCATGAAGACACAATGATGGAGATCATGATGATGGAGATCATGGTGTCATGCCGGTGACGAAGATGATCATGGTGCCCCGAAGATGGAGATCAAAGGAGCATAATGATATTGGCCATATCATGTCACTATTTGATTGCATGTGATGTTTATCATGTTTTGCATCTTATTTGCTTAGAACGACGGTAGTAAGTAAGATGATCCCTTATAATAATTTCAAGAAAGTGTTCCCCCTAACTGTGCACCGTTGCGAAGGTTCGTTGTTTCGAAGCACCACGTGATGATCGGGTGTGATAGATTCTAACGTTCGCATACAACGGGTGTTGACGAGCCTAGCATGTACAGACATGGCCTCGGAACACACGCAATACACTTAGGTTGACTTGACGAGCCTAGCATGTATAGACATGGCCTCGGAACACGGAGGACCGAAAGGTCGAGCATGAGTCGTATAGAAGATACGATCAACATGGAGATGTTCACCGATCTTGACTAGTCCGTCTCACGTGATGATCGGACACGGCCTAGTTAACTCGGATCATGTTTCACTTAGATGACTAGAGGGATGTCTATCTGAGTGGGAGTTCATTAAATAATTTGATTAGATGAACTTAATTATCATGAACTTAGTCTAAAATCTTTACAATATGTCTTGTAGATCAAATGGCCCACGTTGTCCTCAACTTCAACGCGTTCCTAGAGAAAACCAAGCTGAAAGATGATGGCAGCAACTATACGGACTGGGTCCGGAACCTGAGGATCATCCTCATAGCTGCCAAGAAAGATTATGTCCTAGAAGCACCGCTAGGTGAAGCACCAATCCCAGAGAACCAAGACGTTATGAACGCTTGGCAGCAGCGTGCTGATGATTACTCCCTCGTTCAGTGCGGCATGCTTTACAGCTTAGAACCGGGTCTCCAAAAGCGTTTTGAGAAACATGGAGCATATGAGATGTTCGAAGAGCTGAAAATGGTTTTCCAAGCTCATGCCCGGGTCGAGAGATATGAAGTCTCCGACAAGTTCTTCAGCTGTAAATGGAGGAAAATAGTTCTGTTAGTGAGCACATACTCAGAATGTCTGGGTTGCACAACCGCTTGTCTCAGCTGGGAGTTAATCTCCCGGATGACGCGGTCATTGACAGAATCCTTCAGTCGCTTCCACCGAGCTACAAGAGCTTCGTGATGAACTTCAATATGCAAGGGATGGAAAAGACCATTCCTGAGGTATATTCAATGCTGAAATCAGCGGAGGTGGAAATCAGAAAAGGAACATCAAGTGTTGATGGTGAATAAAACCACTAAGTTCAAGAAGGGCAAGGGTAAGAAGAACTTCAAGAAGGACGGCAAGGGAGTTGCCGCGCCCGGTAAGCCAGTTGCCGGGAAGAAGTCAAAGAATGGACCCAAGCCTGAGACTGAGTGCTTTTATTGCAAGGGAAGTGGTCACTGGAAGCGGAACTGCCCCAAATACTTAGCGGACAAGAAGGCCGGCAACACCAAAGGTATATGTGATATACATGTAATTGATGTGTACCTTACCAGTACTCGTAGTAGCTCCTGGGTATTTGATACCGGTGCGGTTGCTCATATTTGTAACTCAAACAGGAACTGCGGAATGAACGGAGACTGGCAAAGGACGAGGTGACGATGCGCGTCGGGAATGGTTCCAAGGTCGATGTGATCGCCGTCGGCACGCTACCTCTGCATCTACCTACGGGATTAGTTTTAAACCTCAATAATTGTTATTTAGTGCCAGCTTTGAGCATGAACATTGTATCTGGATCTCGTTTAATTCGAGATGGCTACGCATTTAAATCCGAGAATAATGGTTGTTCTATTTATATGAGAGATATGTTTTATGGTCATGCCCCGCTGGTCAATGGTTTATTCTTGATGAATCTCGAACGTAATGTTACACATATTCATAGTGTGAATACCAAAAGATGTAAAGTTGATAACGATAGTCCCACATACTTGTGGCACTGCCGCCTTGGTCACATTGGTGTCAAGCGCATGAAGAAGCTCCATGCAGATGGACTTTTGGAGTCTCTTGATTACGAATCATTTGACACGTGCGAACCATGCCTCATGGGTAAATGACCAAGACTCCGTTCTCCGGAACAATGGAGCGAGCAACCAACTTATTGGAAATCATACATACCGATGTGTGCGGTCCAATGAGTGTTGAGGCTCGCGGAGGCTATCGTTATGTTCTCACTCTCACTGATGACTTAAGTAGATATGGGTATGTCTACCTAATGAAACACAAGTCTGAAACCTTTGAAAAGTTCAAGGAATTTCAGAGTGAGGTTGAGAATCAACGTGACAGGAAAATCAAATTCTTACGATCAGATCGTGGAGGAGAATATTTAAGTCACGAATTTGGCACACACTTAAGAAATGTGGAATAGTTTCACAACTCACGCCGCCTGGAACACCTCAGCGAAATGGTGTGTCCCGAACGTCGTAATCGCACTCTATTGGATATGGTGCGATCTATGATGTCTCTTACCGATTTACCGCTGTCATTTTGGGGCTATGCTTTAGAGACTGCCGCATTCACTTTAAATAGGGCTCCTTCGAAATCCATTGAGACGACACCATATGAATTATGGTTTGGGAAGAAACCTAAGCTGTCGTTTCTAAAATTTGGGGATGCGATGCTTATGTCAAGAAACTTCAACCTGAAAAGCTCGAACCCAAATCGGAAAAATGAGTCTTCATAGGATACCCTGAAGGAAACTATTGGGTACACCTTCTACCTCAGATCCGAAGGCAAGATCTTTGTTGCCAAGAATGGGTCCTTTCTAGAGAAAGAGTTTCTCTCGAAAGAAATAAGTGGGAGGAAAGTAGAACTTGATGAAGTATTACCTCTTGAACCGGTAAGTGGCGCGGCTCAAGAAAATGTTCCTGAGGTGCCTGCACCGACTAGAGAGGACGTTGATGATGATGATCATGAAACTTCAGATCAAGTTGCTACTGAACTTCGTAGGTCCACAAGGACACGTTCCGCACCAGAGTGGTACGGCAACCCTGTCCTGGAAATCATGTTGTTAGACAACGGTGAACCTTCGAACTATGAAGAAGCGATGGCGGGCCCGGATTCCGACAAATGGCTAGAAGCCATGAAATCCGAGATAGGATCCATGTATGAAAACGAAGTATGGACTTTGACTGACTTGCCCGATGATCGGCGAGCCATAGAAAACAAATGGATCTTTAAGAAGAAGACAGACGCGGATGGTAATGTAACCATCTATAAGGCTCGACTTGTCGCTAAGGGTTATCGACAAGTTCAAGGGGTTGACTACGATGAGACTTTCTCACCCGTAGCGAAGCTGAAGTCCGTCCGAATCATGTTAGCAATTGCCGCATACTATGATTATGAGATATGGCAGATGGACGTCAAAACGGCATTCCTTAATGGCTTCCTTAAGGAAGAGTTGTATATGATGCAGCCGGAAGGTTTTGTCGATCCTAAGAATGCTGACAATGTGTGCAAGCTCCAACGCTCGATTTATGGGCTGGTGCAAGCGTCTCGGAGTTGGAACATTCGTTTTGATGAGATGATCAAAGCGTTTGGGTTTACACAGACTTATGGAGAAGCATGCATTTACAAGAAAGTGAGTGGGAGCTCTGTAGCATTTCTCGTATTGTATGTGGATGACATACTGTTGATGGGAAATGATATAGAATTCTTGGAAAGCATAAAGGCCTACTTGAACAAGTGTTTTTCAATGAAGGATCTTGGAGAAGATGCTTATATATTAGGCATCAAGATCTATAGAGATAGATCGGGACGCCTCATTGGTCTTTCACAGAGTACGTACCTTGACAAGATATTGAAGAAGTTCAAAATGGATCAGTCAAAGAAAGGGTTCTTGCCTTTATTGCAAGGTACGAGATTGAGCATGGCTCAATGCCCGACCACGGTAGAAGATAGAGAAAAGATGAGTGTCGTCTCCTATGCCTCGGCCATAGGGTCTATTATGTATGCCATGCTGTGTACCAGACCTGATGTAAACCTTGCCGTAAGTTTGGTAGGAAGGTACCAAAGTAATCCCGGCATGGAACACTGGACAGCGGTCAAGAATATCCTGAAGTACCTGAAAAGGACTAAGGATATGTTTCTCGTTTATGGAGGTGACGAAGAGCTCGTCGTAAAGGGTTACGTCGACGCTAGCTTCGACACAGATCTGGATGACTCGAAGTCACAAACCGGATACGTGTATATTTTGAATGGAGGGGCAGTAAGCTGGTGCAGTTGCAAGCAAAGCGTCGTGGCGGGATCTACATGTGAAGCGGAGTACATGGCAGCCTCGGAGGCAGCACAGGAAGCAGTCTGGATGAAGGAGTTCATTACCGACCTAGGGGTGATTCCCAATGCGTCGGGCCCGATGACTCTCTTCTGTGACAACACTGGAGCTATTGCCCTTGCCAAGGAGCCCAGGTTTCACAGGAAGACCAGGCATATCAAGCGTCGCTTCAACTCCATTCGTGAAAGTGTTCAAAATGGAGACATAGATATTTGTAAAGTACATACGGACCTGAATGTAGCAGATCCGTTGACTAAACCTCTCCCTAGAGCAAAACATGATCAACACCAGGACGCAATGGGTGTTCGATTCATCACAATGTAACTAGATTATTGACTCTAGTGCAAGTGGGAGACTGTTGGAAATATGCCCTAGAGGCAATAATAAATGGTTATTATTATATTTCTTTGTTCATGATAATTGTCTATTGTTCATGCTATAATTGTGTTATCCGGAAATCGTAATACATGTGTGAATACATAGACCACAACATGTCCCTAGTGAGCCTCTAGTTGACTAGCTCGTTGATCAACAGATAGTCATGGTTTCCTGACTATGGACATGGATGTCATTGATAACGGGATCACATCATTAGGAGAATGATGTGATGGACAAGACCCAATCCTAAGCATAGCTCAAAGATCGTGTAGTTCGTTTGCTAGAGCTTTTCCAATGTCAAGTATCATTTCCTTAGACCATGAGATTGTGCAACTCCCGGATACCGTAGGAGTGCTTTGGGTGTGCCAAACGTCACAACGTAACTGGGTGACTATAAAGGTACACTACAGGTATCTCCGAAAGTGTCTGTTGGGTTGGCACGAATCGAGACTGGGATTTGTCACTCCGTATGACGGAGAGGTATCTCTGGGCCCACTCGGTAATGCATCATCATAATGAGCTCAATGTGACCAAGTGGTTGATCACGGGATCATGCATTACGGTACGAGTAAAGAGACTTGCCGGTAACGAGATTGAATGAGGTATTGGGATACCGACGATCGAGTCTCGGGCAAGTAACATACCGATTGACAAAGGGAATTGTATACGGATTGATTGATTCCTCGACATCGTGGTTCATCTGATGAGATCATCGTGGAGCATGTGGGAGCCAACATGGGTATCCTGATCCCGTTGTTGGTTATTGACCGGAGAGGCGTCTCGGTCATGTCTGCATGTCTCCCGAACCCGTAGGGTCTACACACTTAAGGTTCGGTGACGCTAGGGTTGTAAAGATATTACTATGCAGTAACCCGAAAGTTGTTCGGTGTCCCGGATGAGATCCCAGATGTCACAAGGAGTTCCGGAATGGTCCGGAGGTAAAGATTTATATATAGGAAGTCCAGTTTCGGCCATCGGGAAGGTTTCGGGGGTCGCCGGTATTGTACCGGGACCACCGGAAGGGTCCCAGGGGTCCACCGGGTGGGCCACCCATCCAGGAGGGCCCCATGGGCTGAATTGGGAGGGGAGCCAGCCCCTAGTGGGCTGGTGCACCCCTCCTTGGGCCTTCCCTGTGCCCAGGGTTGGGAAACCCTAGGGGTGGGGGCGCCCCCCACTTGGCTTGGGGGGGAAGCCACCCCTTGGTCGCCGCCCCCTTTGGAGATCCATCTCCTAGGGCCGGCGCCCCCTTTGGAGATCCATCTCCTAGGGCCGGCGCCCCCCAAGGCCCCTATATAAAGAGGGGGGAGGGACGGCAGTGGCACCCCTTGCTCTTGGCGCCTCCCTCTCCCCTGCACACCTCTCCCTCCGCTAGTGCTTGGCGAAGCCTGCCGGGATCCCGCTACATCCACCACACGCCGTCGTGCTGCTGGATCTCCATCAACCTCTCCTTCCCCCTTGCTTGGATCAAGAAGGAGGAGACGTCGCTGCTCCGTACGTGTGTTGAACGCGGAGGTGCTGTCGTTCGGGCACTCGTCATCGGTGATTTGGATCACGGCGGCGAGTACGACTCATCAACCTGTCATTGGAACGCTTCGCTCGCGATCTACAAGGGTATGTAGATGCACTCCTTTCCCTCGTTGCTAGTATCTCCATAGATGGATCTTTGGTGATGCGTAGGATATTTTAAAAATTCTGCTACGATCCCAAATTAACAACATTAAATTGTGTTTAGGGCAGAACAGTACCAAATCTAAAAATATGGACATGAGGATTTTCCGGAATTGTTGTTTGTTGTTCCGGCCTCATTTATATTTGCCTAGATAGGTAGTTTTCATATGATTCACCTCTTGCCATGTTTAACAACATTTATATTTGTTGGGTACTAACCGAGAGAGAATTAAATGAGTCATGTGGTGCTTCTTCAATTAGCAACTTGTTGGCATATTGAGCTTCACTTAATTTGTAGTATTGTTTGTGCACTTTGCCATGCATGCCTCATTAAATTGGACTTGCATCATACTTGTTTGTGCATCATGCCATGTGTATGTGGTGGTTGTTTACTATGTTGTTTGTTTCTTTCCGGGTTGCTTCTCTCGTTAGCTTCGGTTTCGTTCTGGAGTTGTGAGGATTCGTTCGACTACATCCGTTTGTCTTCTTCATGGACTCATTCTTCTTCTAACGGGATCTCAGGCAAGATGACCATACCCTCGAAATCACTTCTATCTTTGCTTGCTAGTTGTTCGCTCTATCTGCTAAGGCGCGCTACCTACCACTTGCTATATCATGCCTCCCATATTGCCATGTCAAGCTCTAACCACCCTTTCCTAGCAAACCGTTGTTTGGCTATGTTACCGCTTTTGCTCAGCCCCTCGTATAGCGTTGCTAGTTGCAGGTGAAGTTGAAGCTGGTACCATGTTGGAACATGGATATGTTGGGATAACACAATATCTCTTATTTAAATTAATGCATCTATATACTTGGTAAAGGGTGGAAGGCTCGGCCTTATGCCTGGTGTTTTGTTCCACTCTTGCCGCCCTAGTTTCCATCATACCGGTGTTATGTTCCTTGATTTGGCGTTCCTTACGCGTGGGAGATTTATGGGACCCCCTTGACAGTTCGCTTTGAATAAAACTCCTCCAGCAAGGCCCAACCTTGGTTTTACCATTTGCCTACCTAAGCCTTCTTCCCTTGGGTTCTGCAGACTCAAGGGTCATCTTTATTTACCCACCCGGGCCAGTGCTCCTTCGAGTGCTGGTCCAAACCGAGCGATGTCCGGCGCCCCCTGGGCAACCATGGTCTATGCCAACCCGACGTCTTGCTCATCCGGTGTGCCCCGAGAACGAGATATGTGCAGCTCCTATCGAGATTTGTCGGCACATCGGGCGGCTTTACTGGTCTTGTTTTACCATTGTCGAAATGTCTTGTAGACCGGGATTCCGAGACTGGTCGGATCTTCCCGGGAGAAGGTTTATCCTTCGTTGACCGTGAGAGCTTATAATGGGCTAAGTTGGGACACCCCTGCAGGGTATAAACTTTCGAGAGCCGTGCCCGCGGTTATGTGGCAGATGGGAATTTGTTAATATCCGGTTGTAGAGAACTTGACACTCGACTTAATTAAAACACATCAACCGCGTGTGTATCCGTGATGGTCTCTTTTCGGTGGAGTCCGAGAAGAGAACACGGCTTTTGGGTTAGGTTTGACGTAAGTAGGAGTTCAGGATCACTTCTTGATCATTACTAGTTGACGACCGTTCCGTTGCTCCTCTTCTCGCTCTTATTTGCGTATGTTAGCCACCATATATGCTTAGTGCTTGCTGCAGCTCCACCTCACTACCTTCTCCTACCCATAAGCTTAAATAGTCTTGATCTCGCGGGTGTGAGATTGCTGAGTCCTCGTGACTCACAGATACTTCCAAAACAGTTGCAGGTGCCGATGATACCAGTGCAGGTGATGCAACCGTGCTCAAGTGGGAGTTCGACGAGGACCTTGGTCGTTACTATGTTTCATTTCCTGATGATCAGTAGTGGAGCCCAGTTGGGACGATCGGGGATCTAGTATTTGGGGTTGTCTTCTTTTATTTTGGTTCCGTAGTCGGACCTATGTGTGTACTCTGATTGATGTATGATTTATTTAAGTATTGTGTGAAGTGGCGATTGTAAGCCAACTCTCTTTATCCCATTCTTGTTCATTACATGGGATTGAGTGAAGATGACCCATCTTGCGACAAAACCTACAATGCGGTTATGCCTCTAAGTCGTGCCTCGACACGTGGGAGATATAGTCGCATCGTGGGCGTTACAACTTCCACCCCGATTTCCACAACATGCACCACTACACGTAAGTGTCCAAAAAATGGACTATCGCATTATCAACATTTTTTAGCCAAAACAAGTAAGTTGTTTTTAAATTGCTTGAAAATAGCAAGGTTTCTGTTAAATTATAATTTCATTAATTACACATTATAACGTGCATTTTTTGTCCCTCAAAAAGGGGTGCATTCCTTTTTGTAAACCCATAAAATTACTTCCTTCCCCTCGGAAAAACAAATCCTTCTTCACCCTCTCACGATCACGTTCACGGTGGCCTCGCCCTATAATCTAGGAGTGGTCGATCCAATCTCCCCACGGGGGACAACTTCCACGCACTATCTATCTTGGTTGGTTGCAACCATCTCGCCATCACGGTTTTTTATGGGAAAATCACATTCTTTTGTTTTTCCTTCCAAAGGTATGTGGCGAAAAAACATGGAACAAAAATTGTAGAAGGCATGGTGGGATACGTGCACATGTTGTCTTTTTGTACTATAAGTGCACTTGTTGGCAAGTTACATGTGCACGTGCCATGTTTCATTTTTATTGAAAATTATGTTGTACACCTTTACATAGACGCTTCAATTATTGTTTTCGTATGTTAATAATTCCTAAATATTGAAATTCAGCATGCACATAACACATGGCTTCCAAGCTTCGTCAGCGACCACTTGGATTCGTCTGGTATATGCCCGCTGTCTGGTATTGGGCAGGGGAATGTGGATCCATGTGATGCCATGCGTTTCATCTAGACCCATGTCATGCACCCCCAACCAATCGGGCCGACATCATGTGCCACTAGGCTTGTCGATCCTAACCATGCGCTAGTGTCCACCATGGGTAGAGATGCTCACGTGCACAGGTTTGCTGGCACTAGTGAATGACGTCGTATCTCGGTGTGCAATATGTGTAGTCGCGTGTTGCTTTGACATACCTGGCATGCCGAGGGAAGGGACTCGTGTCGGAGGTCCAACGAACCGAGGTGGGGTCAATAATGGATGGATGGTGTGGGTGAACCTGGAAAACGGTGCATGGTTTGAGTGAAGCTAGCTAGGTGTGCATGGCTGGGGGCTAGATGGATAATGAGTGCGCATGCATCTTGTGTACATTGTCAAGGTTGACCGGTGAGTGTCTACTTGGCCACGGGTGCATGCATGGTGTGGGTCCAGTTGGCGTGCGGCGCACGGGACGAGCCTTGGTTGCTAGGGTCCACATCTTGCGGCACGGAGTTCTGAAGCAGATGAAGGGGCAGGCCCCGCACACCGTTCATAGGCCAGACTCGTTTCCTCTCAATGGACAATGGCTCCGAGGCGGCCCTTCTCTTTGGTGGCACATGGCCCATATATATGGACCAAAGAGCTTAGCATGTGATTGTTACCCAATTCCCTGCTATGATTTCATGTGGCCGCGGTATAGATCGTGAATTCCCGATGATACTACCCTAGAAATGCGGCAACTGTCCCGAATATGGCACGCGGGACCCAAGAAAGGCCGGGACCTAGCATGCACGTTTGGATTGTTCTCCGTTGACCCGAGAGAAAGCACCGATGAAAACGGAGGAACGGGCCCGCACTCAGTGCGCAAACCGGATGCGTTACCTCAAGGTAGCTAGATCCAAACCATGCACCCCTGCCGTCTAGACTCATGTGGCGCACCACTTACGCAGTAGACCCACACCACTTACACCGGCCCCCAAGCCAAGCATTCCCCCCGGGTAGACTCATATGTCGCACACCACAAAATAGAATTAGCACAAGACTTTCACCCCGATTCACCAGGTTACTACCTTGTGCACCCCTAGCCAGCATGATACACTGCATGCACCTAGAGCCACCTGGGCCCACAGCATGCACCACTACATGTACGTGTCCACAAAACAAACTAACCCATAATCAACTTTATTTTGCCAAAACAATTTAGTTATTTTTATAATGGCTTGAAAATAGCAAGGTTTCTGTTAAATAATAATTTCCTTAATTACAATAAGGTCCATTTTGTAACCACACAAAATTCCCACCTTCCCTCGAAAAAAAGAATTCTTCTCTCACGATCATGATGGCCTGACCCTATAATCTAGGAGTCGATCCAATCTCCCCACGGGGGCCAAGTTGCACGCAGTAGATATTTTTGGTTGGTTGCAAATTTCTCTCCAAAACGGTTTATTATGAGAAAATCACCTTATATTTTTATTATTTCCGAAGACATGTGGCGATAAAAGCATGGAACAAAATCGTAGGAGGCACGGTTGGATACGTGCACATGCTGTCTTTTTCTACTACAACTGGACCTGTTGGCAAATTGCATGTGCACGTGTCATGTTTCAATTTATCTTGAAAATTTTGTTGTACACATTTACATAGGCGATCGTATTGTTGTTTTCATATGTTAATAATCCCTAAATATTGACCATGTGACACATATGGTAAGCAATCCAAACAATTCAAAAAAAATATCCCTAAATATTGAATTTAAGCATGCTCCTAGAAATTATCAGTCATAGAACCAACATCTCTTTCGTAGAGATTAAGGTACTTCCACATTAAATCTAATACAATAAATTCAAAGGATCAACTTAATACATTAACAGCACATAGGGATGTAGCCCAGGAATCCAACGAGTAGAGAGAAAAGGAGGAACAAAAGCTGGAAGAAGAAGGATCAGCCAGCAGCAGCGCCATCAGCCTCCTAGCCTCACAACTCCAGGTCTCCAGCCTTGTGAACTCCAGTTTTTTTCCTGTGAAACACGAATGGCAAAGTTGCTGTTACAGGTTAGGACTTAGTGAAAATTACAGTTATGTTGAAACAGTTATAATGACAAACAGTGTTGACATGATGGTTACAACAAGCAAACAAAACCAAGCTCACAAGTGCAACTTACTTTTAACATCAAAAAATTATATTAACATGGCCACTTTAGAGTAAGATTTTACCATGCAACATAAACTTGTCATAGCAACAAAAGGCATGGCATGAAAGTATTGACAACATAATGCAAATAAATTTTAGGAAGCATGGCCATAGAAGTTATATTTTTAGTGGCAACCTTCAAGCAAAGTTGCATAGTTTTATAACAGAAAGGGCTGCTAGTTATTGGTAGAGGCACACTGAGGTTGGCTAGCCATCGAGGATGACCAGTGGGCCAGGGGCCACATGACTGGGAGCATTTGTGTGTGCGTGACTGCCGTGGGACCCGGATGTCAGTGGCTTACTTTGAAAACAAAAGGGGGGTTTATAGTTTAGTGGGAACCATCAAGCAAATTCGCAAAGTTTTATAGCTGACAGATTTATACTTGCTGAGATGCACAGAGTAAAATGATGGCATGTTGGAGGCAATAAATAAATATGCTACATGGCTTGTCATGGCATCTAATTGCACAGAATGCTAGTACAAATCATGGAGAACAAGACATACAACATGAGCATCTCCATAAGAGCTGGTAGCTCTACCAAAAAGCAATCAACAACTCAAAAAAAAGGTTCAAATATAGTATCAAGCACTTAATAATAGAAAGACACATAACAAATTTTTGGAGTAGAAGTGCAGGTGAACATCAAATACTACCACTACAATAGTACAAATTTAGCCTAGGGTTCATATACATCATAATCCAGCCCCCAAAAGCATGTACTCAATCACTACCACCACAACTGTAAGCACGAGCAGTAGGAAGATTAGGAGTGGGGAAGCTTACTCTAAACAACAGTACCGCCGCCGTTCAGACGAGGGGAGTGGCGAGGGAAGCATGGAGAACGACGGGGAGGCGATGTCGCGACCACTGTCCTCCTCCTCTTGCGCTTCGGAGTCATCTCCGACTCGGTTGGAGGCTCCACAATCTGCAACGGCACCTCGTGCACCGTGGGTTCCTGATCCAGTGGGTGCTCTACCCTGGATCTGAACGCCTACCACCTGCGCCTGTCCCACGGGCTGGACGAATTGGCCTGCTCCATCGCCCACAGGAGGATCTCGATGCCGTGCCTCGGTTGTGCGGGCGGGGGGAAAAGCTTTTTCTTCTCCCTGGATGTCATTTCCCTCAAAGTGGCCATTGCCGTCCAGTTCAACTGCCTTATGTTGTTAAACCAAGAACGGATCTCCATCAACCTGGCCATCTTTACCTGGTCGCCGCCGGCGATCTGCTCCTCCATCGAGGTCCTTGCGTGGATGGAAGAAGGGGGTGGGATGTGGAAGAGGAGACGAGCAAAGTTGCGGCCGCGAGAAGGAGGAGAAGGAGAGGGAGGAGATGTCGCGGTTGTAATGGCGATGGGTGAGGGGAAGTACGATGGCGGCGGCGGTTCTGCATTGGAAGAGAGGGGCGGCGCGTGATTGTTTTCTTCCTATGACTTTTTTTGAGACAATTTTTTCCTATGACTAAAATGCCAGAGATTAAAACGGTTCCAAAAAAGCCCAACCACTGTAAAACTTTGTATAATAAATATAGATAATTCGGGCCAACCAAAGCCCACAACATGAATTAATAGTACGCTTACAACTTAAATAACACCAAGACAAATATAGATAGATAGATTTTTTAGCTAAAAAAGATAGATAGATAGATGACCGCCGCTTCTCCACCAGGCTCCTCCTTGCTCCTCCTCCGGGCGCCCTTCACTGCTCCTCCGCGGTGTTGTTGATGGGGTACGGCAGAGTGTGCATGCACTCGTCGGTGGGGAAGACGTTGTCGTAGTCCGTGAAGATGTTATGGGTGGTGAAAGCTATGAACTCGTAGCCACACCAGAACACGCGGCCGAGGAGGTAGAACGCGTCGAAGGGGTTGGTGACGTGGGCAAGGATAGCAACCACAACCCCGTTGTGGATGACCTCCTCGACTCGTTACATCCTTGGAGATCCTCGAGGGAGGTGCCCGTAGCCGGCCCCAAGGAAGAAGTCGGTGAACCCCCTTGCGCCCCTCCACCTTGACATCGCCCACACACGAAGGGTGCTCTCGACGTACACCCCGGCGGGGTAGAGCATCTCCGGCACAGGGGGGAGTGGTAGGTTGGCCCGGTGTACTGCATGGCTGCGGCGGGCTGGTTCTTGGGGCTGTTTGAGGTGAAGAAGAAGAAGGGCAGGCGCAAAATGCAGGTGGGAGAGTATGGGAGATGGATGAAGGGTGTGAGAGGAAGAGGAACATGATAGGTGGCTTAAATAGCCACCGTGGCAGTAATGGGGTCAAATGTGAACAAATTTTCCACCCACCGTGGCATCGGGAGTGTACATGCGTGGGAAACTGTAGTGTGAATCAAAATGTGAAGTTTAAGTGCAGCCCTATGTGCCGTCGGTCGGATCAACCGGGGACGGCTCTACGGCGCGTGCTCCTTCGTGTATGTGCACGCATGCAACGTAGGCTGAAGCGGATGCATGCGTGCAACCGCATGCAACGTAGGCTCGCTCGGGCGCATGCAACGGCGGCGGACATCGCTCGGTCCAACGGGTGGGCTTCTTTACACAACCCAATGACACGATGCATGGCAGCCCACCCTCGAGCGCAGAAAAAAAAGTAAGTATTATATGATTTATCGACGCGAAAGCCCTAGATAATCCTTACAACGTCAAAAAGCTACGAAACTTGGCAATGATGCTAGTCATGTTGGTACAAGGTTGTTGGTCCACTTCAGGGATGTCGACAAAAACATGCTTTGTGACGGACCCTTCCCGTCCCGAAAGGCCTCCCATGAAGCAGGTTCAGAATGACACCGAATTTTGCCAGGATGTAAGTCCAATGAGATCAACACTTGTTCATGTTGGCCAATGTGGGACTGACCGTCGAAGGAGATAAAGATTGATAATTGTTCATGTGGGCCCATATTTTTTTACATTTGGTGTCGATAGAACATAGAAAACAAACATGACTATATGCTTTTAGGTCTTCACCCTCCACAATTTGTTGGCCAACTCAGCAGGTTTTGCCTTAAGATGCCACCTCTTTCTGTAAGCTGCAATTGCTATGGTTTTGGAATGCTGGTTCTCTTTCCTGCAGAACAGGCATTTATAGAGATCGTTACGCCGGTACACAATCTTTGCAGCCATGAGCCACTTGAAGATTTTCTTTCTGAAAGCTTCCCTCAGCTGTAGGTAGTTCTCCAATTCTTCCAAATCTGCAATCTGGTATTAGAAGAAAAAAAATCTCATGCCAGCGAATTGTACATTATATCAAAGGCAGGCATAAATGTATTGTTTTTTCTTTCTATTGGTTTCCTAAAACTTTGTTTATATGAAAGACAGGCATAAAATGGAATACAAATGATCCATTCATCTAAATTTGCAAACCCTAGGACTGATAACCATACGATTAATCAAAAAAAAGGCGAACAGTACGATTGTCTATATGAATAGTGAGGAATAACAAGAGAGCAATTTCTAGGGTTAACCTCGAGAAGGCAAATTCTAGGGTTAATATCTGCAGACACTAACCGATTCGTCGTCGTTGGTGCTGTGTTGGACCAGCTGCGGCTGCGAATCGGCGGCGACGATGTCCTTGTCGACCAGTTCCTTCATGGGGTCCACATCCGCCGCACGGAGCGCACCAGCCATGCACCCTCCCCCGGCAGGTAGGATCATCCTCGCCGGCAAGAATGTGGGCTTTTTGGCGGCGGCGAGTAGTGGGCGGCGACGAAGACGTGGGTGGATAGGCAGAGGCGATACGCTGGAGGCGGGAGCGAGATTTGGGGAGTGAAAATTCAATTTGTTTGGGAGAGAGAGGTCAAGGCCGCGCACAATTCGTCACTTTTGAAATTTAGGTAGAAACATGCACGTATACGGCATCGTGCACACCCAGAGATTTGCCCAAACCAACCAATCAACCAACCAAGTAAAAGTAAAAGTGCACAATGTCAGTCCACAAACGTGGCAATATAAACCGAACACCAAAATAGTGTGTTAAAAAACAGCAAAATAGGAGGGACGTTTTTTTTGTTTTGCGCAGTACTACTAAATACTAGAAGGGAGAACTACTGAAAAAAAGTACTTGAAGGGACAGTTGGCACATTTAATTTCACATGGCATCTACTAGCTTTTTTGTTCATCGCTAGCTATGTTGTACCGATTAGGTAAAATGAATGGATAATTATTAAACCCTAGCTATTGTCAAGGTTTATCGGTGTGTGTCTACGTGGCCAAGTGTGCTTGCACGGTGTGGGTCCAGGTGAGTGTGATGCACGGGACGGGCCTTTGTGGTTAGGGCCCACATGAAGCGGCACCGAATTTTGAGGAAAGTGAAGGAATGAGCCCCACACACCGTCCGCATGCCAGACTTGTTCCCTCCCATTGGCTAGATCCAACATGCGATATGGCCTCGTTTACACTTACCCCGCGTGAGGGTTTATGCATGCCCCTCTCGGTGTTTGACCATACCCTTCATGGGTCATATGATGAGACCACGCCAGGCCCCGTGATGCACCGCCTAGGCACAAACCGGGCGCGTTACCTCTCGGTAGCTAGATCCAAACCATGCACCCCCGCTGTTTAGACCCAAGTGGAGTAGCACCTAGACACATGACCCGCGACACTTGTGCCAGCCCCCGAACCATGCATCCCCGCTGTGTAGACTCATATGTGGCCATGTGTGCATGCATGTTGTGGTTCCAGCTGAGTGCGATGCACAGGACGGTCCTTGGTTACTAGGTCTAACATCACGCGGCAACGAGATTTGAGGCAAATGAAGGAACGGGCCCCGCACTCCCTTCACAGGACAGACGCATTCCCACTCTGTGGCTTGATCCAACATGGGATATGGCCCTAGTTGCCCACAGCCTACGTGAGGGCCTACGCATGCCGCTCTCGATGTTTTACCACACCCTCTAGGGGTCGTATGATTACACTTGCGCTAGGTCCCGTGAATTTTCAGCCCCTCGATAATTTGCATGGATTATAACGGCAGCTGATGAGCATCATAGCCTAGAGAACGGCGTCGAGGCCACCCCTCCCTGTGGTAGCATATGGTGCATATATGGACCAAAGAGCTTAACATGGGGCTTTCATCCCAATCCTTGCTATGATTTCATGTGGCCGCCGTAGATCTTGAACTTTCGATGTTACAACCCTAGAAATGCGGTAAATGTCCCGAATATGGGAGGGAGGGGGGGAGGCCACGCAATAAACGATCCTCATAATTTTATGTTTGTTTTATCTGGCAAGACAAACAAGTTTTTAAAATAAGGATTTTTAGCATGTTTTAATAAGGATTTTATAATTTCACATTATAAGGTGCTTATTTTTTCCTAAAACAAATGTGTTGTAAACGCAAAAAGCTCCACATTGAGCCTCTCACCATCACGTTCATGTTGAACTCACCCTAAAATGAAGGAGAGGTAGATCGAATCTCCCCACGGGGGGAAACCTCCACCTAGTAGCTAAATATGGTTAGTTGAGAATTTCTCCCCAAGTCGTTTTTTGAGGCAAAATCACATTCTTTTTTTCCTCCAATATTGTGGCGAAATACATGGAAGAAAAATCGTGGGAGGCACGGTGGAACGAGTGCACCTGTTTTGCCCCTCCAAAAGTGCACTAGTTGCCATATTGCATGTGACGTGTCACCTGTACAAACAATTGAATTGTCGTTTTTATTGTGTTAACAATTCCTAAATATTGAATTTCAGCATGCACCTACCGCATGTCAGTTAGGTCAAATTTGTTTTATCCAAGCTCCGCCAGCGACCGTACAGATTCTTGTACCATACCCATATCATGCACCCTTAGCCAACCAAGCCGACAACATGCACCGCTAGCCACCTCGATCTAGACCATGCGGTAGTGTCCACGATGGGCAAAGATGCTCAGTTGGACATGTTTGCTGGCACTAGTGCATGATGCCCAATCTCGGTGTGCAAGACGGGTAGCCGTGTGTCGCTTTGACATGCTTGGCTTACGGAGGGAGGGACTGGTTGGAGAACTAACGAACTGAGGTGGGGTCAAGGGTGGATGGATGGTGTGGGTCAACTTGGGTAAAGGGGAACGGTTGGAGGCCATTTGAACAATGTAAGCCATGACTATGGTCATGAGCTACCTCACTTGCCTTACCACAAAATTTTTCATAAGGGGACAGTGTAAACCTAAAAATTTTGAGTTTTATTTTTGGATATCCTGTTTGTTACATTTATGGCATCATGTACAAGAAATTTGGGGTTATTTTGGAGATGGTCAAAAAAATCACTTCATTACAGGCGGACCGTTTGGTCTCACTTAAGCGAGTTTTTCTAACAAGGTCGTTTTTTCGACCACATCCAAATCACCTGAAATTTTGTACACATGATCTTTTCATAAACATAGATAGAATTTGAAAGTTTTCCATTTTTTTTAGAATTTTATATAATTTATAGTGGCTCGGTGAAACTCAGGTACATACCTCCGAGTTTACCCTAAGGGGACAGTGTAAACTTCATTATTGCTGAATTTTCTTTGATAATCATGTTTATTACATGGATGTGACTGTGTAAAAAAATTGGGTGATTTGGAAAAGAAAAAGCCCACCAACTAACAGGAGATATCAAACCCCATGGCCTGCATACGACTAGAAACCCAACCGTATGGGCCAGGATGCAGGCCCGTGGGATGTTGATTTCTCCTGCTAGTAGGCCCCACAGGGCATCCACAGAAGTGGATAGGGAATGTGCTATTTCAGTGAGAGAGGCTCATACAGTTGGTCTCTCAGACGCGTATATAAGTAGGTGCGTGCGCGTCTCGCTTGGCGAGGTGGGACTAAACTCCCACCACCCGTCAGTTGCGCCCGGTGCGTCTCAGCGTTGGGCCAAATTTTGTTGGGCTGTCCCAGGCGAACCTCACCCGCGTGCTGGACCACGCGTCCCTGTAGATGGTTGGGCTGGCCCATCATGTATGCATATCCTTTTTCTTTTTTGTTTTTCACATATTCTCTTTCATTTATTATTATACAGTTCTAAAACAAAGGTTGTTGTAAACGCACAAAATTCCTTCTTCAGCCTCTCACCATCACGTTCACGTTGAACTCACCCTAAAATCAAGGAGTGGTAGATCGAATCTCCCCACGGGGGACAACCTCCACGGAGTAGCTAAATATGGTTACTTCAGATTTTCTTCCCAAGTCATTTTTTGAGGGGAAAATACATTTTTCTTTTTTCCTCCAATATTTGTGGCGAAATACATGGAACAAAAATCATGGGGGCACGGGGGCTACCTGTTTTTCCCCTCCAAAAGTGCACTTGTTGCCAAAATGCATGTGAACGTGTCATATTCCACATTTTCCTTAATACATGTTGTACACCTGCACAAACAATTGAATTGTCGTTTTCATTTTGTTATCAATTCCTAAATCTTGAATTTCAGCATGCACCTATCCCATGGCGTCTCATCCAGGCTCCCACATCAACCACGCAGATTCTTCTACCATGCATGTGTGCTACTCCGGCATCCGGTAAAAGAGAGGGGAATCTTGATCCGATGTGATGCGATTCATGTCTACCCATAGCATGCACCGCTAGGCAACCGGGCCGACAACATGCACTGCTAGCCGCCTCGATCCAGATAATGGGCAGAGATGCTCAGCTGGACATGTTTGTTGGCACTAGTGCATGATGCGCCAATCTTGGTGTGCAAGACGTGTAGCCGTGTGTCGTTTTAACATGCTTGGCATACCGAGGGAAGGGACTCGTCGGAGATCCAACGAACCGAGGTGGGGTAAGGGTGGATGGATGGTGTGGGTCAACTTGGCTAAAGGTTTACGGTGGGTGTCTACGTGGCCAAGTGTGCATGCATGGTGTGAATCCAGCTATGTGTGATGCACTGGACGGGCCTTTTTGGATAGGGCCCACATGAAGCGGCAACGAATTTTGAGGAAAATGAAGGAACGGGCCCCGCACTCCGTCTGCATGCCGAACTCGTTCCCTCCATTGGCTAGATCTAGCATGCGATATGGCATGCCTTCCACATAGCCCGCGTTAGGGCTTATGCGTGCCGCTCTCGGTGTTTGACCACACCCTTCATGGGTCAAACGACGAGACCACGCCAGGCCCCGTGAAGCACCACCTAGACACAAATCGGACGCGTTACCTCTTGGTAGCTATATCCAAAGCACATGCAGACCCGCCGTCTAGACCCACGTGTGGAGCATCATGTAGACGTTTAGACTCATACGTGGACATGCATCCTCTTGGTAGACGTTTAGACTCATGCGTTACCTCTTCGTAGCTAGATCCAAACTGGACTCACACCACTTACGCCAGTGCCTGAACCATGTGTCCCCGCCGTTTAGACTCATACGTGGACATGTGTGCATGGATGTTGTAGGTCCAGTTGAGTGTGATGCACGAGACATGCCTTGGTTACTAGGTCTAACATCACGTAGCATCGAGATTTGAGGCAAATGAAGGAACGGGCCCAACACTCCTTTCACAGGCCGGACGCATTCTCTCTCGATGGCTTGATCCGACATGCGATATGGTCCTGTTTGCACACAGCCTATGTGAGGGCCAATGCATGCTGCTCTCGATGTTTTACCACACCCTCTAGGGGTTGTACGATGACACCACACCAGGTCCGGTGAATTTTTAGCCCCTCACGAATTTGCATTGATTATAACGACAGCAGACGGGCATCATAGCCGTAGAGAACGGCTTCGAGGCCACGCCTCCCGTTGGTAGCATATGGCACATATATGGACCAAAGAGCTTAACATGGGGCACTCATCCCATTCCCTGCTATGATTTCATGGTGGCCGCATAGGATCTTGAACTTTCGAGGTTATAACCATAGAAATGCGGTAAATGGCCCGAATATGTGATGGTGGGGGGGGGGCGAGAAAGACAACGCAATTACCTACCCCCATTATTGAAGTTTGTTTTTTCTGGAAAGAAACAATTTTTTATAAATAAGGAATTTTCAGCACTTATTAATAACGATTATAATTTCACATTGTAAGGTGCATTTTTTCTCCCCAAAACAAACTCCTCCTTGAGCCTCTCACCATCACGTTCACGTTGAACTCACCCAAAAAGGATTTCTCTCTTTTTTACGATTTTCCTTTGTTTTTGTTTTTTTAGACAAAAGGATTTTGCTTTGTGTTTTTATTAGTAACATAGGGTTTTACTTTGTGACTGGTAAGCGGTCTGTGGGCCTGTTTGGTTGTTTCTTTACGAACTGGACCCATGGGCCATTATTTTCTGTGCTTGACACGGATAGGGTTCGTGTCATCACCCCCATCGCCCACACACCCCCGCCCCCTCACCCCCACCCTCCCCACAAACCGCCCCGCCGCGACCCCGCTGCCTACTCGCCTGGCCGCTCTCGACGGTTGGAGCAGAAGAGTGCGGAGTGAGATTGGGAGGCCGCCAGCAAGCACCTAGCGACTACCGGCGACTAGGTGAAGTGAGAAACCCTAACTTGTAATCTTCGACTTCTTTGTTCCTTGTTGTGTTGCCGTTTCGGGAGTTGGATATGGTTTTCAAAGTCAGAGATTAGATAGTTAGGATTTTTAAATCGAAGGTTAGGTGGAAGGCGATGCAGAGATTGAAGGAAGTTTTCTACATCGGTGGCTAGCTGGGTATTTTTTTCTAGGGTTTCGGTATTCCAGGGTTTTCATCACAATGAACAAGTGCAGATGCGTAAAACAATAGCAGCAAATTTCAGCAAACAGCCTTTAAAAACTTTAAAAAATATTGGCCTTGTGCAGTGGCGAATCCAGGAAGAAACCAGAGGGTGGGCTCAAAACTTATAAGCTGGGCTAGTGGATTAAATTCCTTTTTAGGCCGAAATTAGGTTGGGTTTAGTAAGGCAGCCATTAACTTGTAGTCCTAGATTGCAAGTCAACTAAACATTTCTCAGAATAATATTTACTGCAGTGTTTTTTTTGCAGAATATGAAATTTTGATGCAAATATTTGTATCTTTGTAGGGAAATAACAATAAACTCTTAATTCTGTTGCCCAAATTAGTTTTTATTTTAAAGATTATAAATGTGAGGGCGTACAATATATCATAGTTTTTAGGAATTATTTTAGTCTTTATTTTGTGTGGTTATGTAGTACCAGGAAAAAGTGAAGTAAGTTCATTTTCTCCAACATGACAGACAAGTGGCTAATTGAGTTGGTTACCCTGACGATCCTTCGTCCGTCCAGAACAGATTTTCTTTTCTTTTTCAAGGAACATATTGTTGGATGCGGATGTATGTAGATGGGCTGTATGTTGAAGGTGTGTGTGTGTACATTCGGGTGGGCCGAGTAACAGCAGTAGTAGGATTTATGTTTTCATAGGACTTTTCTCAGAGATTACTGCTCAGTCTCAGACACTGCCTTAGTTGTGCTGCAGAGGAGGAGGGGCCAATGCCGCGCGTTGACGCTCGGGGTGAGCCCATGCTGCCGGTCGAGGATGAAGAGAAGGACATGTCTGAACAAGCTGTGGTGCGGCGGGCATGCGCTGCGTTGCGGGGTTATGAGGAGTGGAGGGCGAGCTACCCGCTCAGTTCAAGTGTATGATTGTTGATTACTGATGCAGTACCTTCGTTGATTATACTGTATGATTGTTGCCTAGTGTGTTTACATGCATAAGCCCTTTTCTTAAATTCTCATCCTTTGCTTTTCTTCATTTTATTTTGTTTACATAGGTGGTGTGCATTACCTGTCGACAGGACTGCAACAGGCCCAATGCTGATGGGTTGACATTTACCATCAGGCTAGATGGGGACACTTCAGCTCTGGTATAAATAATCATGTCAATTTTTACTTGTTTTGTGTTTGTTCCCCTCTACTTTGAAGATTAACAATATGTAGGAAATAAATAGCAATTAAATTCTACATCTACAGATCGTGCCATGCTACGCAAGGCACTAGTTCAGCGCCATCCCAGACAGTTCATTGCTTTTTCAAGCGAGAGGGAGCCGCATGTATGATTTTGGCGTGTACAAAGGGAATTCAAGGGCGATCATCTATGGTGAAAACTGGTGCAGGTTTGTTGAAGACTTCGACGTGCGAGAAGGCGACCTTGTCTCCTTCGATTTGACTGAAGACATTCCTATGGTGTACTGCTGCAACCTGCCAAGGACATGCGATCAAAACGAAGAGGGTAAAGATCCTCTAGAATTAGCTGTCATAACAAAGGGAATTAATCTTACGAAGCAAGAGGAGCGTAACCTACATGACCTTTTGGCGATGAAGAAAGGTTATATAGGTGCATTTTTTGTCCACCGCTTCACCAAGTCGAACATAGCAGGAAAGACGATGGTATGTTTTTGGTGTACTAGTATTTTCTATTTTGTATGCAATTTTCTTTGTTTTTTCATGGAGAGAAAGTTTAATGATATGCTATTGTAGCTGAAACCAGTGAATACACTGATGTGTGTTTTTGCATATCCTTTTGTTTCCTATAACTGAAGATCCTTATGTAATATATGTAGATGTAGCTGAAGATCCTTTTGTTTACTGCTCCTTCACATATTTGATAATTTTTTCTTCCTATGACGGTGCATACAGAGATTACCGGTGAAAGTTGTCGACGCCCTGAAGACCCCAGGAGATGGGGAGATACCGGGAGATGGGCTTGCTGGCATTCGGCTGTGCAAGGACAGTTTCATGCCGGTCAAGTACCACAAGTGTGATGATGGCTGCATCATCTTCGGCAAGGGATGGAGTGATTTAGTTGACAGTGAAGAGCTTAAGGTTCATAAAGCCATTCTTTTCGGTTTCAAGGCCACCACCCGTGAACATGCTGACCGAGGAGCCACAAATGTAGCACAACAACGCAAGAGTGTCCTTTACACTAGGTATAGTGCGAAAACTATTTTGTTAGCAGTTATGCATCTATGGGGTTATGTCTTCATTATGTCTTGGGTGATGATGACTATGAGAGGAGGACATGTTGCAGTTAGAGTAAATGCTAGGATTCGGCCCTATTTAGGACTCAAAATAGGTCTTTGACAGGTGGTTGCTTTATTGGCTGCTGTTTCTCTGGCTATAATCATGAACGATGGTAATGCAAATGGAATCGTTAAGGGGTTTTTATTAATATTTTAAATCATGGAGTTAAGATTGTAGAACTACCTATGAGTGTTTGCGTCGGAGAGGAGGGAAGGGCATCAGTTGTGTTCTTGACTCTTTGGCAATGCAGGAATAATGTGAGATTACAAAATGGTATAGTGATCTTATGATTCTTGTTTAGCTAATTTGCTTGTGGATCATGGGATGGTCTATATTGCAGATGAAGGTGGTAAACAAAGAGGTGCTGATGTTGGGAGCAAAGAGGTGTTGATGGTCTATATGCGCAGGCTAGAGCATGTAGCAGGTGAATTGTATAGTTCATCGCAAGTGTGGAGTCACAGGGTAATGCGGTGTCGCCTGCGCATCTCTGCCGTAGTTTTATTTTTTGGACCTTCATGTTAAGTCTGGCTGGGCTTGCTACCATGTATGATTTGTGCTGCTAGTTGATTACTTTAGTTTCTAGTTGTAGTTTGTATCAGGGGCTTGAAAGACCATGTGGTTTCTGTTAATGGAAAATCAGAGGGGGCGACCCTTCTTTTGATTAAAAAAATGAACTTTCTCTATGCAATTAAAAAATAAAATTTCTCTATTCAAACCCAGTTGAGAACAGTATTCATTATAAATCTGAAATAATCTTTTGGTAAAATGGCTATCGCATTCTGTATCATAGCTAGCGAAACCGAAACAAAATAAATGTCTTAAGTATAATATCTCATGAACGTGGATCAAATTAGGCAAGACCGCTAGAATAAAGGATGATTCAACTTGCAGGAAATTTGAACTTACGACTTACTAGCAGTATAATAAAGTTTACAGACTATCAGCTAGATAAATAGAAGAAACATTTTAGGTTGATTCATTCTTCCTTCCGGACTTCTTTGACCGCCTAGATGGTTTGGCGAGATGCTGGCGTTGACTCTCGAACCCCTTCTGGAAGTTCACCAACCGCTTGTATACATCGTAGGTGGCATACGCGTCCATGGAAGCATAATAGATGTTCTTCAAGGGGATAGGTCTTATCATTTCAGCAAAGCGCTCAAAATCCTCGTCATCCTTTTTCTTGGATGGTTTAGGAGGAAAAGGCATGGGTTTCTGAACCCATGGTTCTCTTTCTGTACCGTGTTTCCTAGCAACAAAGTCTCTCTTATCATAACGTTGATTCTTTGATTGTGGGTTATGAAGATCAACAGCAGGTTCAATTTCTACATCATTATCATTACTAGGTTGAGCATCATCATGAACATTATCATTAATATTTTCACTAGGTTCATGTTCATTACCAGATTGTGTTTCAGCATCAGAAATAGAAATTACATTTGGATTCTCAGGTGGTTCAGCAATAGGTTCACTAGAAGTATGCAAAGTCCTACCATTTTTCTTTTTCTTCTTTTTAGAAGAACTGGGTGCATCTATATTATTCCTCTGAGAATCTTGCTCAATTCTCTTAGGGTGGCCTTCAGGATACAAAGGTTCCTGAGTCATTTTACCAGTTCTAGTAGCCACTCTAACAGCATAATCATTTTTCTTACTATTCAATTCATTGAGCAAATCATTTTGAGCTTTAAGTACTTGTTCTACTTGAGTGGTAACCATAGAAGCATGTTTACTAATGAGTTTAAGTTCACCTTTAACTCTAGACATATAATCACCCAAGTGTTCAATCATATAAGCATTTTGTTTTAATTGTCTACCAAAATAATCATTGAAATCTTCTTGCTTAACCATAAAATTATCAAACTCATCCAAACATTGGCTAGCAAACTTAGTAGGAGGGATTTCTGCTTTATCATATCTATAGAGAGAATTTACCTTTACTACCTGTGTCGGGTTATCAAGACCATGAGTTTCTTCAATAGGTGATGAATTAAGACCATATATTTCTTCAACAGGCGGTAAATTAAGACCATTTATTTCTTCAATAGGAGGTAAATTCTTAACATCTTCAGCTTCAATACCTTTTTCTTTCATAGATTTCTTTGCCTCTTGCATATCTTCAGGACTGAGAAATAGAACACCCCTCTTCTTCGGAGTTGGTTTAGGAATTGGTTCAGGAATTGGCTCAGGAAGTGTCCAATTATTTTCATTTGTCAACATATTATTTCAGCTTCATCCAGTGCTCTTTCCCTGAAAACAGAACCAGCACAACTATCCAGGTAATCTCTGGAAGCATCGGTTAGTCCATTATAAAAGATATCAAGTATTTCATTTTTCTTAAGAGGATGACAAGGCAAAGCATTAAGTAATTGGAGAAGCCTCCCCCAAGCTTGTGGGAGACTCTCTTCTTCAATTTGCACAAAGTTGTATATATCCCTTAAAGCAGCTTGTTTCTTATGAGCAGGGAAATATTTAGCAGAGAAGTAATAAATCATATCCTGGGGACTACGCACACAACCAGGATCAAGAGAATTAAACCATATCTTAGCATCACCCTTTAATGAGAATGGAAATATTTTAAGGATATAAAGGTAGCAAGATTTCTCATCATTAGTGAACAGGGTGGCTATATCATTTAGTTTAGTAAGATGTGCCACAACGGTTTCAGATTCATAGCCATAAAAAGGATCAGATTCAACCAAAGTAATTATATCAGGATCAACAGAGAATTCATAATCCTTATCAGTAACACAGATAGGTGAAGTAGCAAAAGCAGGGTCAGGTTTCATTCTAGCATTAAGAGATCGCTGCTTCCATTTAGCTAATAATTTCTTAAGATCACTTCTATCATTGCAAGCTAAAATAGCTCTAGCAGATTCTTCATCCAAAACATAACCTTCGGGCACAACAGGCAATTCATATTTATTAGGGGGAGAGTCTTCATCATCACTATCTTCAATATTATCAGTTTCAATAATTTCATTCTCTCTAGCCCTAGCAAGTTGTTCATCAAGAAATTCACCAAGTGGCAAAGTAGTACCAAGCATAGAAGTAGTTTCATCATAAGTATCATGCATAGCAGAAGTGGCATCATCAATAACATGCGACATATCAGAACGAATAGCAGAAGCAGGTTTATGTGTCGCAAGCTTACTCAAAACAGAAGGTGAATCAAGTGTAGAGCTAGATCGCAGTTCCTTACCTCCCCTCGTAGTTGATGGATAAATTGTTGTTTTTGCGTCTTTCAAGTTCTTCATAGTGACCAGCAGATATAAATCCCAAGTGACTCAAAGAATAGAGCTATGCTCCCCGGCAACGGTGCCAGAAAATAGTCTTGATAACCCACAAGTATAGGGGATCGCAACAGTTTTCGAGGGTAGAGTATTCAACCCAAATTTATTGATTCGACACAAGGGGAGCCAAAGAATATTCTCAAGTATTAGCAGTTGAGTTGTCAGTTCAACCACACCTGGATAACTTAGTATCTGCAGCAAAGTATTTAGTAGCAAAGTAGTATGTAAGTAACGGTAACGGTAGCAAAAGTAATATTTTTAGGTTTTGTAGTGATTGTAACAGTAGCAACGGAAAAGTAAATAAGCGAAGAACAATATATGAAAAGCTCGTAGGCATTGGATCAGTGATGGAGAATTATGCCGGATGTGGTTCATCATGTAACAGTCATAACATAGGGTGACACAGAACTAGCTCCAATTCATCAATGTAATGTAGGCATGTATTCCGAATATAGTCATACGTGCTTATGGAAAAGAACTTGCATGACATCTTTTGTCCTACCCTCCCGTGGCAGCGGGGTCCTAATGGAAACTAAGGGATATTAAGGCCTCCTTTTAATAGAGTACCAGAACAAAGCATTAACACATAGTGAATACATGAACTCCTCAAACTATGGTCATCACCGGGAGTGGTCCCAATTATTGTCACTTCGGGGTTGCCGGATCATAACACATAGTAGGTGACTATAGACTTGCAAGATAGGATCAAGAACTCACATATATTCATGAAAACATAATAGGTTCAGATCTGAAATCATGGCACTCGGGCCCTAGTGACAAGCATTAAGCATAGCAAAGTCATAGCAACATCAATCTCAGAACACAGTGGATACTAGGGATCAAACCCTAACAAAACTAACTCGATTACATGATAAATCTCATCCAACCCATCACCGTCCAGCAAGCCTATGATGGAATTACTCACGCACGGCGGTGAGCATCATGAAATTGGTGATGGAGGATGGTTGATGATGACGATGGCGACGGATTCCCCTCTCCGGAGCCCCGAACGGACTCCAGATCAGCCCACCTGAGAGGTTTTAGGGATTGGCGGCGGCTCCGTATCATAAAACGCGATGAATCCTTCTCCTTGATTTTTTTCTCCCTGAACACGAATATATGGAGTTGGAGTTGAGGTCGGTGGAGTGTCAGGGGGCCCACGAGGCAGGGGGCGCGCCCAGGGGGGCAGGCGCGCCCCCACCCTCGTGGACAGGGTGTGGGCCCCATGACGTGGATTCTTCTTCCAGTATTTTTAATATTTTCCAAAAATATGTTCCGTGGAGTTTCAGGTCATTCCGAGAACTTTTGTTTCTGCACATAAATAACACCATGGCAATTCTGCTGAAAACAGCGTCGGTCCGGGTTAGTTCCATTCAAATCATGCAAGTTAGAGTCCAAAACAAGGGCAAAAGTGTTTGGAAAAGTAGATACGTCGGAGACGTATCAATTATTCAAGACGATGTATTCGAGATTATATATATTATTCGATAATATTCGAGACGATGTATTCGAGATTATATTCGATGATGCATATTATGTACTATGATTATGTTTTTCCTTATTGATTGCATGCATGCATTGTAATTTGAATACTAAATTGTTTTATATTTCTTCTGTATTAGTTAAATAAAAGCTATGGCGGACAATACCGGCAGAGAAGGAGAAGAGGCCATGTTCGAGATCATACGCTCCCCTCGCCGGCCAAATGATCAGAATGAAGAAGATGACGGCTCCCAATATCTGAACAATACTGGGGAGGGTGATATGATATTCGTTCGTGACGACCAAATTGATGAAGTCCAGAACTATGATTATGATGACGAAGAAAATCTTCATCTTGAACTAATAGAGACCTGTGAGGTATATTTATATAAGCAGGCATCTGGTGATCATTACATGTTTTAAATGATTTGAAGATATATTAACAAATCGATCTTTCTTCTTTCAGCCCTCCAGATCAAATCTTCTACAGGCGGCAGGACAGTGCGAGGCCCAGCCAAGAAGTTGAAGGAGGGCGTAAAGTACAACATCGATGCCATCAAAACTGATGGTGAACCAATCGCGCCTAAGAACATTGCGAACAAGTTCGTTCGTCAGTGCGGAGTTCTTGTGAAGGACCAACTCCCGATCTCCACGCAAGAATGAAAAAAGCTAGCAAAGGAACATCGAGATCTTACTTGTGTCGACGATAGAGCAAAAGATCTGCTTTGGGAAACTCTCATGGAACATTTCACCCTACCAGATCATTTCACAGATGCAGATGTGCAAAAAGTGAAGGCCGCTGCTCTTAGGAAGATGGCAATTGCATTCAACAACCACAAGAAAACTATATGGACCAAGTACATCGCAGGAGGAAAGAAGACTCCAGAAATCAAAGGAACACTGGAGAAGCAAAGAGATCACTTGCCCGCTTTCGTGAAATTCAAAGAATCGGAATTATCTAAGGAACGGTCGAGAATAAACAAGGCCAGTGCCGCAAAAAAGGAGCAGTTCCATAAGCTGGGGCCAGGTGGCTACACGGTGGCAATGCCTAAGTGGGATAAGTCTGAGCAAGAGATGGTGGATGCAGCGGTCATTCCAGTTACATTGAGCTAGCCCCCCAGGTGCAGGACTTGGTTCTATGCGCATGGGGGGCGTTGGACCCGAAGATATGCAAGGCTTCGAATAAGGCAAGTCTTAAAGGAGCCGAAGATAAGTTACATTTTGCAATAGAAGAGGCTCGAACGGGGGTGTTCACGCCCAACAGAGAGAACGACGAGCTTACGCGCGCCCTGGGAAATCCTGAACACCCGGGAAGAACACGAGGCAAAGGGGTTGTTTCGTGGTATGAGGGGTTTGCGGACTGGAATGCCGACTACAGAAGTCGTGCGAGAAGGAAGATGGAGGAGGAGAAGAAGAGGAAGCTGGAGGAGGAGCAGAGGAAGCATGAAGCAGAATGCCTTAAAGGCCTAGAATCAAAGCACGCAGAGTTGGCACTCCAATTCCAGCGGCAGCAGCAGCATATCGACTCACTTAGCCAAGAAAGGGGGTCTCAGCAGCGGCCTCAGCTAGCGGATGATCCAGCCTTGGATAGCACCATCCCATCCATGCCGAGAAGCAGCATGGGTTCTGCCCCGAGCGAGGCACTGCTGGATAGATACCCAGTGGATGACATCATGGAGAACACTAATTGTGAGCTACACTTCAAAATGAAGAACATATCCATGAAGGTGGCGGATGATACGCCCATTTTGCATCATGCTTTTATATCAATATTTATCGCATTATGGGTTCTTATTACACATTATGTCACAATACTTATGTCCTTTCTCTCTTATTTTACAAGGTTTACATGAAGAGGGAGAATGCCGGCAGCTGGAATTCTGGGCTGGAAAAGGAGCAAATATTAGAGACCTATTATGCACACTCCAAAAGTTCTGAAACTTCAGGAAGGCACGTTTGGGAATATATAAAAAATATTGGGCGAAGAAAGAACCAGAGGGGGCCACCCACCATCCACGAGGGTGGGGGCACGCCCCCTGCCTCATGGGCCCCTTGGCAGGCCTCCGGTGCCCATCTTTTGCTATATGAAGTCTTTCGCCTTGGAAAAAAATCAGAAGGAAGCTTTCGGGACGAAGCCCCACCGTCTCGAGGTGGAACCTTGGCAGAACCCATCTAGGGCTCCGGCAGAGCTGTTCTGCCGGGGAAACATCCCTCCGGGAGGGGGAAATCGTCACCATCGTCATCACCATCGATCCTCTCATCGGGAGGGGGTCAATCTCCATCAACATCTTCACCAACACCATCTTCTCTCAAACCCTAGTTCATCTCTTGTATCCAATCTTTGTCTCAATACCTTAGATTGGTACCTGTGGGTTTCTAGTAGTGTTGACTACTCCTTGTAATTGATGCTAGTTGGTTTATTTGGTGGATCATATGTTCAGATCCTTTATGCATATTAATACCCCTCTGATTATGAACTTGAATATGCTTTGTGAGTAGTTACGTTTGTTCCTGAGGACATGGGAGAAGTCTTGCTATAAGTAGTCATGTGAATTGGTATCCGTTTGATATTTGGATGAGATGTATGTTGTCTTTCCTCTAGTGGTGTTATGTGAACGTCAACTACATAACACTTCACCATTATTTGGGCCTAGGGGAAGGCATTGGGAAGTAATAAGTAGATGATGGGTTTCTAGAGTGACAGAAGCTTAAGCCCTAGTTTATGCGTTGCTTCGTAAGGGGCTGATTTGGATCCATATGTTTCATGCTATGGTTAGGTTTACCTTAATTCTTCTTTCGTAGTTGCGGATGCTTGCGAGAGGGGTTAATCATAAGTGGGATGCTTGTCCAAGGAAGGGCAGCACCCAAGCACCGATCCACCCACATATCAAATTATCAAAGTAACAAACGCGAATCATACGAGCGTGATGAAAACTAGCTTGACGATAATTCCCATGTGTCCTCGGGAGCGTTTTCCTTTATATAAGAGTTTGTCCAGGCTTGTCCTTTGCTACAAAAAGGATTGGGCCACCTTGCTGCACTTTATTTACTCTTGTTACTTGTTACCCGTTACGAATTACCTTATCACAAAATTATCTGTTACCGATAATTTCAGTGCTTGCAGAGAAAACCTTACTGAAAACCGCTTGTCATTTCCTTCTGCTCCTCGTTGGTTCGACACTCTTACTTATCGAAAGGACTACGATACATCCCCTATACTTGTGGGTCATCAGCGGACGCCGTTGCTTATACAAATCCCCCCAAAGCAACCTTCCATTGCAACCCGATTCCAGCTGGCTATGCTCGTGTCGTGGTTGATGAAGTGGTGGACCAATATTCGGGGCTAGAGCTTGACATTCCTGGAGGTGACGAGGAGCACACACTGGGAGAGGCCATACATCGTATCATCCTATGGAGAAAGGATTGCATCATCTTTCCAAGGCCACCGACACCACCGCGTCAGCCGACTCCTCCTCGAAGTCCGCCACCGCGTCAGCAGACTCCCACTCCTCCAAGTCATCAGCCACCGCCTCAGCAGAGTCCTGCTCCTTCAAGTCTGCCAACGCGTCAGGCCACTCCTCCTCCTCCAAGTTTGGCACCGCGTCAGGCCACTCCTCCTGCTCCAAGTCCGGCACCGCGTCAGCCCACTCCTCCTCCTCGAAGTCAGCCACGTCAGCCGTCTCCGCCGCCTCAGCAACAGCGGAAGAGAGCCGCCACAGCTATGGTGCATAGCGCTACAAGTCAAGGTACATGAGGTACAGGAGGAGGCAAGCGATTTCAATATGGTCCAAGCCTCGCGCCTCTCCCGATGAGGCCTTACGACATGACCGAAGAGCAAAACGAAGTCGAAGTGAAGGCCCAAGTGGACGCCCATTTTGGACCGAAACCGCCACCGCCGCCAAAGGAGAAAGTGCCTGAGCATATCGTTGGCCACTTTATTCGTATGGCTAAAAAACCAGCTCCCAAGCCTGTTGACTCAGACTATGAGCGCCAAATCAGGAAGGCACATCGAGCACGGCTACAAAAGGAGTCATGCTCAAGCTTGAGCCAAGCAGCTGCCAAAAAAGTGGGAAAACCGTTCCCCAGCTAGGAGAACAGGCAGTGCAATCAATGCCCCCGCTCATTATACCAACACATGCGAGTACCGGCGCTGATCAGCTGGTAATAACCGACGAGCATAGAAGGCAGGCTGAAGAGCTCGGTATCACTGTTTATCAACTCCTAGAGCTCGAGCCCATGGATGCGATTAGAGAGGAGGACATAAAACAGAAATATGTCCGCGGCGAACCTTTGGTCAAGCCCGAGGAGGTCAAAAAGCTCTCAACGAGAATGTATGAATTGCATCAATAGTACATGGAAATTACCAAGACTACCAATCGAGAGTCCCTCATGGTGAAAGTCAAGAAAGAGCATTACTTCCATGAGACAGCTCTGTATGTTGAGTATACAGAACTGTTTCAGTTATTCAATCAAGACACACTCGACAAATCTATCGTCAGTTGCTATTGTCTGTAAGTGATTTCTTTCTGTAATTTAAGTCTCAAGCTAGCTGTAGTGCTCTCATTGATCATTACATGTAATTATCCTCACTATATTCTTTTCTGTGGTACTATGCAGGATGAAGATGTATGAAATGAAAAAAGCTGGACGCTATGGCATTGGGTTCATTGACCGAAATACCATTAATGAAGAGACATGGACATATGAACGGTATCGACAAGAAGTAGAGAAAAACATGCTAGAGTTCTTGAAGTGCCTCAATACCAATCGAGATATACTACTTCCTTACAACTTCCTGTGAGTCACACTGTCTTGTACTACAAATTCTGTTTTTGCTTACTAGCTAGATGTTAATAAGTATAGGGTTTAGGGTAGTTGATGAGTGTTATGCACATGCCCGCTTAATTTATACATGCAAACGTATGCGCATGCAGTTACACTGGATCTTGTTAGACATTCAAGTTGAAGAAGGAAAAGTTGAAGTACTGGACTCACTACTTAAAGAACCTAGTGACTACTCAATCGTGAAGGGGATAGTCGACAGGTAATTTCAATAATTATTGAACTATATGTTGGCCTCTTTAGTTCGTCATTTCCTGATATCAACTAATTAATAACTCCTTTATTCATTTTCTTTGCCGGCGGGCAGGGCTTGGCAAAAGTTCATCAAAACGGTTCCAGGCGAATGGAAACCAAAGCTGTATTGGTATCGACCCAAGGTAAGTAATTTAAGTAGTACTCGCTAGCTACCATCTCTTTAATTCTAGTTTCAATACCATTAATTATCATGCTTGATTAATTATTATCTGATTGAATTCTATTCTTGTAAAGGCCATGAATCAGGCGTCGGGGACTGATTAATGTGCATACTACGTTTGCGAGAACATGCGCATGATGGCGTCCGAAAGGAGCACATCTTCTAGACAGCTATGGGTACGTTTGCCAGAATACTATTCACAATTTTTACATCATTATCGATATCTAATCACACAACGACAAATACATGCATATTGATCTCCTTCTTAAAAGTTCAATGAGGTGCGGGATAAGCTCCTACCAACGGATCGCGTACGAGCAATTCAAAAAGGAAATAGCAGGATTTTTGCTCGACCAGGTCATAGATCCCAAAGAATAATACCATTACCCGCTACCGCAGTAATGCCTCCATGTAGAAGAAATTGTATATACCAAATTGTATATATATACATGTGTATGTCTGAATGGTGGTGTCTTGATAACCCACAAGTATAGGGGATCCCAACAGTTTTCGATAAGTAAGAGTGTCGAACCCAACGAGGAGCTAAAGGTAGAACAAATATTCCCTCAAGTTCTATCGACCACCGATACAACTCTACACACGCTTGACGTTCGCTTTACCTAGAACAAGTATGAAACTAGAAGTACTTTGTAGCACTAGTAGAAAACTGGGCTTTGGTCACAGGGCAATATTCACATTAGTCCCGGTTCAGTCACGAACCGGGACTAATGTGAGCATTGGTCCCGGTTCAGTCACGAACCGGGACTAATGTGAGCATTGGTCCCGGTTCGTGCAGCCAGGGGCCTGCCGGGCCTCGTGGGGGCATTGGTCCCGGTTCGTCCAGACCCGTTGGTCCCGGTTGGTGTGACAAACCGGGACCAATGGACCACGCTCCTGGCCCACCACCCTTTAGTCCCGGTTCCTACCACAAACCGGGACTAAAGGGCTGGTCCTAGTTGCGGCCAGTGTTTAGTCCCACCTCGCCAACCGAAGGGCGCTCACACCAGTTTATAAGCCCGTCCCTCTTGCCTTGTTGAGCTTCTCTTAAAGTGAAAATAGATGCCCTTATACAGGGAATTTGACCTAAATTCACAGTAAATTTCATAGAAATTTATTATGAATTTAGGTTGAATTTTCTCTATAAGCGCATCTATGTTCATTTTTTTTATATTTATAAAATAAATAAACCTTAATAAAATAAATAAAACTAAATAAACCTTAATAAAATAAAATAAATAAAACTATAGTAACTACAATAAATAAACCTTAATAAATTAAGTAAAAATAGCAGCAATAAAATAAATAAAAATAGCAGCAGTAAAATAAATAAAAATAAAATAATTAAAGTAAAATACATAAGTAATTAGAAATAAAATAAATAAGTTTTTTGTTGTAAGTAGAAACAAAACAAAACAAATAAAGCAAAAGAGAAAAAAAACAGAGGAAAAAAATTATGCCACCTACTGGGCCACCACGGCCTGAATACGACTAGAAACCCATCCATGGGCCAGGATTCAGGCCCGCAGAAGGCCCAGCAGGCCCCATAGGCAAAGAGAACAGTTAGGCCCAAAAGCCTGCAGTTGAGAGGAGTTCGAGAGGGTGGGCGTAGCAGCGCTTATAAACCACTCTCGAGCTCTCTCAACTAGCGAGGTGGGACTAAACTTTTGACGCGGGGCAGCACAAGGCCTAAAGGGGGAATTGGTCCCGGTTCGTGGCACCAACCGGGACCAAAGGCCTTTAGTCCCGGTTGGTGCCACGAACCGGGACCACTGAGTTCCCTATATATACCCCATCGCCAAAGCAGAGCACTCCAGAGTGCTCTGTTTTTTCTGGCCGGCGAGGGGAGGGCATTTGGGTGCTCTAGCTCACCTCCTATGCACATGAGGTGTTCGATGAAATGTCTGAGCCACACTAGTTAATCTTTGTCCTCTCGAAACTCGACCTCCGAGCTCCATTTTCCCCGAGATTTGTCTAGGTTTAGCGGTCCGTCACGTCCCGTCCCCGTCTTCACCGCCGTCGATCGCCCGCGCCGATCTCGTCGCCAGCACCACCGTGGTGAGCCTCTTGTTCTTATCTTCTTTCTGAAAGGAAAAAATTCTTACTTTAGATAGTTACTTGTCTAATTTTGTTACTTTTATTATTCCTTCTTATTACATAGTGCGATGGTTTTGGTATCCGCCCCCGTCGGCCCTCGTCCTGTCTATGATTTGGATGTGGTATATATTATCTTTTTATAACTATTTGGTTCATTTATTGTTTATGACAAATATACCGACCAACGTGACATAGATTTTATTTATCAAGGAGGTGGTTGAACCGGAAATTCTAACCGACCCTATTGTCGAGAGGTTAAATTTAGTTGAAGAAGAAAACAATTATTTGAAGGAAAAAATAAAAAAAATTGAGGAGGAGAAGATGATATTGGAGTTGCATGTTGCGGATGTCGTCGATGATCACAAGATCAAGATGGATGCAATGCGCTTGAAGATTAGAAAGATTAGAAAATATGCCATTCATACCGAGGCTTGGTATCATTATGCCATTGGATCAATTGTTACCTTGGTTGCGATTATGATCGCATTTGTTTTCGCATTGAAATGTTTTACATAGTTTCAATGTATGGTTTAATTAATTAGATGCTCTGGAGAGCTATATATATGTTGTTAGATGAGAACTATGTATGTACTTTGGTTTTAATGTGATGATGAACTTCTATTAATTTGGTCACTTAATTATCTATTCATGATGTTGTGTAATGGTTTTTGACACACTTAATTATATGTAATGCACGCAGATGAACCGGCAATGGATGTACGGTGACAGACACACCTCCAAGTACATTAAGGGCGTGCATGCTTTTCTCGAAGTGACTGAGGCAAACAAGCAGAATGGTTTTATGTGTTGTCCATGCCCTATATGTGGGAATACGAAGTCTTACTCTGACCGGAAAATCCTTCACACCCACCTGCTTTACAAGGGTTTCATGCCACACTATAATGTTTGGACGAGGCACGGAGAAATAGGGGTTATGATGGAAGATGGCGAAGAAGAAGAGGACGATGACAACTATGTGCCCCCTGAACACGGTGATGCTGCAACGGGGGAAGCTGCTGAAGATCAAGAGGAACCAGACGATGTGCCCAATGATGCTGCAAGGGGGGAAGCTGCTGAAGATCAAGAGGAACCAGTGCCCGATGATGATGATCTCCGCCGGGTCATAGTCGATGCAAGGACGCAATGCGAAAGTCAAAGGAGAAGCTGAAGTTCGATCGCATGTTAGAGGATCACAAAAAAGGGTTGTACCCCAATTGCGAAGATGGCAACACAAAGCTCGCTACCGTACTGGAATTGCTGCAGTGGAAGGCAGAGAATGCTGTGCCTGACAAAGGATTTGAGAAGCTATTGAAAATATTGAAGAAGAAGCTTCCAAAGGATAACGAATTGCCCGACAGTACATACGCAGCAAAGAAGGTCGTCTGCCCTCTAGGATTTGAGGTGCAGAAGATACATGCATGCCCTAATGACTGCATCCTCTACCGCGGTGCGTACAAGGATCTGAACGCATGCCCGGTTTGCGGTGCATTGCGATAAGATCAGACGAGATGACCCTGGTGATGTTGACGGCGAACCCCCAGGAAGAGGGTTCCTGCGAAGGTGATGTGGTATGCTCCTATAATACCACGGTTGAAACGTCTGTTCAGAAACGAAGAGCATGCCAAGTTGATGCGATGGCACAGTGAGGACCGTAAGAAAGACGGGAAGTTGAGAGCACCCGCTGACGGGTCGCAGTGGAGAAAAATCGAGAGAAAGTACTGGGCTGAGTTTGCAGCTGACCCAAGGAACGTATGGTTTGGTTTAAGCGCGGATGGCATTAATCCTTTCGGGGAGCAGAGCAGCAATCACAGCACCTGGCCCGTGACTCTATGTATGTATAACCTTCCTCCTTGGATGTGCATGAAGCGGAAGTTCATTATGATGCCAGTTCTCATCCAAGGCCCTAAGCAACCCGGCAACGACATTGATGTGTACCTAAGGCCATTAGTTGAAGAACTTTTACAGCTGTGGAATGGAAACGGTGTACGTACGTGGGATGAGCACAAACAGGAGGAATTTAACCTGCACGCGTTGCTGTTTGTAACCATCAACGATTGGCCCGCTCTCAGTAACCTTTCAGGACAGACAAACAAGGGATACCACGCATGCACGCACTGTTTAGATGACACTGAAAGTATATACCTGGACAAATGCAGGAAGAATGTGTACCTGGGCCATCGTCGATTTCTTCCGACCAACCATCAATGTCGAAAGAAAGGCAAGCATTTCAAAGGCGAGGCAGATCACCGGAAGAAGCCCGCCATGCGTACCGGTGATCACGTACTTGCTATGGTCAATGATTTACACGTAATCTTTGGAAAGGGTCCCGGCGGACTAGCTGTTCCGAATGACGCTGAGGGACACGCACCCATGTGGAAGAAGAAATCTATATTTTGGGACCTACCCTACTGGAAAGAGCTAGAGGTCCGCTCTTCAATCGACGTGATGCACGTGACGAAGAACCTTTGCGTGAACCTGCTAGGCTTCTTGGGCGTGTATGGGAAGACAAAAGATACACCTGAGGCACGGGAGGACCTGCAACGTTTGCACGAAAAAGACGGCATGCCTCCGAAGCAGTATGAAGGTCCTGCCAGCTACGCTCTTACGAAAGAAGAGAAAGAAATCTTCTTTGAATGCCTGCTCAGTATGAAGGTCCCGACTGGCTTCTCGTCGAATATAAAGGGAATAATAAATATGCCAGAGAAAAAGTTCCAGAACCTAAAGTCTCATGACTGCCACGTGATTATGACGCAACTGCTTCCGGTTGCATTGAGGGGGCTTCTACCGGAAAACGTCCGATTAGCCATTGTGAAGCTATGTGCATTCCTCAATGCAATCTCTCAGAAGGTGATCGATCCAGAAATCATACCAAGGCTAAGGAGTGATGTGGCGCAATGTCTTGTCAGTTTCGAGCTGGTGTTCCCACCATCCTTCTTCAATATCATGACGCACGTCCTAGTTCATCTAGTCGACGAGATTGTCATTCTGGGGCCCGTATTTCTACACAATATGTTCCCCTTTGAGAGGTTCATGGGAGTCCTAAAGAAATATGTCCGTAACCGCGCTAGGCCAGAAGGAAGCATCTCCATGGGCCATCAAACAGAGGATGTCATTGGGTTTTGTGTTGACTTCATTCCTGGCCTTAAGAAGATAGGTCTCCCTAAAACGCGGTATGAGGGGAGACTGACTGGAAAAGGCACGCTTGGAGGGGGACTCAATAATATGCAGGGACGGATATTCTTGGTCTCAAGCACACTACACAGTTCTATAGAACTCTACCTTGGTGACCCCGTATGTCGATGAACACAAGAACAGTCTGCGCTCCAAACACCCGGAGCAGTGTGATGACTGGATTACATGTGAACACATCAGGACTTTCAACAGTTGGTTGGAAACACGTCTCAGAGGTGACACCACTGTTTGTGATGAGTTGTACTCGTTGTCCAGGGGACCATCTTCGACTGTATTGACTTACAAAGGATACGAGATAAATGGACATTTTACACGATCGCCCAAGATCAAAAGAGCACCAACCAAAACAGCGGTGTCCGCTTTGATGCAGCAACCGAGAGGGGAAAGGACACATATTATGGTTACATAATGGACATATGGGAACTTGACTACGGACATGATTTTAAGGTCCTTTTTTAAGTGCAAATGGGTCAATCTGTCAGGAGGCGGGGAGTACGGAATGACAACAGTGGATCTGAACAATCTTGGGTACACTGACGAACCGTTCGTCCTAGCCAATGATGTGGCACAGGTTATCTATGTGAAGGACATGTCTACCAGACCGAGGAAAAGAAAAGATAAGGAAGCGAATACATCATACGATGAGCCAAAGCGCCACATAGTTCTTTCAGGAAAAAGGGACATTGTGGGAGTGGAGGGCAAGACAGACATGTCTGAAGATTATGAAAAGTTTCATGAAATTCCTCCCTTCAAAGTCAAGGCTGACCCAAGCATCCTGATAAACGATGAAGATTATCCATGGTTACGGCGCAATAAGCAAATGACACAAGCAAAGAAAAAGTGAAGACTTTCTCCCGCAACTATTATGATGATACCATGCCAACTTTGTAATAGACGAGTATGATACCATTGTCCGTTTTGTACAAGAAGTGCATCTAGTTTTTGCCGTAACCCTCTCAACTTTCTTGCACATGCTATGTGGATGAAATGATGATACCATGCCAACTTTCAACCTTTTCAGAGTTCATTTGAAATGCTTTTCAATTTTAGGGTCTTATAGCTCAAAATAATTAGTAAATGCATGAAAAATAACAGGCCAAAAATTAAAAATTATGCCACCTACTGGGCCACCACGGCCTGAATACGATTAGAAACCCATCCATGGGCCAGGATTCAGGCCCGCAGAAGGCCCAGTAGGCCCACAGGCATGTACAGAGAGGTTAGGCCCGTAAGCCTGCTTTAGAGAGGAGCTCGACAGCTCAGGCGCACCGCACCTTATAAACAGGTGCGGCTCTCTCTTAGCTAGCGAGGTGGGACTAAACTCACCACCACGCCGCTGTGCAAGGCCATTGGTCCCGGTTGGTGGCACGAACCGGGACCAATTCCACCCTTTGGTCCCTGTTGGTGCCACGAACCGGTACTAATGAGGCTGTGGCCCCACGAGCACCTTTAGTACCGGTTCGTGGCACGAACCGGTACTAGAGTTTCTTACTAAGCAGTTTTTTAGTCCCACCTCGCTAGCTGAGAGGCACTACGAGCGGTTTATAAGCCCTGAGTGCAGAGACGATGAAGAAGAGGCGCAATGCTCACGTTGCTTAGCTTCAAGCCTTGAGGAATAAGGTAGACTGCATGGAGCTATGTGCAGTGCAGTCTACACTATTCCGAAAGGCTTGAAGCAAATCAACGAGCATTGCGCCTCTTTTTTATTTTTAATAACTTATTACAACTCCGGACTTCTTGTGTTCCGACAAAATAAAATAAACTTTAATAAAATTTATGAAACTAAAATTAACAAAGTATTTTCTGTTCAAAACATTATAAGAAACCTCTATTATTATTGAAACTAAAATCATATAAAATTGATGCAACTAAAATTATCGAAGTATTTTCTGTTCAAAATCATTAAAAGCAAAAAGAATTTTCATAAAGAACTTTTTTTGATAGAAACTTTAATAACAAAAAGAATTATCATAAAGTAAAATAAATAAGTAATTAGAAACAAAATAAAATAAAATAAATAAGTTTTTTGTTGTAAGTAGAAACAAAACAAAATAAATAAAGCAAAAAAGAAAACAAAAAAACTAAATACAGCAAAAAGAATTTTCATAAAGAACTTTTTTTGATAGAAACTTTAATAGCAAAAAGAATTATCATAAAGTAAAATAAATAAGTAATTAGAAATAAAATAAATAAGTTTTTTGTTGTAAGTAGAAACAAAACAAAATAAATAAAGCAAAAAAGAAAACAAAAAAACTAAAAACAGCAACAAAAATTGTTGGGGCGCCGTCCGCTGGGCCCTCCAACCCTCGGGTTTGCAAATACAAGCCCAGAAGGGCTAGAGGGCTCAACGGGCAGCGCGCCAAATTTAGGCCCAGAAGCCTGTTATAGAGAGGAGTTCGAGACAGCAGCCGCAGCGGGGCTTATAAACCACTCCGAGCCCCTCTCAACTAGCGAGGTGGGACTAAACTTTTGGCCGCGACGCGGGCAGCAAGAGGCCTTTGGTCCCGGTTGGTGCCACCAACCGGGACTAAAGGGGTGCATTGGTACCGGTTCGTGGCACCAACCGGGACCAATGCCCCCCCTTTAGTCCCGGTTGGTGCCACCAACCGGGACCAAAGGCCGCCGCTTCCTGCCCTTTGCGCTGCTGAAAAGGGACCTTTGGTCCCGGTTGGTGGCACCAACCGGGACTAACGGGTGGCATTGGTCCCGGTTGGTGCCACGAACTGGGACCAATGCCCTTGCTATATAACCAGGACTTGTGAAAATTTCACATCTCCCTCGCCTCCCTCGCCAGTTGCCCCCGCCGCCAGGCTGCCCAAATCGCTCGCGCGCTCCTCGTCGCCGTCGCCGCCGCCGGCCACCATCCCCGTCTCCCCGTGCCCCTGCCCCGCGCCCGAGCCCACGCCGGCCGCCGCCCCGTGCCCCTGCCCCGTCCCCGAGCACGCACGGCCGCGCCCCTGCGCCCCGGCCTGCCCCCACCATTGTCGTCGTCGCCGGCGCCCGCCCCCACTGCCGCCCCTGCCTCGACGCCGCCCCTCCTCCCCGTTCGGTCCGGCTCCGGCGACCCCCTTTCCTCCCTGTCCCCTCGATCCTCAATTTTTTTTCATATAATTTTTTTCATATGCATATGTTGATTATATGGATGGATAGATAATGTATATGTTCATGATATGGATGGATGGATGATGTATGCTTTTTTTCATATAATTTTTTAGGCAGATTTTTAGAATTTTTTGTGTATGTATGTTATGTTTATATGTATGTATGTATGTTCATATGTATGTATGTTTATATGCAAAGCATATGCAAAGAAAATGTATGAATGGTCATATGCAAAGAAAAATGTATGTATGGTCATATGCAAAGAAAATGTATGTATGTATGTTCATATGAAAGAAAAATGTATGTATGTATGTTCATATGCATATGCAAAGAAAATGTATGTTCATATGCATATGCAAAGAAATGTATGTTCATATATATGATGATATGTTCATATAAAAAGGAAAATAAGAAGAGGAAGAAAGGAGAAGAAGAGGAGAGGAAGAAGAGGAGAAATAAATAAGAAGAGGAAAAAAGAAGAAAAAGAAGAGGAGAAGAAGAGAAGAAGAAAAAATAGAAAATTCTATTTTTTCTTCTTTTTTTCTTCGATCTTCTCCTCTATTCCTTTTCTTCTTCTCCTCTTTTTATTTCTTCTTCGTTTTCTTATGTTTTATCGGGTCTGTCGTCGTTGATATACCCCTCTCCCGATAACTTCAACACGAGGGGGGGTCGATATACCCCCTCCCCGCCGATAATATTATTTTCCCATGTACGTATGTCGTCGTTGTCGATATAACCCCCTCCCGATAACTTCAACACGTGGGGGGGCGATATACCCCCTCCCCAATAACATTATTTTCCCATGTATGTATGTCGTCGTTGTCGATATATATAACTTCCTCCCAGATAACTTCGACATGATGGACGGTCGATATTTATACCCCCTCTCGACCGTGATAACTTATACCACGGGAGCACCCCCCCCCGGCCCTCTCGCTCGACCAAAACTCTCGAGGACACCCAAACCCTAGAAAAAAACGATGTCGGTCTCCTACCCCCTCCCGCCGCGCCCCTACCCTTGAAGCGTTGCCTAGGCCACCCCAAACCCGGAATAAGCTAGGTCTACGTTTGCACTAATATATCCACCTGCTGTCATGTTTGTGTAATAATTGCCATGTTGTAATATTTGCAGAAACAATGGAGCACGGACGAGACGAGCAAGCAGAAGAGGTGTTGGGGGACATAATCTTAGCCGGAGGTGATATCTTGTCGTATCTTAACGACAATGATGGTCTGGAAGAACAGGGTGAAGAAGCAGGCTACGGTGATCGAAGAGTGGAGGAGGAAAGACATGATTATGATGGCTCCGGTGACCCAATGCTGGTGCAAGAAGGAGCCCGTGGTGACGGCTCCGGTGACCGAACAGAGTCCGGCCAGGTAAATATATTAGTTAAGCCTGTGCTGACTAGCTAATTGATGCATTCATTGTTTTGGTATGTACACATATTAATTAACACTCGTCTTTCTTCTTTTTTCTAGCCCTCCGGATCGAGCACAACTGCGGTAAAGAGACGAGGCCCGAAGAGAAAGTTGCGCTCGGATGAAAGGTTTGAGATCACAGCAATCGCGCGCGACGGCCAACGATTGAACCCATCCGGACAAAGGATGCATTTGCTGCTCAGTGCGGGGTTCTAGTTAGGGACAAGATCCCGATCAGCATCCACCAATGGTATAAGCCTAAGAAGGAAGACCCTGAGGTGTCTTATGTCAATGATATGCAGAAAGATGATCTTTGGACTGAGCTGAAGGCAAATTTCACCCTACCGCCAGAGGAGGATCCGGAGAAGCCAGTTATAGAGCAATTAATAAAGTCTCATGCTCTTAAGAAGATGGCAGACCTATTCAGGAGGTGGAAGAATGAGCTGAAAACGTTTGTCGACAAAGAAGAGACACCAGAATTCATCGGCCGATATGAGAAGATCAGAGATCACTGGCCCGCATTTGTGGCCCACAAGACATCGGAAAAGAGTAAGAAGATGTCAGTGACAAACAAGAAGAATACTGCGAAGAAGAAGGTTCACCATCGCACGGGGTCAGGTGGCTACCTCAAAGCCCGACCTAAGTGGGCCAAGCCTGAGAATGATTTGCTTGAAAAAGGGATCGAACCACAGACAATGAACTGGACAGACCGTTGCCGGACTTGGTTCTTCGGGGCTGGTGGAACCTTGGACCCTATATCAGGGAGGTGCGTTTGGACGAACGAGCTTTTGAGAATACCAGTCAAGAAAATTCAGCAATATATCGATGCAGCGCAGGAAGGGACGTTCGTTCCAGACAGAGAGAACGACAAGCTCACAATGGCCCTCGGGAATCCTGAGCACCCTGGACGGACACGAGGCACGCCAGGCTCCGTTCCGTGGAAGGCTGGTTTTCCGGACGCGGGCGGTTACAAAAGCCAGGAGAGGAGGAAAAAGTGGAGCAGATCCAAATTCAGAAGCTGCACGAAAGGGTTCAAGCGGTAGAGGAACGAGACGGCAATCGACATGCCGAAACTGCCCCCGAAGCTACACCGCCATCTCAGCAGAGAAGCAGCGTGGCTTCCACCGAGCTGCTTCAACCGGAGCATGTCTTGACAGCTCCTGCTAGCTACCCCGTGGATGCTATCACGGAGTCTCAACATTGCCACCTTATGGCGGAATGGCAGAACTTCAAAGTCAAGGCGGCTGTTGGCTCTGTTTTACCTCCTGAACCCGGCGCAACCTTCCACTGCCGGCCGATTCCAGAAGGATATGCTAGGGTGATGGTGGATGAAATAACGGAGGGATTTGAGGAGCTCCAGCTTGACCACCCTACCGGTGAAGGGGAGACTCGGCTGGGTTCTGCTCTGAAGACTCCATGCCTATGGCGGAAGGAGCTCATCAAGCTTCCGAACTGGACGGCTCCGGCGAGTAAGGGCACTCCGCCTCCTCCTCCGGCGAGTGATCAGGACACTCAGCCTCCTTCTCCGGCGCGTGGTGGCACTCCGCCTCCTTCTCCGCTAGCGCCGGCGCGCCAGAGCAGCCAGCCTCCTCCTTCTCCGCCTCGTCAGCAAGGGCGGAAGAGACCCGCCACCGCTGCGGCTGCTCCGGCGCGTCGTAGTCCTTCTCCTCCGCCTCGTAAGCAAGGAAAGAAGACAGCCGCAGCCGCTCCGTCTGCTCTGCCGGCGTCTAGCAGTACAGCTGCCAGAGGCGGGAGGCAATACAGATTCGGTCCTTCTCTGAAGACTCCAGAGAAGTTACCATACAAGAGGACCGAGGAGGAAACCAGGAAGATCGTGCGAGCCGAAGTGACAAACTTCTTTGAAGGGGTGAAAGCAAAGAAACATCCACCTCCGGAGGAGAAGGTAGATCCGGTGAAAGCAAAGCGCACTCTGGCTGCCCTGACAAAACCACCAAAGTCTCCGCCGAGAGGCAACTATGAGCGCATTCTTGCAAAGACATAAGCCGAAGCGGAGCGGTCGGGAAGTACTGTCAGTGATCAAAGGTTAAAAGAACGACGAGCTGGGAAAAAAATTGCCCAGCTCAGCGAACAAGCGAACCAATCGTGCCCCCCGCTCAAGGTGTCAAAAGACATCGTCGCTAATGATCCGAGTATGGTGCCCAGTTATAGCAATCTTGGAGATTACCTGCCCGACGATGTACATTATGAAATCATGGAGGTGGACGAACACAAATACCATTACGGGAAGCCTCTCGTCAAAGATGAAAGATCTCTAACAACGATGATGCGAAGACTACATGATTGGTACATGAAAACCTGCAGAGAGTCTGATGGGATGAATACTTTGATGCTGAGAGTTAAACCGGAGCATGACCTCGTTGGCATTGATCTGCTGAATGTTCCATTTGAGGATTTCTTCCAGTTTTACAATCAAAAGGCCCTCGTAAAACAACGATCACTTGCTAATGTCTGTAAGTAGTACTACTTCTGTCATTAAGTCTCTCTATATAGGTCAGCTCTTTCATTGCATGTATTTATAATTATCCTCACTATATTATGCAGATTGAAGATCGCCGAATTGAAGAAAAGACAAATCGGTGATATTGGGTTCATTAACACAAACCTCATAGATGCATATACGGTTGAAAAACATCCCAAAGAAGCCGAGGCCAACTTGCTACAATCGTTGGTATTAAATCAAAACAAAGATATAATACTCTTTCCTTACAACTTCAAGTGAGTGTTACTATCTTGTGCATATTCGGTTTCCCTTATTAGTCCAGGTTATGGTAATGTAATTGATGACTTATGCATGCATGCGCAGCTTCCACTATATTCTCCTAGAGATTAAGCTTGAGCAGGGAGTAGTAACCGTCTTAGACTCGAGACGAAAAGATCCCCATATCAGCAACTTTGTTCATTTCCTGATATCAAGTAATTATTTTCTTTGTCTGGCAGGGTTTGGAGAAAATTCACCACAAAAGCTCCGGGACTGCCGAAGAAGCTGCAATTTAATCACCCGAAAGGAAGTACTATAGTAGCATGTTTCGCGCATCTCCTAGTGATTCAAGCGCTAGTTTCATCAATACCATTTAGCATGCTTGCTTATCAGTTTGATTGACCTCTATTTCTTGTAAAGTGGTTGTGGCAGGAACCCGGGAATAATTACTGTGGATACTACGTTTGCGAGTCCATCCGCTACACGACCTGTGAGCGGGGCTACACTGAAGAACAATATGAAGTGCGTAAGCAATAATATTCATAATTTTATTTTATTACCATCATTTGTGTTGAGTTTCATTTATTCATATATATATATGTATTGACCCCCTTCTTCAAATTAGATGTTTCGGAAGCGGGATGAACTCCTAGCACCAGATCGTATGCAAGGAATTCAAGAGGAATTGGCGGCATTCTTCCTTGACCACGTGATCGCTGAAAACGGAGAATACTATGTGGACCCTGTGTTCCTACAATTTAATTAGGAGATTGTATTGTAAGAGATAATTATTGTATATATGTAGCCGGTAGTGTCGGATAGATATACGAGAACTTGTTGTTCGACCAATATCTCGGAGAAGGAGAGGTGGTCGATATCACTTCTCTCTGTATGCATATGTTCATGACGATCTTCTATTTCCTTCATTTGATTACTAGCTAGCGTGTCTACTCCTCTCCATACGTATATAGTACGTAGCGTCGACCAAGCACGGAGATAAGAGAGGACACTTCTCTCTATTAATTAGCTAGCTAACACAATATATGAAACACCTAAATTAACCCCCCAAAACCCCTAAACCACCCCCTTTCAAAAAAAACAAAAACCTCAGCTCCTGCCAGCTGCTGACGCGTGGATGCCTATTGGTCCCGGTTGGTGACACCAACCGGGAAAAAAGGCCCTGCCTATTGGTCCCGGTTGGTGTCACCAACCGGGACCAAAGGCCCCCCTGCCTGGGCTGGCAGCAGCGGCCACGTGGAGGACCTTCTGTCCCGGTTCGTGTAAGAACCGGGACTAAAGGGTTAGGGCTTTAGTAACGACCATTTAGTCCCGGTTCTCGAACCGGGACTAAAGGCCCTTACAAACCGGGGTAAAAGCCCCTTTTCCTACTAGTGTAGGTGTTTTTGGGTAAGCTTGCAAGAAAGTAAAGAGCACGTAAATAAGGACTAGGGGCTGTTTAGATAAAGACACAACTAAATTAGTTTTAGTAAAGAGCTTGATGTCACGAGAAAGTTATTTGTCCCTAGGCAATCGATAACTAGACCGGTAATCATTATTGCAATTTTATTTGAGGGAGAGGCATAAGCTAACATACTTTCTCTACTTGGATCATATGCACTTATGATTGGAACTCTAGCAAGCATCCGCAACTACTAAAGATCATTAAGGTAAAACCGTACCATAGCATTAAAGCATCAAGTCCTCTTTATCCCATACAGAAAAAACCTACTTACTCGGGTCTGTGCTTCTGTTCACTCATGCCACCCACCATAAGCAAATCATGAACATATTGCAAACCCTACAGCGGGAATCCCTCATGCTTGCGTGACACGGAGAGCACCATAGGACAACACCAATAATAAAACATGCAACTCAAACCAATCTTGATCATCAAATAGCCCATAGGACAAAACGGATCTACTCAAACATCATAGAATAGCCATACATCATTGGGAAATAATATATAGCATTGAGCACCATGTTTAAGTAGAGATTACAGCGAGTAAGAGAGAGGTTACACCGCTGCATAGAGGGGGGAGAGTTGGTGATGATGGCGGTGAAGTTGTTGGTGAAGATGACGGTGATGATGATGGCCCCCGGTGGCACTCCGGCGCCACCAAAAGCAAGGGGGAGAGGGCCCCCCTTCTTATTCTTCTTCTTCCTTGACCTCCTCCCTAGATGGGAGAAGGGTTTCCCCTCTGGTCCTTGGCCTCCATGGCGTGGGAGGGGCGAGAGCCCCTCCGAGATTGGATCTATCTCTCTGTCTCTCTCTGTTTCTGCGTTCTCTTCTACTGCCCTTTCACCGTTTCGTATATATATGGTGATCCGTAACTCCGATTGGACTGAAACCTTCACCCAGATCTTTTTCCAAAAATTAGCTTTCTTGCGGCCAAAGTAGAGCACCAACCTCCTTACGAGGGGCCCACGAGGGTGGGGGCGCGCCTGCCTGTAGTGGTCGTGGGCCCCACCCTCGTGGCCACCTCGGGCACCGTCTCGCGTTGATTTTCTTCCCCAAAATCACAAATATTCCAAAATAATTCTCCGTCCGTTTGGATTCCGTTTGATATGGATATTCTGCGAAACCAAAAAAATGCAAAAGACAGGAACTGGCACTGGGCACTGGATCAATATGTTAGTCCCAAAAATAGTATAGAAAGTTGCCAAAAAGTATATGGAAGTTGTAGAATATTGGCATGGAACAATCAAAAATTATAGATACGACGGAGACGTATCAGCATCCCCAAGCTTAATTCCTGCTCGTCCTCGAGTAGGTAAATGATAAAAAAGATAATTTTTGATGTGCAATGCTACCTAGCATAATCTTGATCATATGTCTAATCATGGCATGAATATTAAGACACGAGTGATTCAAAGCAATAGTCTATCATTTGACATAAAAACAATCAGACTTCAAGCCTACTAATAAAGCAATCATGTCTTTTCAAAATAACATGGCCAAAGAAAGTTATCCCTACAAAATCATATAGTTTGGCTATGCTCCATCTTCACCACACAAAATATTCAAATCATGCACAACCCCGATGACAAGCCAAGCAGTTGTTTCATACTTTTGACGTTCTCAAACCTTTTCAACTTTCACGCAATACATGAGCGTGAGCCATGGACATAGCACTATAGGTGGAATAGAATATAATGATGGGGGTTATGTGGAGAAGACAAAAAAGGAGAAAGTCTCACATCAATGAGGCTAATCAATGAGCTATGGAGATGCCCATCGATTGATGTTAATGCAAGGAGTAGGGATTGCCATGCAACGGATGCACTAGAGCTATATATATATGAAAGCTCAACAAAAGAAACTAAGTGGGTGTGCATCCAACTTGCTTGCTCACGAAGACCTAGGGCATTTGAGGAAGCCCATTGTTGGAATATACAAGCCAAGTTCTATAATGAAAAATTCCCACTAGTATATGAAAGTGAAAGCATAGGATACTCTCTCTATGAAGAACATGGTGCTACTCTGAAGCACAAGTGTGGTAAAAGGATAGTAACATTGTCCCTTCTCTCTTTTCTCTCATTTTTTAATTTTTTTTTATTATTATTTTTTTCTCTTTTTTTGGTGGGCTTCTTTGGCCTCTTTTTTTATTTGGGCTTCTTTGGCCTCTTTTATTTTGATAACCTCACATGGGACAATGTTCTAATAATGATGATCATCACACTTTTATTTACTTACAACTCAATGTCTAGAACAAAGATATGACTCTATATGAATGCCTCTGGCAATGTACCAGGATGTGCAATGATCTAGCGTAGCAATGACATCAAAAAACGGACAAGCCATGAAAACATCATGCTAGCTATCTTACGATCATGCAAAGCAATATGACAATGAATGCTCGAGTCATGTATATGATGATGACGGAAGTTGCATGGCAATATATCTTGGAATGGCTATGGAAATGCCATGATAGGTAGGTATGGTGGCTGTTTTGAGGAAGATATAATAAGGCTTATGTGTGACAGAGCGTATCATATCACGGGGTTTGGATGCACTGGCGAAGTTTGCACCAACTCTCGAGGTGAGAAAGGGCAATGCATGGTACCGAAGAGGCTAGCAATGATGGAAAGGTGAGAGTGCGTATAATCCATGGACTCAACATTAGTCATAAAGAACTCACATACTTATTGCGAAAATCTATTAGTCATCGAAACATAGTACTACGCGCATGCTCCTAGGGGGATAGATTGGTAGGAAAATACCATCGCTCGTCCCCGACCGCCACTCATAAGGAAGACAATCAATAAATAAATCATGCTCCGACTTCATCACATAACGGTTCACCATACGTGCATGCTACGGGAATCACAAACCTCAACACAAGTATTTCTACTAATGCACAACTACCCACTAGCATGACTCTAATATCACCATCTTTATATCGCAAAACTATTGCAAGGAATCAAACATATCATATTCAGCGATCTACAAGTTTATGTAGGATTTTATGACTAACCATGTGAATGACCAGTTCCTGTCATCTCTCTAAATAGATATAAGTGAAGCAAGAGAGTTTTAATTATTTCTACAAAAGGTATGCCCACGCTCTAACAAATATAAGTGAAGCAAAAGAGCATTCTACAAATGGCGGTTGTCTATGTGAAGAGAAACAGGCAATCCAAACTTCAAATGATATAAGTGAAGCACATGAAGCATTCTATAAAGCCATACTCAAAAGATATAAGTGAAGTGCAAAGAGCATTCTATAAATCAACCAAGGACTATCTCATACCATCATGGTGTATAAAAGAAAAGTGAAAACTAAATCCAAAAGACGCTCCAAGACTTGCACATATCGCATGAACGAAACGAATCCGAAAACATACCTATACTTGTTGAAGAAAGAGGGGATGCCTTCCGGGGCATCCCCAAGCTTAGACGCTTGAGTATCCTTGAATATTTACTTGGGTGCCTTGGACATCCCCAAGCTTGAGCTCTTGCCTCTCTTCCTTCTTCTCACATCGAGACCTCCTCGATCATCGAACACTTCATCCACACAAAACTTCAACAGAAAACTCGGTAAGATCCGTTAGTATAATAAAGTAAATCACTACTCTAAGTACTGTTGCAAACCAATTCATATTTTGTTTTGCATTGTGTCTACTGTAATATAAATTTTTCATGGCTTAATCCACTGATATAAATTGATAGTTTCATCAAAACAAGCAAACTATGCATCAAAAACAGAATCTGTCTAAAACAGAACAGTCTGTAATAATCTGAACATTCACCATACTTCTGATACTTGAAAAATTCTGCCAAAATTAGGAAAAATAAACAATTTGTATAGAAAGACAGTGCAAAAAGAATCAGAACCGTTTGACGTTCCAGTAAAAAATGTAAAATTGCGCACTACAGCCAAAGTTTCTGTCCTGCACCGCACAAACCAACAAGCATTGTAAACATCCTAAAGGCAAACCTTGGCACATTATTTTTATAATACAATGGAATTGTACAAGGGGATAATTATTTTTGTTGAAAATTTTCTGTAATCAAGATTCACAAAGTTTCTGCGAGCATGAACAAAGTTCAAGGCTAGCTCCCACTTCAACAATGCTTGTCTCTCTCACTTTCACTTTTCTTTTTGAAAAAGTTTTTAGGTTCCCCTCTTTATTTTTGTTGTTTTTAAACTATATGAAAGCACTCAACAGAAATAAATGACTCCCTAAAACTTTCGGGTTGTCTCCCTGGCAGCGCTTTCTTTAAAGCCATTAAGCTAGGCATATAGTGCTCAACTAGTGAATCCACCCGGATCCCAAGGTATATCAAAGCCAATTTTAATTAGCAATGATTTGTAATTTAGTAGTGAGCACAAAGCAACATATATCATGTAATGACGAAGTCTAACTCTCTTCCTATGCATCGGCATGTCATAAAAGAACAATTCATGCGCACCTAGTAAAGGCCAATGCATAGTATAAGCAGTTTCTTGCAATTTTATCATATTGGAAACATAGAGAGGTGGAGATATAGTTCCTCTCTCATAATAATTGAAAGTAGTAGCAGCAAGCACATGCATATTATATCTATTAAAATCATCATGTGCAACGGTATAAGGCAACCCATCAATATAATCCTTAATAAGGGTAAACTTCTCCAATATAGTGTATTCGGGAGAATTCAAAAAGATAATAGGACTATCATGCGTGGGTGCAATAGCAACAATTTCATGTTTAACATAAGGAACTATAGCAAGTTCATCTCCATAAGCATAATTCATATTGGCATCTTGGCCACAAGCATAGCAGGCATCATCAAAAAGGGATATTTCAAAAGAATCAAAGGGATCATAATAGTCATCATAGCAATCATCCTTCGGTAAGCACGAAGGGGAATTAAACAATGTATGAGTTGAAGAGTTACTCTCATTAGAAGGTGGGCATGGGTGATCAATCCGCTCTTCCTCCTTTTGTTCTTCGCTCTCCTCCTCATCTTTTTCATCCAATGAGCTTACAGTTTCATCAACTTCTTCTTCCATAGATTCCTGTAAAATGTTAGTCTCTTCTCAGACAGCGGAGACTTTCTCAATAAGTGCATTAATATCGGAATTGTATTCATAATTCTCATAGCAATATTTGAGTATAGCTAAATTTTCAGGTCTATAAACAGCATCATCAAAATCTTCAAACTCTTTAAACATAGATTCAATTTCATAAGCACCAATAAAAGCAACAAATTCTTCTATTTGTTCCACATCATAGTAATCATATATACCATTAGCATAAGAAGCTAAGGTTTTATTATCATTAAATTTGCATGAAAAGGGAAGGTGTGGAGCCTTCATCCTAGAGCAACAAGTATAATCATATCTCAAGCATAGTTGCCTAGCATACCACTTCAATATATGAATTTGATCCCATAATAGTTTCCCTTTTTGTGTCAAGCGGTAATCCCTAAATTATTCACGTTGATCCAACGTTACTCCCATTACATAATTGAATGGGGTTTTCTCAGGATTATTAAAGTAGTACACAATATCTTTCACATAACCAGCATCGAGGGTTTTAGGAGGTTCCCCATCTCCATGAGTAGCAAGTACACCTAATTTTTTTGGTATTTCGTGTTCCATATCCATAACTAAAGATAGAGAACAACTAAGAGCAGCAAATAAAAATTACTTAGTGATAAAGCAAACAAGCACACACAAGAATATTCACCCCATGCTATTGCTCCCCGGCAACGGCGCCAGAAAAAGGTCTTGATAACCCACAAGTATAGGGGATCGCAACAGTTTTCGATAAGGAAGAGTGTCGAACCCAACGAGGAGCTAAAAGTAGAACAAATATTCCCTCAAGTTCTATTGACCACCGATACAACTCTACGCACGCTTGACGTTCGCTTTACCTAGAACAAGTATGAAACTAGAAGTACTTTGTAGGTGTTTTTGGGTAAGCTTGCAAGAAAGTAAAGATCACGTAAATAAAGACTAGGGGCTGTTTAGCTAAAGACACAACTAAATTAGTTTTAGTAAAGAGCTTGATGTCACGAGAAAGTTATTTGTCCCTAGGCAATCGATAACTAGACCGGTAATCATTATTGCAATTTTATTTGAGGGAGAGGCATAAGCTAACATACTTTCTCTACTTGGATCATATGAACTTATGATTGGAACTCTAGCAAGCATCCGCAACTACTAAAGATCATTAAGGTAAAACCCAACCATAGCATTAAAGCATCAAGTCCTCTTTGTTGGGGATCGTAGCAGAATTTTAAAATTTTCCTACGCTCACCAAGATCCATCTATGGAGTATACTAGCAACGAGGGGAAAGGAGTGCATCTACATACCCTTGTAGATCGCGAGCGGAAGCGTTCCAACGAACGTGGTTGATGGAGTCGTACTCGCCGTGATCCAAATCACCGATGACCGAGTGCCGAACGGACGGCACCTCCGCGTTCAACACACGTACGGTGCAGCGACGTCTCCTCCTTCTTGATCCAGCAAGGGGGGAGGAGAGGTTGATGGAGATCCAGCAGCACGACGGCGTGGTGGTGGATGAAGCGGGATCTCGGCAGGGCTTCGCCGAGCTTCTGCGAGAGGGAGAGGTGTAGCAGGGGAGGAGGGAGGCGCCCAAGGCTGTAATGTTGCTGCCCTCCCTCCCCCCCTTTATATAGCCCCCCTGGGAGGGGGGCGCCGGCCAAGACCCATCTACATGGGGGGCGGCCAAGGGGAAGGGGGGTGGCTTCCCCCCCCCCCCCAAGTCAAGTGGGGCGCCCCGCACCCTAGGGTTTCCAACCCTAGGCGCAGGGGGAAGGCCCATGGGGGGCGCCCCAGCCCACTAAGAGCTGGTTCCCTTCCCCTTTCAGCCCATGGGGCCCTCCGGGATAGGTGGCCCCACCCGGTGGACCCCCGGGACCCTTCCGGTGGTCCCGGTACAATACCGATAACCCACGAAACTTTCCCGGTGGCCGAAACTGGACTTCCTATATATAATTCTTCACCTCCGGACCATTCCGGAACTCCTCGTGACGTCCGGGATCTCATCCGGGACTCCGAAAAACTTTCGGGTTTCCGCATACTCATATCTCTACAACCCTATTGTCACCGAACCTTAAGTGTGTAGACCATACGGGTTCGGGAGACATGCAGACATGACCGAGATGCCTCTCCGGTCAATAACCAACAGCGGGATCTGGATACCCATGTTGGCTCCCACATGTTCCACGATGATCTCATCGGATGAACCACGATGTCGAGGATTCAATCAATCCCGTATACAATTCCCTTTGTCAATCGGTATGTTACTTGCCCGAGATTCGATCGTCGGTATCCCAATACCTTGTTCAATCTCGTTACCGGCAAGTCTCTTTACTCGTACCGCAATGCATGATCCCGTGACTAACTCCTTAGTCACATTGAGCTCATTATGATGATGCATTACCGAGTGGGCCCAGAGATACCTCTCCGTCACACGGAGTGACAAATCCCAGTCTCGATCCGTGCCAACCCAACAGACACTTTCGGAGATACCCGTAGTGTACCTTTATAGTCACCCAGTTACGTTGTGACGTTTGGCACACCCAAAGCACTCCTACGGTATCCGGGAGTTGCACGATCTCATGGTCTAAGGAGAAGATACTTGACATTGGAAAAGCTCTAGCAAACGAACTAAACGATCTTTGAGCTATGCTTAGGATTGGGTCTTGTCCATCACATCATTCTCCTAATGATGTGATCCCATTATCAATGACATCCAATGTCCATAGTCAGGAAACCATGACTAGCTGTTGATCAACGAGCTAGTCAACTAGAGGCTTACTAGGGACACGTTGTGGTCTATGTATTCACACATGTATTACGATTTCCGGATAACACAATTATAGCATGAACAATAGACAATTATCATGAACAAAGAAATATAATAATAACCATTTATTATTGCCTCTAGGGCATATTTCCAACAGTCTCCCACTTGCACTAGAGTCAATAATCTACTTACATTGTGATGAATCGAACACCCATAGCGTCCTGGTGTTGATCATGTTTTGCTCTAGGGAGAGGTTTAGTCAACGGATCTGCTACATTCAGGTCCGTATGTACTTTACAAATATCTATGTCTCCATTTTGAACACTTTCACGAATGGAGTTGAAGCGACGCTTGATATGCCTGGTCTTCCTGTGAAACCTGGGCTCCTTCGCAAGGGCAATAGCTCCAGTGTTGTCACAGAAGAGAGTCATCGGGCCCGACGCATTGGGAATCACCCCTAGGTCGGTAATGAACTCCTTCATCCAGACTGCTTCCTGTGCTGCCTTCGAGGCTGCCATGTACTCCGCTTCACATGTAGATCCCGCCACGACGCTTTGCTTGCAACTGCACCAGCTTACTACTCCTCCATTCAAAATATACACGTATCCGGTTTGTGACTTCGAGTCATCCAGATCTGTGTCGAAGCTAGCGTCGACGTAACCCTTTACGACGAGCTCTTCGTCACCTTCATAAACGAGAAACATATCCTTAGTCCTCTTCAGGTACTTCAGAATATTCTTGACCGCTGTCCAGTGTTCCATGTCGGGATTACTTTGGTACCTTCCTACCAAACTTACGGCAAGGTTTACATCAGGTCTGGTACACAGCATGGCATACATAATAGACCCTATGGCCGAGGCATAGGGGATGACACTCATCTTTTCTATATCTTCTGCCGTGGTCGGGCATTGAGCCGTGCTCAATTGCACACCTTGCAATACAGGCAAGAACCCCTTCTTGGACTGATCCATATTGAACTTCTTCAATATCTTGTCAAGGTACGTACTCTGTGAAACACCAATGAGGCGTCTTGATCTATCTTTATAGATCTTGATGCCTAATATATAAGCTGCTTCTCCAAGGTCCTTCATTGAAAAACACTTATTCAAATAGGCCTTTATACTTTCCAAGAATTCTATATCATTTCCATCAATAGTATGTCATCCACATATAATATGAGAAATGCTACAGAGCTCCCACTCACTTTCTTGTAAACACGGGCTTCTCCATAAGTCTGTGTAAACCCAAACGCTTTGATCATCTCATCAAAGCGAATGTTCCAACTCCGAGATGCTTGCACCAGCCCATAGATTGAGCGCTGGAGCTTGCATACTTTGTTAGCATTCTTAGGATCGACAAAACCTTCCGGCTGCATCATATACAGTTCTTCCTTAAGGAAGCCGTTAAGGAATGCCGTTTTGACGTCCATCTGCCATATCTCATAATCATAGTATGCGGCAATTGCTAAGATGATTCGGACGGACTTCAGCTTCGCTACGGGTGAGAAAGTCTCATCGTAGTCAACCCCTTGAACTTGTCGATAACCCTTAGCGACAAGTCGAGCTTTATAGATGGTCACATTACCATCCGCGTCCGTCTTCTTCTTAAAGATCCATTTATTTTCTATGGCTCGCCGATCATCGGGCAAGTCAGTCAAAGTCCATACATCATTTTCATACATGGATCCTATCTCGGATTTCATGGCTTCTAGCCATTGGTCGGAATCTGGGCCCGCCATCGCTTCTTCATAGTTCGAAGGTTCACCGTTGTCTAACAACATGATTTCCAGGACAGGGTTGCCGTACCACTCTGGTGTGGAACGTGTCCTTGTGGACCTACGAAGTTCAGCAGTAACTTGATCTGAAGCTTCATGATCATCATCATTAACTTCCTCCCCAGTCGGTGTAGGCACCACAGGAACAGCTTCCCGCGCTGCGCTACTTTCCGGTTCGGAAGGGGTGACTATCACCTCATCAAGTTCCACTTTCCTCCCACTTAATTCTTTCGAGAGAAACTCTTTCTCCAGAAAGGACCCGTTCTTGGCAACGAAGATCTTGCCTTCGGATCTGAGGTAGAAGGTATACCCAATAGTTTCCTTAGGGTATCCTATGAAGACGCATTTCTCCGACTTGGGTTCGAGCTTTTCAGGTTGAAGTTTCTTGACATAAGCATCGCATCCCCAAACTTTTAGAAACGACAGCTCAGGTTTCTTCCCAAACCATAATTCATACGGTGTCGTCTCAACGGATTTTGACGGAGCCCTATTTAAAGTGAATGCGGCAGTCTCTAAAGCATAGCCCCAAAATGAGAGCGGTAAATCGGTAAGAGACATCATAGATCGCACCATATCCAATAGAGTGCGATTACGACGTTCGAACACACCATTTCGCTGAGGTGTTCCAGGCGGTGTGAGTTGTGAAACGATTCCACATTTCCTTAAGTGTGCACCAAATTCGTGACTCAAATATTCTCCTCCACGATCTGATCGTAAGAATTTTATTTTCCTGTCACATTGATTCTCAACCTCACTCTGAAATTCCTTGAACTTTTCAAAGGTTTCAGACTTGTGTTTCATTAGGTAGACATACCCATATCTACTTAAGTCATCAGTGAGAGTGAGAACATAACGATATCCTCCGCGAGCCTCAACACTCATTGGACCGCACACATCGGTATGTATGATTTCCAATAAGTTGGTTGCTCGCTCCATTGTTCCGGAGAACGGAGTCTTGGTCATCTTACCCATGAAGCATGGTTCGCACATGTCAAATGATTCGTAATCAAGAGACTCCAAAAGTCCATCTGCATGGAGCTTCTTCATGCGTTTGACACCAATGTGACCAAGGCGGCAGTGCCACAAGTATGTGGGACTATCGTTATCAACTTTACATCTTTTGGTATTCACACTATGAATATGTGTAACATCACGTTCGAGATTCATCAAGAATAAACCATTGACCAGCGGGGCATGACCATAAAACATATCTCTCAAATAAATAGAACAACCATTATTCTCGGATTTAAATGAGTAGCCATCTCGAATTAAACGAGATCCAGATACAATGTTCATGCTCAAAGCTGGCACTAAATAACAATTATTGAGGTTTAAAACTAATCCCGTAGGTAGATGCAGAGGTAGCGTGCCGACGGCGATCACATCGACCTTGGAACCATTCCCGACGCGCATCGTCACCTCGTCCTTTGCCAGTCTCCGTTTATTCTGCAGTTCCTGTTTTGGGTTACAAATATGAGCAACCACACCGGTATCAAATACCCAGGAGCTACTACGAGGACTGGTAAGGTACACATCAATTACATGTATATCACATATACCTTTGGTATTGCCGGCCTTCTTGTCCGCTAAGTATTTGGGGCAGTTCCGCTTCCAGTGACCACTTCCCTTGCAATAAAAGCACCCAGTCTCAGGCTTCGGTCCATTCTTTGACTTCTTCTCGGCAACTGGCTTACCGGGCGCGGCAACTCCCTTGCCGTCCTTCTTGAAGTTCTTCTTTCCCTTGCCCTTCTTGAACTTAGTGGTTTTATTCACCATCAACACTTGATGTTCTTTTCTGATCTCCACCTCCGCTGATTTCAGCATCGAATATACCTCAGGAATGGTCTTTTCCATCTCCTGCATATTGAAGTTCATCACAAAGCTCTTGTACCTTGGTGGAAGCGACTGAAGGATTCTGTCAATGACCGTGTCATCCGGGAGATTAACTCCCAGCTGAGACAAGCGGTTGTGTAACCCAGACATTCTGAGTATGTACTCACTAACAGAACTATTTTCCTCCATTTTACAGCTGAAGAACTTGTCGGAGACTTCATATCTCTCGACCCGGGCATGAGCTTGGAAAACCATTTTCAGCTCTTCGAACATCTCATATGCTCCATGTTTCTCAAAACGCTTTTGAAGACCCGGTTCTAAGCGGTAAAGCATGCCGCACTGAACGAGGGAGTAATCATCAGCACATGATTGCCAAGCGTTCATAACGTCTTGGTTCTCTGGGATTGGTGCTTCACCTACCGGTGCTTCTAGGACATAATCTTTCTTGGCAGCTATGAGGATGATCCTCAGGTTCCGGACCCAGTCAGTATAGTTACTGCCATCATCTTTCAGCTTGGTTTTCTCTAGGAACGCATTGAAGTTGAGGACAACATGGGCCATTTGATCTACAAGACATATTGTAAAGATTTTAGACTAAGTTCATGATAATTAAGTTCATATAATCAAATTACTCAATGAACTCCCACTCAGATAGACATCCCTCTAGTCATCTAAGTGAAACATGATCCGAGTTAACTAGGCCGTGTCCGATCATCACGTGAGACGGACTAGTCAAGATCGGTGAACATCTCCATGTTGATCGTATCTTCTATACGACTCATGCTCGACCTTTCGGTCTTCCGTGTTCCGAGGCCATGTCTGTACATGCTAGGCTCGTCAAGTCAACCTAAGTGTATTGCGTGTGTTCCGAGGCCATGTCTGTACATGCTAGGCTCGTCAACACCCGTTGTATGCGAACGTTGGAATCTATCACACCCGATCATCACGTGGTCCTTCGAAACAACGAACCTTCACAACGGTGCACAGTTAGGGGGAACACTTTCTTGAAATTATTATAAGGGATCATCTTACTTACTACCGTCGTTCTAAGCAAATAAGATGCAAAACATGATAAACATCACATGCAATCAAATAGTGACATGATATGGCCAATATCATTTTGCTCCTTTGATCTCCATCTTCGGGGCACCATGATCATCTTCGTCACCGGCATGACACCATGATCTCCATCATCATGATCTCCATCATTGTGTCTTCATGAAGTTGTCACACCAACGATTACTTCTACTTCTATGGCTAACGCGATTAGCAATAAAGTAAAGTAATTTACATGGCGTTATTCAATGACACGCAGGTCATGCAAAATAATAAAGACAACTCATATGGCTCCTGCCGGTTGTCATACTCATCGACATGCAAGTCGTGATTCCTATTACAAGAATATGATCAATCTCATACATCACATATATCATTCATCACATCTTCTGGCCATATCACATCACATAGCACATGCTGCAAAAACAAGTTAGACGTCCTCTAATTGTTGTTGCAAGTTTTTACGTGGCTTGTATAGGTTTCTAGCAAGAACGTTTCTTACCTACGTAACACCACAACGTGATTTTCCAATTTCTATTTACCCTTCATAAGGACCCTTTTCATCGAATCCGTTCCGACTAAAGTAGGAGAGACAGACACCCGCTAGCCACCTTATGCAACTAGTGCATGTCAGTCGGTGGAACCTGTCTCACGTAAGCGTACGTGTAAGGTCGGTCCGGGCCGCTTCATCCCACAATACCGCCGAAACAAGATAAGACTAGTAGCGGCAAGAAGAATTGGCAACATCTACGCCCACAACTGCTTTGTGTTCTACTCGTGCATAGTAACTACGCATAGGCCTGGCTCATGATGCCACTGTTGGGGATCGTAGCAGAATTTTAAAATTTTCCTACGCTCACCAAGATCCATCTATGGAGTATACTAGCAACGAGGGGAAAGGAGTGCATCTACATACCCTTGTAGATCGCGAGCGGAAGCATTCCAATGAACGTGGTTGATGGAGTCGTACTCGCCGTGATCCAAATCACCGATGACCGAGTTTCGAACGGACGGCACCTCCGCGTTCAACACACGTACGGTGCAGCGACGTCTCCTCCTTCTTAATCCAGCAAGGGGAAGGAGAGGTTGATGGAGATCCAGCAGCACGACGGCATGGTGGTGGATGAAGCGGGATCTCGGCAGGGCTTCGCCGAGCTTCTGCGAGAGGGAGAGGTGTAGCAGGGGAGGAGGGAGGCGCCCAAGGCTGTAATGTTGCTGCCCTCCCTCCCCCCCTTTATATAGGCCCCCTGGGAGGGGGGCGCCGGCCAAGACCCACCTACATGGGGGGGGCGGCGGCCAAGGGGAAGGGGGGTGGCTTCCCCCCAAGTCAAGTGGGGCGCCCCCCCACCCTAGGGTTTCCAACCCTAGGCGCAGGGGGAAGGCCCATGGGGGGCGCCCCAGCCCACTAAGAGCTAGTTCCCTTCCCCTTTCAGCCCATGGGGCCCTCCGGGATAGGTGGCCCCACCCGGTGGACCCCCGGGACCCTTCCGGTGGTCCCGGTACAATACCGATAACCCCCGAAACTTTCCCGGTGGCCGAAACTGGACTTCCTATATATAATTCTTCACCTCCGGACCATTCCGGAACTCCTCGTGACGTTCGGGATCTCATCCGGGACTCTGAACAACTTTCAGGTTTCCGCATACTCATATCTCTACAACCCTAGCGTCACCGAACCTTAAGTGTGTAGACCCTACGGGTTCGGGAGACATGCAGACATGACCGAGACGCCTCTCCGGTCAATAACCAACAACGGGATCTGGATACCCATGTTGGCTCCCACATGTTCCACGATGATCTCATCGGATGAACCACGATGTCGAGGATTCAATCAATCCCGTATACAATCCCCTTTGTCAATCGGTATGTTACTTGCCCGAGATTCGATCGTCGGTATCCCAATACCTTGTTCAATCTCGTTACCGGCAAGTCTCTTTACTCGTACCGCAATGCATGATCCCATGGCTAACTCCTTAGTCACATTGAGCTCATTATGATGATGCATTACCGAGTGGCCCCAGAGATACCTCTCCGTCACACAGAGTGACAAATCCCAGTCTCGATCTGTGCCAACCCAACAGACACTTTCGGAGATACCCGTAGTGTACCTTTATAGGCACCCAGTTACGTTGTGACGTTTGGCACACCCAAAGCACTCCTACGGTATCCGGGAGTTGCAATATCTCATGGTCTAAGGAGAAGATACATGACATTGGAAAAGCTCTAGCAAACGAAGTACACGATCTTTGAGCTATGCTTAGGATTGGGTCTTGTCCATCACATCATTCTCCTAATGATGTGATCCCATTATCAATGAAAGCCAATGTCCATAGTCAGGAAACCATGACTATCCGTTGATCAACGAGCTAGTCAACTAGAGGCTTACTAGGGACACGTTGTGGTCTATGTATTCACACATGTATTACGATTTCCGGATAAAACAATTATAGCATGAACAATAGACAATTATCATGAACAAAGAAATATAATAATAACCATTTATTATTGCCTCTAGGACATATTTCCAACACTCTTTATCCCATACGCAAACAACCTACTTACTCGGGTCTGTGCTTCTGTTCACTCACGCCACCCACCATAAGAAAATCATGTACATATTGCAAACCCTACAGCGGGAATCCCTCACGCTTGCACGACATGGAGAGCACCATAGGACAGTACCAATAATAAAACATGCAACTCAAACCAATCTTGATCATCAAATAGCCCATAGGACAAAACGGATCTACTCAAACATCATAGAATAGCCATACATCATTGGGAAATAATATATAGCGTTGAGCACCATGTTTAAGTAGAGATTAAAGCGGGTAAGAGAGAGGTTACACCGCTGCATAGAGGGGGGAAGAGTTGGTGATGATGGCGGTGAAGTTGTTGGTGAAGATGGCGGTGATGATGATGGCCCCCGGTGGCACTCCGGCGCCACCGGAAGCAAGGGGGAGAGGGGCCCCCTTCTTCTTCTTCTTCCTTGACCTCCTCCCTAGATGGGAGAAGGGTTTCCCCTCTGGTACTTGGCCTCCATGGCGTGGGAGGGGCGAGAGCCCCTCCAAGATTGGATCTATCTCTCTGTCTCTGCGTTCTCTTCTGCTGCCCTTTCACCGTTTCGTATATATATGGAGATCCGTAACTCCGATTGGACTGAAACCTTCGCCCAGATCTTTTTCCAAAAATTAGCTTTCTTGCGGCCAAAGTAGAGCATCAACCACCTTACGAGGAGCCCACGAGGTCGGGGGCGCGCCTGCTTGTAGTGGCCGTGGGCCCCACCCTCGTGGCCACCTCGGGCACCGTCTCGCGTTGATTTTCTTCCCAAAAATTACAAATATTCCAAAATAATTCTTCGTCCGTTTTTGTCCCGTTTGGATTCTGTTTGATATGGATATTCTGCGAAACCAAAAACATGCAACAGACAGGAACTGGCACTGGGCACTGGATCAATATGTTAGTCTCAAAAATAGTATAAAAAGTTGCCAAAAAGTATATGGAAGTTGTAGAATATTGGCATGGAACAATAAAAAATTATAGATACGACGGAGACGTATCATGGTGCGAGACATTCGATGATATATATATATATATATATATATATATATATATATATATATATATATAATGTGTACAATATGTAGTATCGTAAAATACCAGCAAATGAAAAAGAATTAAATGGAAAACACAAAATTAAAGAAAAAATAAATCATGAACCCAAAACCCCCCATCCTTTTAGTACCGGTTGGTGTTACCAACCGGTACTAAAAGTCTCCTTGCCCCGGCGCTGGCTCGTTCCACGTGGTGGCCCTTTAGTGGCGGTTCGTGCTGAACCGGTACTAAAGGGGGGGACCTTTAGTCCCCACCCTTTAGTGCCGGTTACAGAACCAACACTAAAGGGCCTTAGGAACCGGTAATACAGCCCAGTTCTGCACTAGTGAAACACCTTCGGAGATACCTGTAGAGCATCTTTATAATCACCCAGTTACGTTGTGACGTTTGATAGAACACAAGGCATTCCTCCGATATCCAGGAGTTGCATAATCTCATAGTCGAAGGAATATGTATTTGACATGAAGAAAGCAATAGCAATAAAATTGAACGATCATTATGCTAAGCTAACGGGTGGGTCTTGTCCATCACATCATTCTCCTAATGATGTGATCCCGTTATCAAATGACAACACATGTCTATGGTTAGGAAACCTTAACTATCTTTGATCAACGAGCTAGTCTAGTAGAGTCTTACTAGGGACATGGTATTTGTTTATGTATTCACACATGTATTTAGGTTTCCGATCAATACAATTATAGCATGAATAATAAACCTTTATCATGAATAAGGAAATATAAAATAACAACTTTAGTATTGCCTCTATGGCATATTTCCTTCAGCCTCCCACTTGCACTAGAGTCAATATTCTAGTTCACATCGTCATGTGAATAACACCCATAGTTCACATCGCTATGTGATTAACACCCAAAGAGTTCACTAGAGTCAATAATCTAGTTCACATCACCATGTGATTAACACCCAAAGAGCACTAAGGTGTGATCATGTTTTGCATGTGAGAGAAGTTTAGTCAACGGGTCTGACACATTCAGATATGTGTGTATTTTGCAAATTTCAATGTCTACAATGCTCTGCATGGAGCTATTCTTAGCTAATTGCTCCCACTTTCAATATGTATCCAGATTGATACTCATAGTCATCTGAATCGGTGTCAAAGCTTGCATCAACGGAACTCTTTACGACGAACTCTTTATCACCTCCATAACCGAGAAAATATTTCCTTAGTTCTCTAAGGATAATTTTGACCGCTGTCCAGTGATCTATTCCTGGATCACTATTGTACCCCCTTGCGAAACTCATGGCAAGGCACACGATATGTCTGGTACACAACATGGCATACTTTATAGAACCTATGGCTGAGGCATAGGGAATTAATTTCGTTCTCTCTCTATCTTCTGTCGTGGTCGGGCTTTGAGTCATACTCAACTTCACACCTTGCAACACAGGCAAGAACCCTTTCTTTGACTGATCCATTTTGAACTTCTTTAAAATCTTGTCAAGGTATGTGCTTTGTGAAAGTCCTATTAAGCGTCTCGATCTATCCCTATAGATCTTGATGCCCAATATATAAGTAGCTTCACCGAGGTCTTTCATGTAAAAATTCTTATTCAAGTATCCTTTTATGCTATCCAGAAATTCTAGATCATTTCCAATAGATAATATGTCATCCACATATAATATCAGAAATGCTACAGCTCTCACTCACTCTCTTGTAAATACAGGCTTCACCGTAAGTCTGTATAAAACCATATGCCTTGATCAACTCATCAAAGCGTAAATACAGGCTTGCACACTTTGTTAGCACCTTTAGGATCGACAAAACCTTCTGGTTGCATCATATACAACTCTTCTTTAAAAAAATCGATTAAGGAATGCAGTTTTGACGTCCATTTGTCAGATTTCATAAAATGCGGCAATTGCTAACATGATTCAGACAGACTTAAGCATCGCTACGGGTGAGAAAGTCCCATTGTAGTCAACCCCTTGAACTTGTCGAAAAACCTTTCGCGACAAGTCGAGCTTTGTAGACAGTAACATTACCATCAGCGTCAGTCTTCTTCTTGAAGATCCATTTATTTTCTATGGCTTGCCGGTCATCGGACAAGTCCACCAAAGTCCATACTTTGTTCTCATACATGGATCCTATCTCAGATTTCATGGCCTCAAACCATTTATCGGAATCTGGGCTCATCATAGCTTCTTGATATGTCTCCAACGTATCTATAATTTTTGATTGTTCCATGCTATTATATTCTGTTTTGGACATTATTGGGCTTTATTATACACTTTTATATTATTTTTGGGACTAACCTATTAACCGGAGGCCCAGCCCAGAATTGTTGTTTTTTGCCTATTTCAGAGTTCCGCAGAAAAAGAATATCAAACGGAGTCCAAACAGAATGAAACCTTCGGGAATGTGATTTTTGGAACAAACGTGATCCATAGGACTTGGACCCTACGTCAAGACATCAACCAGGAGGGCACGAGGTAGGGGGGTTGTGCCTACCCCCCTGGGCGCGCCCTCCACCCTCGTGGGCCCCATGTTGCTCCATCGACGTACTTATTCCTCCTATATATACCCACGTACCCCCAAACTACCAGATACGGAGCCAAAAAACTAATTCCACCGCCGCAACCTTATGTACCCGTGAGATCCCATCTTGGGGCCTTTTCCGGAGCTTTGCCGGAGGGGGCATCGATCACGGAGGGCTTCTACATCAACACCATAGCCTCTCTGATGATGTGTGAGTAGTTTACCTCAGACCTTCGGGTCCATAGTTATTAGCTAGATGGCTTCTTCTCTCTTTTTGGATCTCAATACAATGTTCTTCCCCTCTCTTGTGGAGATCTATTCGATGTAATCTTCTTTTGCGGTGTGTTTGTTGAGACCGATGAATTGTGGGTTTATGATCAAGTTTATCTATAAACAATATTTGAATCTTCTCTGAATTCTTTTATGTATGATTGGTTATCTTTGCAAGTCTCTTCGAATTATTAGTTTGGTTTGGCCTACTAGATTGATCTTTCTTGCAATGGGAGAAGTGCTTAGCTTTGGGTTCAATCTTGCGATGTCCTTTCCCAGTGACAGTAGGGGCAGCAAGGCACGTATTGTATTGTTGCCATCGAGGATAACAAGATGGGGTTTATATCATATTGCATGAGTTTATCCCTCTACATCATGTCATCTTGCTTAAAGCGTTACTCTGTTCTTATGAACTTAATACTGTAGATGCATGCTGGATAGCGGTCGATGTGTGGAGTAATAGTAGTAGATGCAGGCAGGAGTCGGGCTACTTGTTTCGGACGTGATGCCTATATACATCATCATACCTAGATATTCTCATAACTTGCTCAATTCTCTCAATTGCTCAACAATAATTTGTTCACCCACCGTAATACTTATGCTCTCGAGAGAAGCCACTAGTGAAACCTATGGCCCCGGGGTCTATTTTCCATCATATTAATCTTCCAACACTTAGCTATTTTTATTTCCTTTTATTTTACTTTGCATCTTTATCATTAAAATACCAAAAATATTATCCTATCATATCTATCAGATCTCACTCTCGTAAGTGACCGTGAAGGGATAGACAACCCCTTTATTGCGTTGCTTGCGAGGATTTATTTGTTTGTGTAGGTGCGAGGGACTTGTGCATGTCTCCTACTGGATTGATACCTTGGTTCTCAAAAACTGAGGGAAATACTTACGCTACTTTACTGCATCACCCTTTCCTCTTCAAGGGGAAACCAACGAAGTGCTCAAGAGGTAGCAAGAAGGATTTCTGGCGCCGTTGCCGGGCAGTCTACGCAAAAGTCAACATACCAAATACCCATCACAAACCCTTATCTCCCGCATTACGTTATTTGCCATTTGCCTCTCATTTTCCTCTCCCCCACTTCACCCTTGCCGTTTTATTCGCCCTCTCTTTTCCGTTAGCCTATTTTTATCTTGCTTCTTGTTTGCTCGTGTGTTGGACTGCTTGCTTGTCACGATGGCTCAAGATAATACTAAGTTGTGTGACTTTACCAATACCAACAATAATGATTTTCTTAGCACTCCGATTGCTCCTCTTACCGATATTGAATCTTGTGAAATCAATGCTGCTTTGTTGAATCTTGTCATGAAAGATCAATTCGCCGGCCTTCCAAGTGAAGATGCCGCTACCCATCTAAATAGCTTCGTTGATTTGTGTGATATGCAAAAGAAGAAAGATGTGGATAATGATATTGTTAAACTGAAGCTATTTCCCTTTTCGCTTAGAGATCGTGCTAAAGCTTGGTTTTCATCTTTGCCTAAAAATAGTATTGATTCTTGGAATAAGTGCAAAGATGCTTTTATCTCTAAATATTTTCCTCCCGCTAAGATCATCTCTCTTAGAAATGATATTATGAATTTTAAGCAACTTGATCATGAACATGTTGCACAAGCTTGGGAGAGGATGAAATTAATGATACGTAATTTTCCTACACATGGTTTGAATTTATGGATGATCATACAAAAATTTTATGCCGGATTGAATTTTGCTTCTAGAAATCTTTTAGATTCGGCCGCAGGAGGCACTTTTATGGAAATCACTTTAGGAGAAGCTACTAAACTCCTAGATAATATTATGGTTAATTATTCTCAATGGCACACTGAAAGATCTACTAGTAAAAAAGTGCATGCGATAGAAGAAATTAATGTTTTGAGTGGAAAGATGGATGAAATTATTTGCTACTAAGAGTGTTTCTTCTGATCCTAATGATATGCCTTTGTCTACTTTGATTGAGAATAATAATGAATCTATGGATGTGAATTTTGTTGGTAGGAATAATTTTGGTAACAACGCGTATGGACGAAACTTTAATCCTAGGCCTTATCCTAGTAATTCCTCTAATAATTATGGTAGTTCCTACAACAATTCTTATGGGAACTTTAATAAGATTCCTTCTGAATTTGAGACTAGTGTTAAGGAATTTATGAATTCGCAAAAGAATTTCAATGCTTTGCTTGAAGAAAAATTGCTTAAAGTTGATGAATTGGCTAGGAATGTTGATAGAATTTCTCTTGATGTTGATTCTTTAAAACTTAGATCTATTCCTCCTCAGCATGATATCAATGAGTCTCTCAAAGCCATGAGAATTTCCAATGATGAGTGCAAAGAAAGAACTGCTAGGATGCGTGCTAAGAAAGATTGCTTTGTGAAAGCGTGTTCTTCTAGTTTCTATGAAAATAAAGATGAAGATCTAAAAGTTATTGATGTGTCCCCTATTAAATCTTTGTTTTGCAATATGAATCTTGATAATGATGGGACTGAATATGATCCACCTTTACCTAGAAGGCGTTCCAAAAATTCGGAGTTTTTAGATCTTGATGCAAAAATTGGTAAAAGTGGGATTGAAGAGAGCAAAACATTAGATATTAATGAACCCACTATTTTTGATTTCAAGGAATTTAATTATGATAATTTCTCTTTGATAGATTGTATTTCCTTGTTGCAATCCGTGCTAAATTCTCCTCATGCTTATAGTCAAAATAAAGCTTTTACTAAACATATCGTTGATGCTTTGATGCAATCTTATGAAGAAAAACTTGAGTTGGAAGTTTCTATCCCTAGAAAACTTTATGATGAGTGGGAACCTACTATTAAAATTAAAATTAAATATTATGAATGCTATGCTTTGTGTGATTTGGGTGCTAGTGTTTCCACGATTCCAAAGACTTTGTGCGATTTGCTAGGTTTCCGTGATTTTGATGATTGCTCTTTAAACTTGCACCTTGCAGATTCCACCATTAAGAAACCTATGGGAAGAATTAATGATGTTCTTATTATTGCAAATAGGAATTATGTGCCCGTAGATTTTATTGTTCTTGATATAGATTGCAATCCTTCATGTCCTATTATTCTTGGTAGACCTTTCCTTAGAACGATCGGTGCAATTATTGATATGAAGGAAGGAAATATTATATTCCAATTTCTGTTAAGGAAAGGCATGGAACATTTTCCTAGAAAGAAAATAAAATTACCATATGAATCTATCATGAGAGCCACTTATGGATTGCCTACCAAAGATGGCAATACCTAGATCTATCCTTGCTTTTATGCCTAGCTAGGGGCGTTAAACAATAGCGCTTGTTGGGAGGCAACCCAATTTTTATTTTTAGTTTTTTTTTCTTTTTTGCTTCTGTTTAGTAATAAATCTTTGATATAGCCTCTGGTTAGATGTTTTTTTTATGTTTTAATTAGTGTTTGTGCCAAGTTAAACCTATAGGATCTTCTTGGATGATAGTTATTTGATCTTGCTGAAAATTGCAGAAACTTTCTGTTCACGAAAATAATTGTTAAAAAATCATCAGAACGTGATAAAATACTGATTCCAATTGATGCTGATCAATAAACAAATTGTCCAGGTCTTCCTATTTTGGCTGAATTTTTGGAGTTCCAGAAGTTTGCGTTAGTTACAGATTACTACAGACTGTTCTGTTTTTGACAGATTCTGTTTTTCGTGTGTTGTTTGCTTATTTTGATGAATCTATGGCTAGTAAAATAGTTTATAAACCATAGAGAAGTTGTAATACAGTAGGTTTAACACCAATATAAATAAATAATGAGTTCATTACAGTACCTTAAAGTAGTGTTTTGTTTTCTTTCGCTAACGGAGCTCACGAGATTTTCTGTTAAGTTTTGTGTTGTGAAGTTTTCAAGTTTTGGGTAAAAGATTTGATGGATTATGGAACAAGGAGTGGAAAGAGCCTAAGCTTGGGGATGACCATGGAACCCCAAGATAATCTAAGGACACCAAAAAGCCAAAGCTTGGGGATGCCCCGGAAGGCATCCCCTCTTTCGTCTACTTCCATCGGTAACTTTACTTGGAGCTATATTTTTATTCGCCACATGATATGTGTTTTGCTTGGATCGTCTTGTATGATTTGAGTCTTTGATTTTTAGTTTACCACAATCATCTTTGCTGGACACACCTTTTGAGAGAGACACACATGATTCGGAATTTATTAGAATACTCTATAAGCTTCACTTAAATCTTTTGAGCTATATAGTTTTTGCTCTAGTGTTCACTTATATCTTTTAGAGCACGGTGGTGGTTTTGTTTTATAGAAACTATTATTCTCTCATACTTCACTTATATTATTTTGAGTCTTAAACAGCATGGTAATTTGCTTAAATAATCCTAATATGCTAGGTATTCAAGACTAGTAAAAAACTTTCTTATGAGTGTGCTGAATACTAAGAGAAGTTTGATGCTTGATGATTGTTTTGAGATATGGAGGTAGTGATATTAAAGTTGTGCTAGTTGCGTAGTTGTGAATTTGAGAAATACTTGTGTTGAAGTTTGCAAGTCCCATAGCATGCACGTATGGTAAACGTTATGTAACAAATTTTAAACATGAGGTTGAAGGAAATATGCCCTAGAGGCAATAATAAAGTTATTATTTATTTCCTTATATCATGATAAATGTTTATTATTCATGCTAGAATTGTATTAACCGGAAACATAATACTTGTGTGAATACATAGACAAACAAAGTGTCACTAGTATGCCTTTACTTGACTAGCTCGTTGATCAAAGATGGTTATGTTTCCTAGCCATTGACATGAGTTGTCATTTGATTAACGGGATCACATCATTAGGAGAATGATGTGATTGACTTGACCCATTCCGTTAGCTTAGCACACGACCGTTTAGTATTCTGCTATTGCTTTCTTCATGACTTATACATGTTCCTATGACTATGAGATTATGCAACTCCCGTTTACCGGAGGAACACTTTGTGTGCTACCAAACATCACAACGTAACTGGGTGATTATAAAGGTGCTCTACAAGTGTCTCCAAAGGTACTTGTTGGGTTGGCGTATTTCGAGATTAGGATTTGTCACTCCGATTGTCGGAGAGGTATCTCTGGGCCCACTCGGTAATGCACATCACTATAAGCCTTGCAAGCATTGTAACTAATGAGTTAGTTGCGGGATGATGTATTACGGACGAGTAAAGAGACTTGCCGGTAACGAGATTGAACTAGGTATTGAGATACCGACGATCAAATCTCGGGCAAGTAACATACCGATGACAAAGGGAACAACGTATGTTGTTATGCGGTCTGACCGATAAAGATCTTCGTAGAATATGTGGGAGCCAATATGAGCATCCAGGTTCCGCTATTGGTTATTGACCGGAGACGTGTCTCGGTCATGTCTACATAGTTCTCGAACCCGTAGGGTCCGCACGCTTAAAATTTCGATGACAGTTATATTATGAGTTTATATGTTTTGATGTACCGAAGGTTGTGCGGAGTCCCGGATGTGATCACGGACATGACGAGGAGTCTCGAAATGGTCGAGACATGAAGATTGATATATTGGAAGCCTATGTTTGGGTATCGGAAGTGTTCCGGGTGAAATCAGAATTTTACTGGAGTACCGGGAGGTTACCGGAACCCCCCGGGGGATTAATGGGCCATAGTGGGCCTTAGTGGAAGAGAGGAGAGGCGGCCAGGGCAGGGCCGCGCGCCCCTCCCCCTAGTCTGAATAGGACAAGGAGTGGGGGGCGGCTCCCCCCTTTCCTTCCTCTCTCCCTCCTCTTTCCCCCTCCACTCCTAGTCCAACAAGGAAAAGGGAGGGAGTAATACTCCCGGTGGGAGTAGGACTCCCCCTGGCGCGCCCCTCCTGGCCGGCCGCACCTCTTCCCCTTCCTCCTTTATATACGGGGGCAGGGGGCACCCTAGAGACACAACAATTGATTTGATCTTTTAGCCGTGTGCGGTGCCCCCCTCCACCATAGTCCACCTCGATAATACTGTAGCGGTGCTTAGGCGAAGCCCTGCGTCGGTAGAACATCATCATCATCACCACGCCGTCGTGCTGACAAAACTCTCCCTCAACACTCGGCTGGATCGGAGTTCGAGGGACGTCATCGGGCTGAACGTGTGCTGAACTTGGAGGTGCCGTGCATTCGGTACTTGATCGGTCGGATCGTGAAGACGTACGACTACATCAACCGCGTTGTGCTAACGCTTCCGCTTTCGGTCTACGAGGGTACGTGGACAACACTCTCCCCTCTCGTTGCTATGCATCACCATGATCTTGCATGTGCGTAGGAAATTTTTGAAATTACTACGTTCCCCAACAGTGGTATCAGAGCCAGGTTTTATGTGTAGATGTTTATGCACGAGTAGAACACAAGTGAGTTGTGGGCGATACAATTCATACTGCTTACCAGCATGTCATACATTGGTTCGGCGGTATTGTTGGATGAAGCGGCCCGGACCGACATTATGCGTATGCTTACGCGAGACTGGTTCTACCGACGTGCTTTGCACACAGGTGGCTGGCGGGTGTTAGTTTCTCCAACTTTAGTTGAACCGAGTGTGGCTATGCCCGGTCCTTGAGAAGGTTAAAACAACACTAACTTGACAAACTATCGTTGTGGTTTTGATGCGTAGGTAAGAACGGTTCTTGCTCAGCCCGTAGCAGCCACGTAAAACTTGCAACAACAAAGTAGAGGACGTCTAACTTGTTTTTGCAGGGCATGTTGTGATGTGATATGGTCAAGACGTGATGAGATATAATTTGTTGTATGAGATGATCATGTTTTGTTGAAGTTATCGGCAACTGGCAGAAGCCTTATGGTTATCTCTTTATTGCATAAGATGCAAGCGCCAAATAATTGCTTTACTTTATCTCTATGCGATAGCAATAGTTGCAAAAGCAATAATTGGCGAGACGACCATGTGACGACACATTGATATAGATCAAGATGATGGAGATCATGGTGTCATGCCGGTGACGATGGAAATCATGACGATGCTTTGGAGATGGAGATCAAAGGCACAAGATGATGATGGCCATATCATGTCACATATTTTGATTGCATGTGATGTTTATCTTTTATACATCTTATTTTGCTTAGTTTGACGGTAGTATTATAAGATGATCTCTCACTAAATTATCAAGGTATAAGTGTTCTCCCTGAGTATGCACCGTTGCGAAAGTTCTTTGTGCTGAGACACCACGTGATGATCGGGTGTGATAGGCTCTACGTTCAAATACAACGGGTGCAAAACAGTTGCACACGCGGAATACTCAGGTTAAACTTCACGAGCCTAGCATATAACAGATATGGCCTCGGAACACTAAGACCGAAAGGTCGAGCATGAATCATATAGTAGATATGATCAACATAGTGATGTTCACCATTGAAACTACTCCATCTCACGTGATGATCGGACATGGTTTAGTTGATGTGGATCACGTGATCACTTAGAAGATTAGAGGGATGTCTATCTAAGTGGGAGTTCTTAAGTAATATGATTAATTGAACTTCAATTTATCATGAACTTAGTCCTGGTAGTATTAGCATATCTATGTTGTAGATCAATAGCTCGCGATGTTGCTCCCCGTTTAATTTTATATGTTCCTAGAGAAAACTAAGTTGAAAGATGTTAGTAGCAATGATGCGGATTGGATCCGTGATCTGAGGTTTATCCTCATTACTGCACAGAAGAATTATGTCCTTGATGCACCGCTAGGTGACAGACCTATTGCAGGAGCAGATGCAGACGTTATGAACGTTTGGCTAGCTCAATATGATGACTACTTGATAGTTTAGTGCACCATGCTTAACGGCTTAGAATCGGGACTTCAAAGATGTTTTGAACATCATGGACCATATGAGATGTTCCAGGAGTTGAAGTTAATATTTCAAGAAAATACCCGAGTTGGGAGATATGAAATCTCCAACAAGTTCTACACCTAAAAGATGGAGGAGAATAGCTCAAGCGGTGAGCATGTGCTCAGATTGTCCGGGCACTACAATCGCTTGAATCAAGTGGGAGTTAATCTTCCAGATAAGATAGTGATTGACAGAATTCTCTAGTCACCATCACCAAGTTAGTAGAACTTCGTGATGAACTATAATATGCAAGGGATAACAGAAACAATTCCCAAGCTCTTCGTGATGCTGAAATCGACGAAGGTAGAAATCAAGAAAAACATCAAGTGTTGATGGTTGACGAGACCACTAGTTTCAAGAAAAGGGAAAAGGGAAGAAGGGGAACTTCAAGAAGAACGGCAAGCAAGTTGCTGCTCTAGTGAAGAAGCCCAAGTCTGGTCCTAAGCCTGAGACTAAGTGCTTCTACTGTAAAGGGACTGGTCACTAGAAGTGGAACCACCCCAAGTATTTGGCGGATAATAAGGATGGCAAAGTGAACAAAGGTATATTGGATATACATATTATTGATGTGTACTTTACTAGTGTTTATAGCAACCCCTCAGCATTTGATACTGGTTCAGTTGCTAAGAGTAGTAACTCGAAACGGGAGTTGCAGAATAAACAGAAACTGGTAAAAGGCAAGGTGACGATGTGTGTTGGAAGTAGTTCCAAGATTGATATGATCATCATCGCACACTCCCTATACTTTCGGGATTAGTGTTGAAACTAAATAAGTGTTATTTGGTGTTTGCGTTGAGCATGAATATGATTTGATCATGTTTGTTGCAATACGGTTATTAATTTAAATTAGAGAATAATTGTTGTTCTGTTTACATGAATAAAACCTTCTATGGTCATACACCCAATAAAATGGTTTGTTGGATCTCGGTCGTAGTGATACACATATTCATAATAATGAAGCCAAAAGATGCAAAGTTAATAATGATAGTGCAACTTATTTGTGGAACTACCGTTTAGGTCATATTGGTGTAAAGTGCATGAAGCAACTCCATGCTGATGGGATTTTGGAATCACTTGATTATGAATCACTTGATGCTTGCGAACCATGCCTCTTGGGCCAGATGACTAAAACGCCGTTCTTCGGAACGATGGAGCAAGCAACAGATTTGTTGGAAATCATACATACTGATGTATGTGGTCCAATGAATATTAAGGCTTGCGGCGGGTATCATTATTTTCTGACATTCACAAATGATTTGAGTAGATATGGGTATATCTACTTGATCAAACACAAGTCTGAAACGTTTGAAAAGTTCAAAGAATTTCAGAGTGAAGTGGAGAATCATCGTAAAATAAATAAAAGTTTCTACGATATGATCGCAGAGGTAAAATATTTGAGTTACGAGTTTGGCCTTTAGTTAAGACAATGTGAAATAGTTTCACTACTCACGCCACCTGGAACACCACAGTGTAATGGTGTGTCCGAACGTCGTAACCGCACTTTATTAGATATGGTGCGATCTATGATGTCTCTTACCGATCTACCACTATCGTTTTAGGGTTATGCATTAGAGACAGCTACATTCACGTTAAATAGGGCACCATCTAAATCCGTTGAGACGACACCATATGAACTATGGTTTGGCAAGAAACCTAAGCTGTCGATTCTTAAAGTTTGAGGTTGCAATGCTTATGTGAAAAAGTTTCAACCTGATAAGCTCAAACCCAAATCGGAGAAATGCGTCTTCATAGGATACCCAAAAGAAAATGTTGGGTACACCTTCTATCACAGATCCGAAGGCAAGATATTCGTTGCTGAAAATGGATCCTTTCTAGAGAAGGAGTTTCTCTCGAAAGAAGTGAGTGGGAGAAAAGTAGAACTTGATGAGGTAACTGTACCTGCTCCCTTATTGGAAAGTAGTTCATCACAGAAACCGGTTCCTGTGACACCTACACCAATTAACGAGGAAGCTAATGATGATGATCATGAAACTTCAGATCAAGTTACTACCGAACCTCGTAGGTCAACCAGAGTAAGATCCGCACCAGAGTGGTACGGTAATCCTGTTCTGGAGGTCATATTACTTGACCATGACGAACCTACGAACTATGAGGAAGCGATGATGAGCCCAGATTCCGCAAAATGGCTTGAGGCCATGAAATCTGAGATGGGATCCATGTATGAGAACAAAGTATGGACTTTGATTGACTTGCCCAATGATCGGCGAGCCATTGAGATTAAATGGATCTTCAAGAGGAAGACGGACGCTGATAGTAGTGTTACTATCTACATAGCCAGAATTGGCGCAAAAGGTTTTTGACAAGTTCAAGGTGTTGACTACGATGAGAGTTTCTCACTCGTATCTATGCTTAAGTTTGTCCGAATCATGTTAGCAATTGCCGCATTTTATGAAATCTGGCAGATGGATAAACAAAACTGCATTCTTTAATGGATTTATTAAAGAAGAGTTGTATATGATGCAACCAGAAGGTTTTGTCAATCCTAAAAGTGCTAACAAAATATGCAAGCTCCAGCGATCCATCTATGGACTGGTGCAAGCATCTCGGAGTTGGAATATACGCTTTGATAAGTTGATCAAAGCATATAGTTTTATACAGACTTGCGGTGAAGCCTGTATTTACAAGAAAGTGAGTGGGAGCACTACAGCATTTCTGATAAGTATATGTGAATGACATATTATTGATCGGAAATAATGTAGAATTATTCTGCAAAGCATAAAGGAGTGTTTGAAAGGAGTTTTTCAAAGAAAGACCTCGGTGAAGCTGCTTACATATTGAGCATCAGGATTTATAGAGATAAATCAAGACGCTTGATAAGTTTTTCAATGAGTACATACCTTGACAAGATTTTGAAGTAGTTCAAAATGGAACAGTCAAAGAAAGAGTTCTTGCCTGTATTGCAAAGTATAAAGTTGAGTAAAGACTCAAAACCCGACCACAACAGAAAATAGAAAAGAGAATGAAAGTCATTTCCTATGCCTAAGTCATAGGTTCTATAAAGTATGCTATGCTGTGTACCAGACCTATTGTGTACCTCACCATGATTTTGGCAAGAGGGTAAAATAGTGATCTAGGAGTAGATCACTGGACAGCGGTCAAAATTATCCTTAGTGGAATAAGGAAATATTTCTCGGTTATGGAGGTGACAAAAGGTTCGTCGTAAAGATTTACGTCGATGTAAGTTTTGACACAGATCTGGATGACTCTAAGTCTCGATCTAGATACATATTGAAAGTGGGAGGAATTAGCTAGAGTAGCTCCGTGCAGAGCATTGTTGACATAGAAATTTGCAAAATACATACGGATTTGAATGTGGCACACCCGTTGACTAAAATTCTCTCACAAGAAAAACATGATCACACCTTAGTACTCTTTGGGTGTTAATCACATAGCGATGTGAACTAGATTATTGACTCTAGTAAACCCTTTGGATGTTGGTGACATAACGATGTGAGCTATGGGTGTTAATCACATGGTGATGTGAACTATTGGTGTTAAATCACATGGCAATGTGAACTAGATTATTGACTCTAGTGCAAGTGGGAGACTGAAGGAAATATGCCCTAGAGGCAATAATAAAGTTATTATTTATTTCCTTATATCATGATAAATGTTTATTATTCATGCTAGAATTGTATTAACCAGAAACAAAATACTTGTGTGAATACATAGATAAACAAAGTGTCACTAGTATGCCTTTACTTGACTAGCTCGTTGATCAAAGATGGTTATGTTTCCTAGCCATTGAGATGAGTTGTCATTTGGTTCACGGGATCACATTATTAGGAGAATGATTTGATTGACTTGATCCATTCCGTTAGCTTAGCACACGATCGTTTAGTATTCTGCTATTGCTTTCTTCATGACTTATACATGTTCCTATGACTATGAGATTATGCAACTCCCGTTTACCGGAGGAACACTTTGTGTGCTACCAAACGTCACAACGTAACTGGGTGATTATAAAGGTGCTCTATAGGTGTCTCCAAAGGTACTTGTTGGGTTGGCGTATTTCGAGATTAGGATTTGTCACTCCGATTGTCGGAGAGGTATCTCTGGGCCCACTCGGTAATGCACATCACTATAAGCCTTGCAAGCATTGTAACTAACGAGTTAGTTGCGGGATGATGTATTACGGAACGAGTAAAGAGACTTGCCGGTAACGAGATTGAACTAGGTATTGAGATACCGACGATCGAATCTCGGGCAAGTAACATACCGATGACAAAGGGAACAACGTATGTTGTTATGCGGTCTGACCGATAAAGATCTTTGTAGAATATGTGGGAGCCAATATGAGCATCCAGGTTCCGCTATTGGTTATTGACCGGAGACGTGTCTCGGTCATGTCTACATAGTTCTCGAACCCGTAGGGTCCGCACGCTTAAAGTTTCGATGACAGTTATATTATGAGTTTATATGTTTTGATGTACCGAAGGTTGTTCGGAGTCCCGGATGTGATCACGGACATGTTGAGGAGTCTCGAAATGGTCGAGACATGAAGATTGATATATTGGAAGCCTATGTTTGGATATCGGAAGTGTTCCGGGTGAAATCGGAATTTTACCGGAGTACCGGGAGGTTACCGGAACCCCCCGGGGGCTTAATGGGCCATAGTGGGCCTTAATGGAAGAGAGGAGAGGCGGCCAGGGTAGGGCCACGCGCCCCTCCCCCCTAGTCCGAATAGGACAAGGAGAGGGGGGCGGCGCCCCCCCTTTCCTTCCTCTCTCCCTCCTCTTTCCCCCTCCACTCCTAGTCCAACAAGGAAAAGGGAGGGAGTCCTACTCCCGATGGGAGTAGGACTCCTCCTGGCGCGCCCCTCCTGGCCGACCGCACCTCTTCCCCTTGCTCCTTTATATACGGGGGCAGGGGGGCACCCTAGAGACACAACAATTGATTTTATCGTTTAGCCGTGTGCGGTGCCCCCCTCCACCATAGTCCACCTCGATAATACTGTTGCGGTGCTTAGGCGAAGCCCTGCGTCGGTAGAACATCATCATCGTCACCACGCCGTCGTGCTGACAAAACTCTCCCTCAACACTCGGTTGGATCGGAGTTCGAGGGACGTCATCGGGCTGAACGTGTGCTGAACTCGAAGGTGCCGTGCGTTCGGTACTTGATCGGTCGGATCGTGAAGACGTACGACTACATCAACCGCGTTGTGCTAACGCTTCCGCTTTCGGTCTACGAGGGTACGTGGACAACATTCTCCCCTCTCGTTACTATGCATCACCATGATCTTGCGTGTGCGTAGGAAATTTTTGAAATTACTACGTTCCCCAACAGAGGTGTTCTTTGATTGTCCTCCTTATGAGTGGCGGTCGGGGACGAGCGATGGTTTTTTCCTACCAATCTATCCCCCTAGGAGCATGCGCGTAGTGCATGGTTTTTGATGACTTGTAGATTTTTGCAATAAGTATGTGAGTTCTTTATGACTAATGTTGAGTCCATGGATTATACGCACTCTTACCCTTCCATCATTGCTAGCCTCTTCGGTACCGTGCATTGCCCTTTCTCACATTGAGAGTTGGTGCAAACTTCGCCGGTGCATCCAAACCCCGTGATATGATACGCTCTTTCACACATAAACCTCCTTATATCTTCCTCAAAACAGCCACCACACCTACCTATTATGGCATTTCCATAGCCATTCCGAGATATATTGCCATGCAACTTTCCACCATTCCGTTTATTATGACACACTCATCATTGTCATATTGCTTTGCATGATCATGTAGTTGACATCGTATTTGTGGCAAAGCCACCGTTCATAATTTTTCATACATGTCACTCTTGATTCATTGTTATCCCGGTATACCGCCGGAGGCATTCATATAGAGTCATACTTTGTTCTAGTATCGAGTTGTAACCATTGAGTTGTAAATAAATAGAAGTGTGATGATCATCATTCGCAGAGCATTGTCCCAAAAAAAGGCCAAAAAAAGAAGGCCCAAAAAAATAAAAAGGGACAGTGCTACTATCCTTTTTTCCACACTTGTGCTTCAAAGTAGCACCATGATCTTCATGATAGAAAGTCTCTTGTTTTGTCACTTTCATATACTAGTGGGAATTTTTCATTATAGAACTTGGCTTGTATATTCCAACAATGGGCTTCCCCAAATGCCCTAGGTCTTCGTGAGCAAGCAAGTTGGATGCACACCCACTTAGTTTCTTTTGTTGAGCTTTCATGCATTTATAGCTCTAGTGCATCCGTTGCATGGCAATCCCTACTCCTTACATTAACATCAATCGATGAACATCTCCATAGCTTATTGGTTAGCCTCGTTGATGTGAGACTTTCTCCTTTTTTGTCTTCTCCACATAACCCCCATCATTATATTCTATTCCACCCATAGTGCTATATCCATGGCTCACGCTCATGTATTGCGTGAAGGTTGAAAAAAGTTTGAGATTACTAAAGTATGAAACAATTGCTTGGCTTGTCATCGGGGTTGTGCATGATGAGAGCATTCTTGTGTGACAGAAATGGAGCATGACTAAACTATATGATTTTGTAGGGATGAACTTTCTTTGGCCATGTTATTTTGAGAGGACATAATTGCTTAGTTAGTATGCTTGAAGTATTATTACTTTTATGTCAATATTAAACCTTTATCTTGAATCTTTCGGATCTAAATATTCATACCACAATTAAGAGAATTACATTGAAATTATGCCAAGTAGCATTCCACATCAAAAAAATTCGGAACAAACATGATCCAGAGGACTTGGACCCTACGTCAAGACATCAACCAGGAGGGCACGAGGTAGGGGGTGCGCCTACCCCCCTGGGCGCGCCCTCCACCCTCGTGGGCCCCACGTTGCTCCACCGACGTACTTCTTCCTCCTATATATACCCACGTACCCCCAAACTACCAGATACGGAGCCAAAAACCTAACTCCACCGCCGCAACCTTCTGTACCCGTGAGATCCCATCTTGGGGCCTTTTTCGGAGCTCCGCCGGAGGGGGCATCGATCTCGGAGGGCTTCTACATCAACACCATAGCCTCTCCGATGATGTGTGAGTAGTTTACCTCAGACCTTCAGGTCCATAGTTATTAGCTAGATGGCTTCTTCTCTCTTTTTGGATCTCAATACAATGTTCTCCCCCTCTCTTGTGGAGATCTATTCGATGTAATCTTCTTTTGCGGTGTGTTTGTTGAGACCGATGAATTGTGGATTTATGATCAAGTTTATCTATGAACAATATTTGAATCTTCTCTGAATTCTTTTATGTATGATTGGTTGTCTTTGCAAGTCTCTTCGAATTAGTTTGGTTTGGCCTACTAGTTTGATCTTTCTTGCAATGGGAGAAGTTCTTAGCTTTGGGTTCAATCTTGCGGTGTCCTTTCCAAGTGACAGTAGGGGCAGCAAGGCACGTGTTGTATTGTTGCCATCGAGGATAACAAGATGGGGTTTATATCATATTGCATGAGTTTATCCCTCTACATCATGTCATCTTGCTTAAAGTGTTACTCTGTTCTTATGAACTTAATACTCTAGATGCATGCTGGATAGCGGTCGATGTGTGGAGTAATAGTAGTAGATGCAGGCATGAGTCGGTCTACTTGTTTCGGACATGATGCCTATATACATGATCATACCTAGATATTCTCATAACTATGCTCAATTCTGTCAATTGCTCAACAGTAATTTGTTCACCCACCGTAATACTTATGCTCTCAAGAGAAGCCACTAGTGAAACCTATGGCCCCCGAGTCTATTTTCCATCATATTAATCTTCCAACACTTAGCTATTTGTATTTCCTTTTATTTTACTTTGCATCTTTATCATAAAAATACCAAAAATATTATCCTATCATATCTATCAGATCTCACTCTTGTAAGTGACCGTGAAGGGATTGACAACCCCTTTATTGCGTTGGTTGAGAAGATTTATTTGTTTGTGTACGTGCGAGGGACTCGTGCGTGGTCTCCTACTGGATTGATACCTTGGTTCTCAAAAACTGAGGGAAATACTTACGCTACTTTACTGCATCACCCTTTCCTCTTCAAGGGAAAACCAACGCAGTGCTCAAGAGGTAGCACTTCTTCATAGTTCATAGGTTCGTTGCTGTCCAACAACATGACTTCCAGGACAGGATTGCTGTACCACTCTGGTGTGGATCGTGCTCTGGTCGACCTACAAGTTTCAGTAGCAACTTGATCTGAAGTTTCATGATCATCATCATTAGCTTCCTCTCTAGTTGGTGTAGGCATCACGGGAACGAATTTCTCTGATGTGCTAATTTCCAAATTGAGAGAAGGTACAATTACCTCATCAAGTTCTACTTTCCTCCCACTCACTTCTTTCGAGAGAAACTCCTTCTCTAGAAATGTTCCCTTCTTGGCAGCAAAGATCTTGTCTTCGGATCTGTGGTAGAAGGTGTACCTAATTGTTTCCTTAGGGTATCCTATGAAGATGCACTTCTCCGATTTGGGTTCGAGCTTATCAGGCGGAAGCCTTTTTGACATAAGTGTCGCAACCCCAAACTTTAAGAAACGACAGCTTAGGTTTCTTGCTAAACCACAGTTCATATGGTGTCATCTCAACGGAATTAGACGGTGCCCTATTTAATGTGAATGCTGCTGTCTCTAATGCATAACCCCAAGACGATAGTGGCAAATCAGTAAGAGACATCATAGATCGCACCATATCTCATAAAGTACGGTTATGACGTTCGGACACACCATTACGCTGTGGTGTTCCAGGTGGCGTGAGTTGTGAAACTTTTCCACATTGTTTTAAATGAAGGTCAAACTCGTAACTCAAATATTCGCCTCCTTGATCAGATCGTAGAAACTTTATTTTCTTGTTACGATGATTCTCCACTTCACTCTAAAATTCTTTGAACTTTTCAAATGTTTCAGACTTGTGTTTCATTAACAAAATATACCCATATCTACTTAAATCATCTGTGAAGGTCAGAAAATAACGATACCCGTCGCGTGCCTCAACACTCATCGGACCGCATACATCAGTATGTATTATTTCCAATAAGTCATTAGCTCGCTCCATTGTTCTGGAGAACTGAGTTTTAGTCATCTTGCCCATGAGGCATGGTTCGCAAGTATCACATGATTCATAATCAGGTGATTCCAAAAGTCCATCAGCATGGAGTTTCTTCATGAGCTTTACACCAATATGACCTAAACGGTAGTGTCACAAATATGTTGCACTATCATTATCAACTTTGCATCTTTTGGCATCAATATTATGAATATGTGTATCACTACGATCGAGACTCAATAAACCATTCACATTGGGTGTATGACCATAGAAGGTTTTATTTCATGTAAACAGAACAACAATTATTCTATAACTTAAATGAATAAACATATTGCAATAATCATGATCTAATCATATTCATGCTCAAGGCAAACACCAAATAACATTTATTTAGGTTCAACATTAATCCCGAAGGTAGAGGGAGTGTTTGATGGTGATCATATCAACCTTGGAATCATTTCCAACTCACATCGTCACCTCACGTTTAACTAGTCTCTGTAACTCATGTTTCGAGTTACTAATCTTAGCAACTGAACCGGTATCAAGTACCCAGGGGTTACTTCGAACACTAGTAAAATACATATCAATAACATGTATATCAAATAGCAGACTAAGGCATAGCCTAGTGGTAGGAAGGGGCTGGTGCCTTCCCACCCACCTAGGTTCAAGGCATGGTACTTGCAATTTGGGTTTGTTGCACCAATTATACTGTAGGGGGTTCCCTTACAGTCTTTCTCTCTCAAAAAACATGTATATCAAATATACCTTTGTTCACTTTGCCATCCTTCTTATCCGCCAAGTATTTGGGGCAGTCCCACTTCCAGTGACCATTTCCTTCGCAGTAGAAGCACTCAGTTTTAGGCTTGGGTCCAGCTTTGGGCTTCTTCACGGGAGTGGCAACTTACTTCCCATTCTTCTTGAAGTTCCCTTTCTTTCCCTCGCCCTTTTTATTGAAACTAGTGGTCTTGTTAACCATCAACACTTGATGCTCCTTCTTGATTTCTACCTTCGCCGATTTCAGCATCGCGAAGAGCTCGGGAATCATTTCCGTCATCCCTTGCATATTATAGTTCATCACGAAGTTCTAGTAGCTTGGTGATAGTGACTAGAGAACTTTGTCAATCACTATCTTATCTGGAAGATTAACTCCCACTTGATTCAAGCAATTGTAGTACCCAGACATCCAGAGTACATGCTCACTGGCTGAGCTATTCTCCTCCATCTTGTAGGCAAAGTACTTGTCAGAGCTCTCATACCTCTCGACACGGGCATGAATCTGAAATATCAATTTTCAGCTTCTTGGAACATCTCATATGCTCTGTGGCGTTCAAAACGTTTTTTAAGTCCCAGTTCTAAGCCATAAAGATGGCACACTAAACTATCAAGTAGTCATCATATCGAGCTTGCAACACGTTCATAATGTCTGCATCTGCTCCTGCAACAAGTTTATCACCTAGCGGTGCATCAAGGACATAATTCTTATGTGCGGCAATGAGGATAATTCTCAGATCACGGACCCAGTCCGCATTATTGCTACTATCATCTTTCAACTTAGTTTTCTCTAGGAACATATCAAAAAATATGGGAGCTATATCACGAGCTATTGATCTAAAACATAGATATGCAAAAACTATTAAGACTAAGTTCAAGATAAATTAAGTTCAATTAAACAAATTACTTAAGAACTCCCACTTAAATAGACATCCCTCAAGTCATCTAAGTGATACGTGATCCAAATCAACTAACCCATGTCCGATCATCACGTGAGATGGGGTAGTCATCAATGGTAAACATCTCTATGTTGATCATATCTACTATATGATTCACGTTCGACCTTTCAGTCTCCAGTGTTCCGAGGCCATGTCTGTACATGCTAGGCGCGTCAAGTTTAACCCAAGTATTCTGCATGTGCAAAACTGTCTTGCACCCGTTTTATGTGAACGTAGAGTCTATCACACCCGATCATCACATGGTGTCTCAACACGACGAACTGTAGCAATGGTGCATACTCAGGGAGAACACTTTTATCTTGAAATTTAGTGAAGGGATCATCTTATAATGCTACCACCGTACTAAGCAAAATAAGATGTATAAAAGATAAATATCACATGCAATCAAAATATGTGACATGATATGGCCATCATCATCTCGTGCTTTTGATCTCCATCTCCAAAGCATCGTCATGGTATCCATCGTCACCAGCTCGACACCTTGATCTCCATCGTAGCATCGTGGTCGTCTCGCCAACTATTGCTTGTACAACTATCGCTAGCGCATAGTGATAAAAGTAAAGCAATTACATGGCGTATGCATTTCATACAATAAAGAGACAACCATAAGGCTCCTGCCGGTTGTCAGATATCTTACAAAAAATAATCATCTCATACAATAACGTTTATCACATCATGTCTTGACCATATCACATCACAACATGCCCCGCAAAAACAAGTTAGACGTCCTCTACTTTGTTGTTGCAAGTTTTACGTGGCTGCTACGGGCTTCTAGAAAGAACCGTTCTTACCTATGCATAAAACCACAACGGTGATTCATCAATTTTAACCTTCTTCAAGGACCGGCCACAGTCAAATTCAATTCAACTAAAGTAGGAGAACAGACACCCGCCAGCCACCTTTATGCAAAACTAGTTGCATGTCAGTCGATGGAACCTGTCTCATGTGCGTGGACATGTAAGGTTGGTCCGGGCCGCTTCATCCCACAATACCGCCGAATCAAAATAAGATGTTGATGGTAAGCAGTATGACTATCACCGCCCAAAACTCTTTGTGTTCTACTCATGCATATCATCTACGCATAGACCTGGCTCATGATGCCACTGTTCGGAAAGGTTGCATGGAAAACAAAAAGAATTCTACGCACACGCAATGATCTATCCATGGAGATGCATAGCAACGAGAGTGGGAGAGTGTGTCTACGTATCATCGTAGAACGTAAGCAGAAGCGTTTCACGATGCGTTTGATGTAGTCGAACTTTCTTCGCACTTCAACCGATCTAGTACCGAACGCACAGCACCTCCGTTTGATGTAGTCGTTTTGTGCCCCTGAAGATGAAACTCGGGCGGCTTAAGGGCGACTGCAATGATATGGGTACACTAATGGCGGCTCTTGTCAAGTACGCCGATTCTGATGGTACCAAGGATCCCCCTTCAGATGATGAAAGGACAGGGAAGGGAAAGAAGAACGGCAATGGCAAGGGTCCTCAGCATAACCCGGGGAACCAAGGAGGAAGCAAGCGCAAGGCTGATGGCAGCCTAGAGTTTGTAGCCAACGCCAGCTCACAAGGTAATAACCAGCGACGCAAAGGGAGGCCCCCTCCCCGAGGCGGCGGGTCAGGCCCGACGCTGGAGCAGCTGTTGAATGAGCCTTGTCCAAGACATGGCTCTAGAGAGAAGCCAGTGACTCATCTGTGGAAGGATTGTGCAATCATGAAGGCCTTTAAGAATTACAATGGCCCGGGCGACGGCTCAGGCGCCGGCGGCTTTCATGGCCCGGGCGGCGGCTCAAATTCTAATCCTCAGAACGGTCAAGGGGGCTTCAATCAACAGTCTGGCCAGGGTCATCAACAGCAGCAGGGGGGTTATCAGACCAATCCAAAGCAGCTTAGCGGTGGACAGTACCATGTGTTTACCACCAGCCTGTGTAAGCGGGATCAGAAGCTTCATAAGAGGGCTGGGAAGGGTGTTGAGCCGGCGGTGCCACGCTACTTGCGGTGGTCTGAGCAGCCTATAGTGTGGAGTAGGGAGGATCACCCTCCCCGGGTGGATAACCCGGGCCACTTGGCCCTAGTGGTGGCTCCTCAAGTGGGAGGATATAAGTTTACTAAGGTGCTCATGGATGGAGGCAGCAGCATCAACATCCTCTATTATGAGACGTTCCGTCGTATGGGGTTGATTGATAAGAACCTCAGCCAGTCCAACACTATTTTCCACGGTGTGGTACCTGGTAAGTCGGCTTATCCAGTCGGCAAGATCGAATTGGAAGTGGCCTTTGGAGATGAGAACAACTACAGGGTGGAGAAATTGACCTTTGAGGTGGTTAAGATAAGAAGTCCGTATCATGCTATATTTGGGCGGCCGGCTTACGCCAAGTTCATGGCTCGGCCGTGTTATGTGTACTTACAGCTCAAGATGCCGGGTCACAATGGGACCATTACGGTTCACGGCAGCCGGAAAGTGGCCCTGGAGTGTGAGGAAGGCGATGCAGCTTATGCAGAATCTGTTTGTGCAACAGAGGAGTTGAAGTTTTACAAGGACAATGTTGACCCAACAGATACGACCTCTCTGAAAAAGCCGACTACGGAGCATGATCTGGCGATGAAATTTAAGTCGGCTGATGAGACTAAACTTGTTGATTTCGTTCCAGTAGATTCATCTCAACAGTTCAGCATCAGTGCCAACCTGGATCCGAAATAGGAAAGCGCGCTCATCGAGTTCATCCGTGAGAATAGGGACATCTTCGCATGGAAACCTTCTGACATGCCAGGTGTACCTAGAGAGCTCGCTGAGCACACTCTCAATGTTGATCCAAAATTTAAGCCGGTCAGGCAGTTCCTTCGGTGGTTTAATGAAGAGAGGCGGAAAGCTATTGGTGAAGAGGTGGCCCGGCTCTTGGCGGCCGGGTTTATCGTTGAGGTCCTTCACCCAGAGTGGTTAGCTAACCCGGTGCTCGTACTCAAGAAGAACGGCACTTGGCGGATGTGTGTGGACTACACGGACTTAAATAAGGCGTGTCTGGCTGATCCTTTTGCCCTTCCCCGTATTGATCAAATTATTGATGCTACGGCAGGTTGTGCGCGCTTAAGTTTCTTGGACGCCTATTCCGGATATCATCAGATTAAAATGGCAGTTAAGGACCAGGAGAAGACAGCATTCATCACTCCCTTTGGAGCCTTCTGCTATGTCTCCATGCCCTTTGGACTCAAGTGTGCACAGGCGACTTATCAGCGTTGCGTACAGAACTGTCTTCATAAACAGATTGGGCGCAATGTTCATGCTTATGTGGACGACATTGTGGTTAAATCCATAAAGGAGGAAACCCTGATAGATGATTTGAGAGAAACCTTTGATAATCTCCGGGTCTACAAGATGATGCTTAACCCGGCCAAGTGTGTTTTTGGTGTTCCTGCAGGCAAACTTTTGGGTTTCTTGGTTTCTGACAGAGGCATTGAAGCTAACCCGGAGAAGATCAAGGCCATCACCTCTCTGGCTAAGCCGGCGTGTATAAATGATGTTCAGCGCTTGGCTGGTCGCATCGCTGCTTTAAGCCGGTTTATAAGCCGTTTGGGTGAGAAAGCCATGCCATTATATCAGTTGATGAAGAAAACTGATAACTTTGTCTGGAATGATGCAGCTAATACCGCTTTTGAGGATTTGAAGAAGCAGTTGGCAGAGCCCCCAGTCCTTGCTGCTCCGGTTGATAAAGAGCCCTTATTACTGTACGTGGAGGCAAACACACGAGCCGTCAGTGTGGATGTGGTGGTGGAGCGCAAGGAAGAGGGTAAGGAGCATCCGGTTCAGCGGCCGGTTTACTATGTCAGCGAAGTGCTTATTGAGTCCAAACAACGGTATCCACATTGGCAGAAGCTTGTTTATGGTGTGTTCATGGCAAGCCGGAAGCTTAAGCATTATTTCCAGGGTCATCCCATTACTGTGGTCAGTTCTGCCCCTCTTGGTGATATCATTCAAAACAGAGAGCCACAGGGAGAGTAGCTAAGTGGGCTATAGAGCTTGGACCTCATGGTCTCAAGTACGTGCCACGCACTGCTGTTAAATCTCAGGCCTTGGTGGATTTCATCAATGACTGGACAGAGTCACAAGTGCCCGAGCAGAAACCGGATAACACATATTGGACTATCCACTTTGATGGGTCCAGGCAGTTGGAGGGCTCGGGGGCTGGAGTTGTATTGGCTTCCCCTAAAGGTGACAAGTTCCATTATGTGTTACAGTTGATGTTTCCTTGCACTAACAATGCGGCTGAGTACGAGGCCTTGCTCCACGGTCTTCGGATGGCTAAGGAGATGAGCTTGAGCCGGGTAAGGTGTTTCGGTGACTCGGACTTGGTGGCTCAACAAGTATCAGGCAAGTGGGACTCTAAGGACCCTCTCATGGCGGCTTATCGCCGCAAAGTTGATGCCATTGCTGGGCACTTTCAGGGCTACCAAGTGGAGCACATTGATCGCAGGAAGAACGAGGCGGCTGATGCACTAAGCCGGCTAGGCTCTCAGCGAAAGCCGGTGCCGCCTAATACTTTCTTGGATGTCCTATATAATCCTTCTGTTAAGCTGCCTACAGAGGAGGACTTGGCTGTCCCTGACCCGGAGGCGCGACTGGTGGCGGCTCTCCACGTCATACCGGACTGGACAATGCCCTATTTGGCTTACATGACCCGGGGGGAGTTGCCTGAGGATGAAACTTTGGCCAGACAAATAACCCGGCGGGCTAAGTCAATGATTGTTATCAATGGCGAGTTGCATCATCGCAGTGTTACAGGAGCATTTCAGCGTTGTGTCTCCCCTGAGGAAGGTCAAGAGATCTTGCGTGAGATTCACGAAGGGGATTGTGGCCATCACGCCGGCTCAAAGTCTCTTGTGGCCAAGGCTTTTCGCCATGGTTTTTATTGGCTGACGGCTCATGCTGATGCAGAGGACATGGTCAGTAAATGTGATGGTTGCCAGAGGTTTTCACGACGGGCTCATGTGCCGGCTCAGGAGCTGAGGATGATCCCAATTACTTGGCCCTTTGCGGTCTGGGGGCTTGATATGGTTGGGCCTTTCAAACGATCCAAAGATAAGAAGACTCACCTATTGGTGGCGGTTGACAAATTTACCAAGTGGGTGGAAGCTGAGCCAGTTAGCAAGTGTGATGCGGCCACGGCGGTTCAATTTATGAAAAAGGTGATTTTCCGCTTTAGCTTTCCGCACAGCATTATAACTGACAATGGCACCAATCTATCCAAAGGCGCCATGGAAGAGTTTTGTCAACGAGAGCATATCCGACTTGATGTCTCCTCAGTTGCTCATCCTCAATCCAATGGTCAAGCTGAGAGAGCTAATCAGGAGATTCTGAAGGGTATCAAGCCCCGGCTTTTGGTCCCTTTGCAACGGACGCCGGGTTGTTGGGTGGAGGAGTTGCCCTCCGTGTTATGGAGCATCAACACTACTCCTAACAGATCTACAGGCTTCACGCCTTTCTTCATGGTTTATGGGGCAGAGGCCGTCCTCCCCAGTGACATCCGTCATGACTCACCTCGAGTGGCGGCTTATGTTGAGGCGGACAATGAACAGGCGCGCCAAGATGCTCTTGACTTGTTGGACGAACAGCGTGAAGAGGCCGCAGCTCGCTCCGCGATTTACCAACAAGACCTGCGCCGTTATCATAGTCGCCGGGTTAAAACCCGGGTCTTCCAGGAAGGCGATCTCGTGCTCCGGCTCATCCAGGATCAAACAGATGCACACAAGTTGTCCCCGCCTTGGGAAGGACCCTTTGTGGTCAGCAAGAACTTGCACAACGGGTCATATTACCTCATTGACGTTCGGGAGCATAAAAATTCACGTAAGTCGGAGGAAGAGACCCGTCGGCCGTGGAACATAGCTCAGCTTCGGCCTTACTACACTTGAGTCACCAGCTCTCGTGATGTACATATTTCTCTCAGCCATGTATATATTATGATAAGCAATAAAGCAGGACCTCTGTCCTTTTTTCTCCTCCAAATATGCACGTGTTGTTTTCATTGCAAGATTACATGATGACTTGAAGGAGGATCCGGCTTATGATCGTATTCGAATCTAGCCATAAGCAACAAGGTCACTTGGGGGCTTCCTGTTCAAACATGGGTCGTATTCGAACCAAAGAGAACATAGCTGTCGATACCCATTTGATTGGCAAAGTGCCGAGCTCATTGGGGAGTTTTCCTTGATCATATTTGAATCATGGTTTCACCCCTTTGGGAACCGACGTGGATCGTATTCGAATCAGCGTCGTTAAACAATTCTTAAAATCACTTGGGGGCTTCCTGTTCAAACATGGGTCGTATTCGAACCAAAGAGAACATAGCTGTCGATACCCTCTTGATTGGCATCGCCACACCCACTGGGGGCTACATGATCGTATTCGAATCTTAGCATAACCCCTTTGGGCCGGGTCTCTGGTCGTATTCGAACCGGAAGCCCCTAAGTTCTTCCAGTTTATAGTCAGTTTTGTCTGATTATTCCAAGTGTGTACGGCCGGGTCTCACTTTGCCGGCTTAACTTGGGTTTACAGTATTGCTGAACACAATGGGTGTTATAAGACAGGATATCATTGAAGACAAGTCCTTTTTGATTCATATTCCGGGTTATTTAAAACTTATGATTCTCAGGGCGGTAAGCCGCCTCGAGACTTGTGATTTGCCCTTCTATGCAGGATAATTAAAGGCACCTCTTTTGAGGTTAAGAAAAACAAAGGATTGATTATGACCCGGAGAAACATCAAAGAGACAACTTCAAAAGACTTCAGCATTCAATACGTGCACGATGGCACGGCAGAGATAAACTGTTGCACCTACTCTATTACAAAACTCATCAAGTCTAAAAGGGTGGAGCATTGTTTGGTAAACCGGCTGCGGAAGTTAAGACGCTTGCTGGGTGGAAGTCTCCGGCTCTTCTCCTCCGGTTGATCCCAAGACCTGGAAGGTTGATGACTTCCAGTCGATGCCGCTGAGAGCTTCGAACTGGGCTTCCTCGTCAATTAACCCGGAAGGGTCAATCTCCGGGGTGAAAGTGTGCTGACGAGCCGGCGGGATCAAGTTGAGGGCTTCATAGCGAGGGGTTGGAATCCTCTGATTCTCCGCATTGTAACCCGGCTGGTACTTGGTCAGATCTGTGTCGTTCCCGATAAGGGTGGCCACCGGGCGTACGGCCTTCACGCAAGCTGCGAAGTCCTTCTGATCGAAAGCTGAGCCGTCTTCCTTCAGGCTTGGATAGCCAAGGGCGATGTCCGCCGGGTCTAACTCCGGCAGGAATGCCTTGGCCCGGCTCAGCGCGGCGATCGCTCCGGCTCTTGCAGAGGCCCGTCGCAGCTCTTGGATCCGTTGAGGCAGTACAGCGAGCCGGCGAAGGACTTCTGCCAGGTGAGTCGGCACCTCGTTGGATAGGGCCACCACAGCTAAGGCACGCTGTGACCCGGTGTAGAGCTGCTCCACTAGGGTATACACGGCCTTCAGCTTGGTTACCACGCTCTGGTTGAGGTTGGCACTTCTGGGACCTGTTTAACAGAGTTAGATAAGCCGCCGACAAGGATGAAATTATGAGATATAAACATTTTAAACTTGATGAAAGCCGGCGCGACGACTTACCGAAGATTGCGGCCACCATCTGGGACACTTGGCGCTTTAGGCCGGAGAGCTCGGCCGTCTTCTCGGAGAGAGCCTTCTCCGCCTGTTCAGCCCGGTTCACCAATACGGCCTTTTCTTCGGCCCACGCCTTCCGCTCAGCGTCGAACTCCGTCTTCAGCTTTTCTTGCGCGGCGATGCTGGACACGAACTTGGCGTTTGCCTTCCGGGTCTCCATCTCTTGCATCTTCAGCCGGCTCTTGACATCAGCAAGGTCAGCCTCAAGCTTTTTGCCAGCAGCCTGTATAAATTTCTGGGTTATGGCATGAACAGTTACTATATAAGTCCCAAGCGTTTTCCAAGCAAAGACACTTGGCACTTGGGGGCTAATGCATATTGAATGTATCTATCTACAAACTGCCGGCTCAATTGAGTAAGCCGGAAACTAAGTCTACAACATATTCTATCATAAGTCGTTGACTTGGGGGCTAGCATGGTAAAGGTAACTATGCAGTAAGTAAAGAGGATAGCAGAATGATACCTCAGATTTCTGCTGGATCTGGTTCACCATGGCGACCTCTGCGTCCCGGCTCTTGTGCACTTGGCTGATGTAGCCAGAGACGAGCTCTCCAATGCTCAGGTTGGTGTAGTCGGAGAGGTCCAGGTTCACCCGTGGGGCTGCAGCAACTCCCCCTTAGCGGAGCACTTGGCCAGCACGGTAGGTCTCCCCGGCTCAACGAACTCCGTCCGGGTGATTACCACGTCCGGGTCGTCTGCTGGTGGAGCCGAGCTGGAGGCCTCCGGGTTAACAGAAGCTTCTGTAGTTTCCTTGGTAGTTGGGGCAGCGGCCTCAGGTGCCTTGTCGGTTGGAATGGTGGCTTCGGGGGCGGAGGCAGCTGGCGGTTCTTGAGCCGTCACCTCCGGGTCAGGTAAATCCGGCACTCCGGCTGACTTGGTCTTCTTCGCTCTCTTGGTGAGCTTTGCCTGGGCACTGAAAGGACAGAAACGTTAAGCACAAAAAGGGTAAGTACAGACAAGTATAATATGAGATGGTTGTCATTACCCGGGCGCGGTCTTGAAAGCCGGAAGACTCGACTGCATAGAGTCGCCCGAAGAGGGGGAGGTCTCCTGATAATTTGAGTCAGAAGAATTGAGTGGCTGACGGATAACGCCCGCCAACGGATGAAAAGGGTACAAGTGGGAAATAACTTCAGTTCGGCGCTTCCTTGATGCGTCAGGTAACCCGGAGGAGAGATCGGTGTCCTTGCTGGTCCGGGTGTGACGCCGGCTCTCATGAACCTGTCGCTTCAAAATAAATTGAGGATCTTGATAAGCTAAAGGATGTGAAAAGCTTACTTTCCGGGTTACCCTTCGGACTTTCAGCTTTGGCAAGGGCTCCGAGTCGGAGGAAAGTGACATTACCTCTTCAACCACCGGGTTACTTGCGCCGGTGTCATCCTGTCAATGAGCAAGTATTGATAAGGCGGACAGCAACAAACAGTGAATACAGCAAGGACTTAAAGGCTCAGGGGTTACCTGTGACTCGGAGCTGTCGCTTAGTTGCATCAGCTCTGAAGCAGTAGGCCTGCTTCCTTTCTTGCGAGGGGCGGCTTTCTTGGCGGCTTTCTTCACCTTTCTGGCCTTCTTGGCCGCCTCATGGTCATATTTGACCCGCCAGAACTTGTCGTCAGCCTGAAAAATACAATGATGATTTCTTCAAACGATTCAGATAAAAGTTATATACAGAAGAAGATAGGATGATCAGATTGGCGGCTTACCGCTGGGGTTGGGTTGGTCTTGCAGAAGGGGGCTAACCCGGTCCTTCCGCAGTCTGCAAGGCTCTCGTTTAAAAGAGCCTTGGTCATCTCCTCTGCAACGTCTTCCGGAAGATCATTGCGGCTGTGTCTCTGAGGGTCGTCCTTTCGGCCCGTGTACTCACACATTAAGCCGGGGCGGCGGCTCAATGGGATCACCCGCCACGAGATCCAGACCCGGACCAGATCGATTCCATTCAGACCATTGCCCAGGAGAGCCTTGATCTTGTTGATAGTGGGGAGCAGAGGCTGGCGCTCCGCCGGAGTCAATTTGTCTGACAATGGGTGTGTTGACTCCAGACGCGATGGGCGAAAGCCGGGCAGCGGACTTTCATCAGCCGGTGACGTGTCTTGGCAATAGAACCAAGTCATGTTCCAGTCCTTTGGGTGGCTCGGCGGCTCTGCGTAAGGGAAAAGGCAGTCCCTACGCCGCTGGATGGAGATGCCACCTAATTCCAGACTTGGCCCATTGGCGCACTCATTCTGACGGTTCAAGTAAAAAAGCTCTCGGAAGAGCAGCAGACTAGGTTCATCTCCAAGGTAAACCTCGCAGAAGACTTGGAAGTTGCAGATGTTGGACACTGAGTTGGGTCCTATGTCTTGAGGCCGCAAGTCGAAGAAGTTTAGAACGTCCCTAAAAAACTTTGAGCCGGGCGGTGCGAAGCCCCGGCTCATATGATCCGCAAAAATCACTACCTCCCCGTCCTTTGGCTGTGGTCTCTCTTCTGACGGGTCAGGGGCATGGTAGGACATGACGTCCTTCTTGGGCAGATATCCGGACTTGACAAAATCTGCTAGGGTCTCATTGGTGACATTGGACCTCATCCAGTTTCAAGTAATGTGAGCTTTGGGAGGCATGGTGAAAGTCGGCAGTCTATGATAAAAAGAAAAACGTCCGGGTTAATTATGAGCCGGAAGAAATCTACGGTTCAAGGTCAAGGTGGCGGCTTATGAAGGGGACTAATGGTATACATTTAAGTGCATCGGGCTATTTAAGCCGCCGAGGGATTGAGAGTAATTTGATTGTCTACAGGCTTTATCACAGCTAAACCGGAAATTTTATGGCGCATGGTTTTCTTTAAGCCGGAAAGTTCTATGGCGCGGGGTTTCTTTAAACCAGAACTGTAAACCGCCGAGATTCAAGGATTGCAATTTTTACTAAGTGTGGTAAAACAGGTTTCACACATCGCAGTAAAAATTTTGGATCAAAATAGTCGGACAAAAGAAAAGTTTCTACACCTAGAAACAGACGCTGGAGAGGAGCGGAGGTTGCCGCCGTTTGTCTGGTCCGAGTCAGGGTGATGCAGCGGCCAAGGTTGACGAAGACCGGGGGCGCGACGGCGGCGGCAGTAGCGGAGCTTGGGCAGAGGAGCAGTGGCACGAGGAAGAAGATGGAGAGAGAAGTGGCTGAGAGCCCGTCGGGCCGGCCTATTTATAAGGCAAGTTCATAAGTGGGCGCGAGAATCAAGGAGACCACGGCGTGGTTATCTCCCCACGAAACGCCTCGATTTTCGGGATGACAGTAAAGAAAAAGATCCGTTGCGGATCTGGCGGAGTAAAAAACGGGCTTAATGGAAGATGACGTCACGGCGGATTATCCGGAGTCCAGAGGATGACGTCACGCCGGGTTATGGCCTTCACACAATTGTAAGCCGGAGGTTTTCTGTCGAAGAAATGGAAGATTGACATGAGCCGGCTCAAATCAATCTGGGGCCTAATGTTGAGGATATAGACCTTAGAGTCACCCGCCAGGAGGGGCCGGGTTACTCATATGGTCGTTGCCAGAAGCCCGGAGCCAAGCTGGAAGACGATGGGCCAGAGATGGGCTTAAGACCTGGATATGGCTTAAAGCCCGTAATTACAATCGTTATTATGGTAGAACTTGTAGTGTAAGGCAAGAATAGTTGAGAGTCCGAGCCGGACACTTTTATGAGCCGGCCGGGACTCTGAGAGCTGCTGGGCGTCAGCCTCCCTATATAAAGGGACGACCCGGCAGCGGTTTAGGGACAAGAACAATCTCATCGAGAGCCGGGCATAGCAGTTTAGCTCCCTGGTGATCGTAACCCTAATCAATACCACCTCAACTGGACGTAGGCTTTTACCTTCACCGTAAGGGGCCGAACCAGTATAAACCCTCGTGTTCCTTGTCCCGCATTAACCCCTTCAAGCTTCCTAGCTGCGATGGCTCCACGACTAAGTCCTAGCTCGAGGACATCTGCCATGACAATTCCACGACAGATGCCGACTGAATAAAAATCCATGCCACCATCCATAAGTGGTTGCACCCAGAATTCAGAGTACCCCGCACTTTCGCAGGTTGCACCAAGGACTATGTATGCAATATGTAGTGAACGGATAATCGGCAGAAAGGGAAGTAAATTCTCATTATGGTAATTCTACATAGCTCAACAAACAACACACATTTTCATTGGAATTTGAGCTTTAAGTTGTAAATTTGCTCCATGACAACCAATTTTCAAGCATTTTTGGCATATTCTGATGTGGTCTAATGTTAAATACAACACACTACTCGCGTTTTTTCTGTTAATTCGCGAGTAAATTGGAACAGAAATTCGCGAGTAGTGTGTTGGAAACGAATGCCTGGATTTTTATGTTAATTCTGTTACTCTAATGATTTTTGTTTCCACTTCTAGTCAATTGGAAACAAACGGCTCCAAGCCATAGGATTGGAAACGAATGCCTGGATCTGTTTCTTCCTCCAAACGTTTCGATAGAGTGCACGAACTGATCTTTCTCTTCACAGCACTTCGATCCAAATCGTAATCATCCACCCCGATCTTAACGTGCGGTCCAGAAAGCCTCCGCCCCGCGGTGGCGACTGGCGAGGTGATTTTGCCCATGGGGTCGCCCACCAATGCGGCGGCGGACTGGTCCGACGAGGCGCTGATCTACGTCAATGGCGTCCGCCGCCTGCTCCCGGACGGCCTCGCCCACCTCACCCTCCTCCAGTACCTCAGAGGTCGCTCCCCTTCCCCCTTCCCCCTCCCCAGTCTCCCTACACACTTGTATGTAAGCAATGCTGTAGGACCTCTACCGCGTTTCCTACTTCTGAATCGTAAAATTGTTCGCTGAGTTCGTTTCGGAGTCTGCCATCGTACCAGTAGAAAAACTTGCTGGTGTATGCCTGTTGTAGAGCAACCACATTATGGTGGAGGGACAGTTTATACATCTTTTTGGGGAGGAGGTTGTACAAAAATAGCAGCACATTGCGGGTTAATTTGGCTACATTCTGGCAATAGAAAACTTGCTGGGGTATACTTGTTTTAAAGCAACCGCATTGTTCTATTGGTACACTGTAGCAATAGAATCAGTTTTTGTTATCATCTTAAGACAGTTAATTTGGAAGTGTGCTCTTACTGTAAAAATGAGACTGAACTGACAAACAGAGATAAATAGTGGAGGTACAGTACATCCATCCTCCTGCGTCCACGTCTTGCATACATCAAACTGAACCTCAATGGACGTCATGGCATCATCGTAGTTAGTGGCCGCCTTCTTCGAGCAGTCTCACCAGCATCCTCTGTCGTAGGCTGCTGCATTTGTCAGCTTCAAGCCCTCAAGATACAGTAAAACTTACTAACAGTTAACACATAGCACCTGAATCATCTACATATGCTGGTTTGCTAACTATGCTCTAATTTCTGTCTAGCTACTTATTGTAGATATCGGCCTTCGAGGAACAAAACTTGGATGTGGTGAAGGTGGATGTGGAGCCTGCACTGTCATGGTCTCATGCTATGATCAAAGTACAAAGAAATCACAGTGAGCATCATATTCCTTCAACAAGTCATGTCATTCTCACTCTATCTAATTTGAGTTATTCTTGCTGAATGAAATGTTATTTAAAATACAAATTAGTTATTGATGAAATTTACACATATGCGCCTATAGTTATAGTAACCTCACCCTTTCTATACAGGAGGTGGCTTACCATATTCATTCCATCTCATTCCTCCAACCAAACACACAATGGAATCATCTATGGCTGTGTGCACCGCGTGATGCAGAGGCCGGGGGTAATCCTCCTTTTCGGAAAAAAACATAATGGAATCATCCTGTTCCATTCCATCCCTCCAATCCAAATCTGGAACTGCTCAGTTCTTTGTACCAAACACTTAGATGGAACCGTTTCATTCCATCTCGTTCCATTCTCCAGGGGATGGAACCATTCCAATCCATTATACTTGGTTCCCTCAGCCAAACACATCCTAAAAAATCTGAGGTTCACATAGCAATGTGAAACAGATTCTGCAATACATTCACCCTTACTGAGTCTGTATTCTTTCACAGCTAGCTTTGTTCTAGCTGAAACACAGCATGCATTCGCGAACTCTAGTTTGCTTGCATTTACAACATGTGGTGTTTAACTGTTATAGTGGCGTGTGTTGCTAATGAACCATTTTAAGGGCAAATGTAAATCCTATATATTAACTGTTTTTTTTGAACGGTCACCGGGGGGGAGAGGATCCCCACCTGAATATATTGCTCAAAAAGCTGCCAAAGCCAAGAGTCACCCCTTAAGCTTTGGCTGATCCAGTTTATAAGGGAAACCGGATCAAAAACCTAAACAAGTTGACCCCGTTTATGAGGGAAACTGGGCCGAAAATCATACAGGTAACAAGGTTACAAAAGATGAGAAAAAAGTGCCACCCAGGAGAGGGCATGACCTAGCTAGCAGGCAGAAAGACCAACACCACGAGAGACACAAGTAGATGTGGGGTTCTGTCGAGGGATCACAATACCAAGACTCTGCAAACAACCTAATGCACCGCACCGGCGTGCGTACCGAGCCCCACGGCACAACAGAGGATCAACCATAATCAACGAGTGCCAAACCATAACACGAACCTTGACTGGAAGATCCGCCACGGGCGGTCAGAACGATTAGCAGGTTGGGGAGGCATCATTGCGTCGTCATTGAGCAAAGGTGAACCAAGACAACACCAAGAGCCCAAAGCTCGCCGCAGCACAACGGCAACCATGGGAGGGTCTTGAGCATGCACAGCAACAGGGCGGAGACCACGCGAAGGACAGCCAAGAGAAACACCTGAAAAAGAAGCACACCACCGTCGGCCCCAAGCTGGCCGCATCACCACCACCAAACGCACCAGCCTCAACCACACAACAGCAACAGGGGCCGTGGTTTGGGCCTCCAAGATGACGCCTCCAAGGAGTTAGTGCTGTCGAAGACACAACACCATCATCCGATCCGGCAAGCCCGATCTTGGGTTTTCACCCGGAGACCACAAAGCAAAATACCATAGGTGCTGGAGCTCCACAGCGGCACCTCCTGCGAGGAAGACGACGTCCATAGACGCCGCTGCTGCTGACATCGACATAGTCGATGATAGGTTCCCACCCGGAGTTTGAGCACATCCCTACAGCAAGACGGCCTGAACCACGCCGAAGCAGATCCACACGGAACAGCTCGAAGACCACGCCTCTAGGAAGGTATGCGATGCCGGGGAGGTGCCGTCGTGGTCGGCTCACACAATGGGTGAGCAGGGATTTCTCCCAGAGCACCGCCGTACAGGACCCTATTTGGACCACTGCAGTTCAGATCCAGCCCGAGATCGCCGCCAGGCCACCTGCCATCACGACCGGCATGCCCCGAGCCAGAAGCAAGCCACGTATCCACCAGCACTGCCGGCAGCGCCAACCGAGCCGCCGAGCACCATCCCATGACCGACCGCCTCAAAGATCGCTAGATCGGGGACGGGGAACTCAGCAAGCTCCGACCACTGCCAGATCTGGAGCCGGCGCGCCGGCCGCTCCAGTTCCACCTCGCCCCGCAGCTCCCCTGACTCGACGCGCGCCCGTGGCCGCCCGCACCAGCACCGGGCGCCACCACGACCGCGCCACACGCCCAGGGCCGCGCGCACCCAGGACGGGGACGCCCTGCGCTAGCACGCCCGTGCCCGCAACCCCCCGCCATCGAACCCGCAGGCCCACCGCGGCGGCCACCGCCGGCCACTCAGCCGCCGCGCCGAGCAGTCGTCCACACAAGCCGTCAGCTCAAATTTTTACCGGTCAGCACCCCGTCCACAAGGACCAGCAGCCACATCCGGCAGCCATGGGGCCAGAGCAGGGGCAGCCGAAGCATTTAGACTGCCGGCAGCCGTAGCCAAGCAAGCATGGAAGCAGGAGGCGTGGGGGGGGGGGGGGATTTTGGATCTGAGGGAGAAGGAGAGAACGCAGCAGGCTGGAGAGGAGGCTGCACGCAGCCTCGCCGCCGCCGTCCGCCGCGGGGCTTCGCCCGGCGGCCTCCTCCGGCGACGGCGAGGGGAGGGGTGGGCTAGAGGAGGCCGGCCGGAGAGTGGCGGCGGGGACCTCCGGAGTCGCCCGAGAGAGCGACCCGGGAGGCTCAGTCAATATTTTCAATGTCTATATATTAACTGTTATGCATGTTTTGTGGTTATTGCCCATTTCTTGAATCTGAGCTCCATTTTGACCCAAATAATTACATTATTTAGGCACTTTGCAATAAATGCATGCTTGGCTCCACTTTATTCTTTGGAAGGAATGCACATAATCACAGTCGAGGGAATTGGAAATTGCCGACGTGGTTTGCACCCAGTCCAGGTGATGCACTGTTTTTGATTGACTTGTTGGTATCCATGTAGCAGCTACTTCTGTTACTAATATGATCCTAACTAAGGTAAACAATATTATTGTTTTTAATTTATTTCCATACTGGCTGGTGAAATGGTGGATATGGAATCTATTAAACTCTTATATGATAATATGGTATTATGTCGGTTATGTTAGAGTGTTATATATGGCCACGTGATATCCCAATTGTAATGGGTTTCTACATATTTACACACCTGCACGTGCATATATATTGGAATATGACTTCATGAAAATACAAGTTACATATTTCCTCATAGGTTAAATGTTAAGACTTTTTAGCTGTAAAGCCTACCCATGCATACGCAGTAGGTGGGGTGTGTGGATTTGCAGTATGTCTGATTCTGACATGTGGTGTTATCCTATCTAGCTAATAGAGGCACCAAATTTACCATAAGAGTAGTAGTACACAGGTCAACTATGACTGGCAAAAATAGCAGAAACTGATGAACATGATTAAAAGCAATTTTGTTCAGTATAGGAAAAATGCATTTCAACTGTATAACTTTTTACTTGACAGTTTATATTTTGATTGAATACGCCATATGATGTAATTAGGTCAACTGTCTCGAAATATGTGAAGTCGTCATAGAAACCCTACCCATTCATTAAGCTTGTTTACTGTCTCAGAGTTGATTACTTAAAATCTATTTCTTGAAAATGTGGACATGTATGAAGCTGTTACATGTCCATTTTGTGTTAATTTTTGACAGTCTACTGTATGCTGAGAACAAAAAGTGGAATTCTTAGCAAAATTCTTTCATCAGTTCCCGACATCTATTTCATACCTATTTTCCGCGTGATGGTCTATGACTCTACATCTATAACAGGAACGTTTAGCCGAGGCACATGGTTCACAATGTGGATTTTGCACCCCTGGTTTTGTGATGTCCATGTATGCGCTGCTGCGATCAAGTAAACAACCTCCTACTAAAGAGCAGATTGAAGATAGCCTTGCAGGAAATTTGTGTCGCTGTACTGGCTACAGACCAATAATAGATGCCTTCGGTGTTTTTGCGAAAACGGATGATTCCTTGTACACTGCTTCACCTTCAGAAAGTGCCAATGGGAAAGCTATCTGCCCTTCAACTGGGAAGCCATGTTTGTGCAGAAATGAGACAGATGTCAATGGCAATGAATCTTCATTATTGTCTTCGGTGAAAACCTACTTGCCTAGTTCATATAACGAAATTGATGGAAATGCATACAATGAGAAGGAACTCATTTTTCCTCCTGAACTTCAGTTGAGAAAAATTATGCCACTTAGACTGAATGGGTTCAACGGGGTCAGGTGGTATAGACCTCTTAAACTAGACCAGCTACTGCAGTTGAAATCATGCTACCCAGAGGCGAAACTTATCATTGGTAACTCCGAAGTGGGAGTTGAAACAGAGTTCAAGAATGCTCAATATGGGGTCATGATCTCAGTTACCCATGTTCCAGAACTCCACACCCTTAAAGTGGAAGAGGATGGCTTAAGAATCGGTTCTGCAGTTAGACTTGCACAGCTCCAGGATTTCCTAAAGAAGGTTATTGCAGAGCGTGGTTCTCTTCAAACTTCGTCTTGCCAAGCAATACTACGACAGCTTAAATGGTTTGCGGGAACGCAAATCAGGAATGTTGCTTCTGTTGGTGGTAACATTTGTACTGCTAGTCCAATATCAGACCTAAATCCACTTTGGATGTCTACAGGTGCAACATTCCAGATAATTGATGTTAACAACAATGTTAGGACCACCGTTGCAAAAGATTTCTTTCTTGGTTACCGTAAAGTTGATTTAAAGGATGATGAAGTATTGCTATCTGTTATACTACCATGGACAAGGCCATTTGAGTATGTCAAAGAATTTAAACAGGCTCATAGGAGGCAGGATGACATTGCTTTGGTGAATGCTGGAATGCGTGTGCATATAACAGAAGCTGAAGGAAACTGGATAGTATCTGATGTCTCTATCGTCTATGGAGGAGTAGCTGCGGTTCCACTCACAGCTGGAAAAACTGAAAGTTTCCTTGTTGGAAAGAAGTTGGACTATGGATTGTTGGATGAGGCCTTTAATTTGTTAAAAGAGGACATTCCACTAGCAGAGAATGCACCAGGTGGAATGGTTGAATTTCGCAGTTCACTTACTTTGAGTTTCTTTTTCAAATTTTTCCTTTATGTGACACATGAGATGAACACTAAAGGATTGTCGGAGGGGCTGGATGTAGCTAATATGTCAGCTATACAGTCTTACACTAGGCCTGTTACAACTGGAACTCAAGGTTATGAATTAGTGCGACAAGGAACTGCCGTGGGTCAACCAATGGTTCATTTGTCAGCTATGCTTCAGGTATTATTAATGTTTTAGCATTTTATACAGAATCTAAGTTTTAAGTTGTGTCATCCTTTCATCAAAATCAGAATACATGGAACTTTTCCTGGCCAAACCACTTCCATGAGGAGTACCTGTACTTTTAGGCATCTTGTAGTTCCTGGTGTCGGATGTACAATATTTCTCCCATCTTCGTCACCTCTACAACTTGCTGCTTGGAAAATATCATCTGCCTCCTTTTTTGCTTACATTTGTTGTGTTTGGGATTCTTTTGGACAAAACGTACTTTGGGGACCTGGTCTCTGTCTAATCCCCTGGGCACCTTTCAGTTCCACATGTAAACTTCGTTTTCATTAGCCACTGCTGGGAGCTTGTGAAAAAATAAAGTTCACTTTGGACCTTGGCTTAACTTAATATCAGATCTCTCCTGACATTTTCTTTTCTGCTTTATTAGATCTCCAATTCAGCGATGCCGTGAATCTCTTGCTTTTTGATGGCATTGATACCAAGGCAGCATCTTTGACCACACCATGCTAGCCAAATAATCCTGTCTTTCCTCCGTGTTCTATTTTTCTGCCAAACTCAATGTTTTATACCTGAGGCCAGGGTTTTGTTAATTAGAAATCTGGAATCAGATCCAAACCAATTACAAACCTATGTATATGGAAGTTGAATTCAAAGTGGGCTAGGTGTGTGAATCGGACAATCCGAAGCTGGTTAACACAAACTGGAACCCAGTTGGTTCTGCTTTCTCAGCTAGTTTTCGTCTTGTTTTCTGTTACTATAATGTTCTTTTATAAAATATTTCTTTCTGGACCACACATTCAAATGTATGCCATTTTTATTCAGAAGCATGCCAAAATGATGCAAAATACAACCAACCTCCAGATAGAAGAAACAAAAAATAAAAACAAAAAAGAAACAACAAACATTTTTAACAATTAACGACTTAATTAACTAACTAACTATAAAAGTGGGGGGTTGTTTTGTTATATTTTATTTCGTGACTTGCTAGATCATCCAATATGATAGGTGACTGGTGAGGCAGAATATGTTGGTGACACACCGACACCCCCGAATACCTTGCATGCTGCTCTGGTACTGAGTAAGGAGGCTCACGCTCGCATTTTGTCTATTGATGATTCAGTTGCCAAATTTTCCCCTGGGTTCGCTGGTCTCTTCCTCTCAAAAGATGTGCCCGGTGCTAACAATATTGGGCCAATTAGATTCCTCCAAAAAAAGAATATTGGGCCAATTATCCATGATGGGGAGGTTTTTGCATCTGATGTCGTTACTTGTGTTGGCCAGGTATATCTGTTGGATCTGATATTTTAGTCGTACAGGTTTTGATATGACTTGGGAGGTGGGATGTCCCCCATCCTTGTTATTTTGTCAAATTACACCTTTCTCTTCTCATTGGCAGATCATTGGAATCGTTGTGGCAGACACCCATGATAATGCAAAAGCTGCTGCAAATAAAGTAAATATCAAGTATTCTGAGCTGCCAGCAATCCTCTCAATAGAGGAAGCTATCAAAGCTGGTAGTTTTCATCCACATACCACGAGATGCCTTTCGAAAGGGGATGTTGAACTATGTTTTGCGTCCAATACATGCGATAAAGTTATAGAAGGAGAAGTTCAAGTCGGAGGTCAAGAGCACTTCTACATGGAACCTCAATGCACTCTTGTCTGGCCAGTTGATTCTGGAAATGAAATTCATATGATCTCATCTACTCAAGTATGCTCTGTTCTTTAAGTTTGAATTTATAATGTGAATTTCATATGTCGATAATATGTTTGATGCTCCCAAAGCAATAGCTTTATGAACGAAAAACCAATTTAGAAACGAACCACAAATCTAACGAGAAATGTACATTTTGTGCCTTCTTTGCGTTCTTTGGTGCTTGCTCGTAAAAAAGTAATAGCTTCTTCTGAAATAAGTAATCTAGAAAAAGGAGTATGAAACTCAGGCTCACCTAGAGATACTGCAAAGCAATACCTTCTCTTCTAAGTGTCAGGTTAAGAGGCAGGGGTAGAGGGGGCGGGACCCACTGTAACTAGTGCTTCTGCTTATTATAGGCTATAGCCCAGCATCTGGAGCAGTCCATTTTTTTTCAGGAGGCTTCACTTCTAAGGATTTGTATATTACATAGTACCTAGTCACCTAATGACTCAGTGCCAGAAATTTTTATTCTTCAGTGCTCCCTCTGTAAACTAATATAGACCTAAAAGGTCTTATATTAGTTTACAGAGGGAGTACAAATTAAGCCTCATGTGTATTAAATGTACCAAAGGTTCATCAAAGAGTTCTTTCTTCGATGAGAAGTGCGTCAAAGTTGAGTGCCTGTCTTGGTTCAGTTTGTTCAGGCCTTGGCAGTTTTCAGCTAAATATTTTTCCTGTACAAATTGTAGTATTGTCTTTCCTGCCCTTATTTTTGTGAGTTCACTTGTCTATTGTTACCAGTGTCTTGTGTCATGTTTGTTTAACATTGCATATGCACTCAGTCTTATATATTCTCTTATTTGACTAAATGTTCTTTATCTTAAGGCTCCCCATACACATCAGAAGTATGTTGCTAATGTTCTTGGTCTTCCACTATCAAAAGTTGTTTGCAAGACTAAGCGTATTGGTGGCGGATTTGGTGGAAAAGAAACCAGATCAGTAATATTTGCTGCGGCAGCTTCCGTAGCTTCCTATTGTCTAAGAAGGCCAGTAAAGATTGTTTTGGATAGGGATGTTGACATGATGACAACTGGACAAAGGCACAGTTTCTTGGGGAAATATAAGGTATGGTGTTCAAACAGTATATTCTTTTCAGCCAAATCGTTAGTAGTGTGATGTTGCATTAATCCAAACTGGCCACTGAGTCGCACAGGACCTGTTGTCCGTGTCCATCTGAGTGTGTTGTAAGCTTGCATGCCGCTAGTCTAGTATGAGACTGTGAGTACGTGTAGATTCAAATAGAGTATGACTGGGTAGAGTTATTGAGTGTTGGTTGCTCCTACATAAGCAGCGGTAGTCATCAAGTCGTATCAGAAAAATACAAGAACAGTAGAAGAAATACGAGGCACGATATGTGCCTCTGGCCAATTTCAAATTGTTGCTTTTGTGTCTGTGCGTTTTGGACTTCTGTTCCTGGTGCATATGGAGCTGTCAGATCGTGTGTTGGATCCTTGGGAAAGCTAACATGTGAGTCTGATGGCTCTACTCTGCTGAGTTCGTAGCAAATAATTTCAGCAACTTGGTTGATTGGTTATGGAAGACTAACATCTCCATATGCGCCATGTTTTGAGATTTGAAAGATAGATGTGAATTTTTCAGTGATAATCAGTGAATACACTGGACCACTGTCATGTAATGTTGAAATCAATTGCGTATGATAACAGGTGGAAGCTTAGCTCAAATACGAGTAGTACCGAATTTCTCTCTACTTTTCTGTATTTTACCTAACTATAATTGATCTTTTAGGTTGGATTTACCAATGATGGGAAGATACTGGCCTTAGACCTCGAAATTTATAACAATGGCGGCAACACGTTAGATCTGTCCCTTGCAGTCTTGGAACATGCTATGCTTGAGTCGGAAAATGTCTATGATATACCCAACATCAGAGCCAGTGGGAAAGTATGCTTTACAAATTTCCCAAGCAATACTGCTTTTAGAGGTTTTGGTGGTCCACAAGGTATGTTGATTGCAGAGAATTGGATTCACCACATGGCTACGGAACTCAGGCGTAGTCCCGAGGAGATAAAAGTAAGCATGAACATCTTTTGTTGATGATGATCCTTGTCACATCATTTTTTTGGTAAATGATATACTGTTTACAGGAACTTAATTTGCACAGCGATGGAACCGTGCTTTATTATGGCCAGTTGCTCCAGAATTGTATGATACATTCGGTTTGGGATGAACTAAAGGCATCTTCTAATTTTGTGGAGGCTCGCAAAGCTGTGAATGTGTTTAACAGTAATAATCGTTGGCGAAAGCGAGGCATTGCTATGGTTCCCACAAAATTTGGCATATCCTTCACTAAAAAATTTATGAATCAGGTGAGTAGCTTCCCCACATAGAAAGCTCTGCTAGCTTTGCGCACTCAAATTTGGCCATGCCCCCACCCTAGTTAGTAGGCCGATTCACCGATTAATGGCTACTCCCAAGCAGGCCGAGCAGCTATCAGTTACCGATTTCCTGAACAATGGTTATGTATAACCTTAGCTATGGCTTACATTATGTTAATTTACATCGTTATTCAATCTAACACAAGTTTTGATGGATGAAAAATTGCAGGCTGGTGCCCTTGTGCAAGTTTATACTGATGGTACTGTCCTGGTAACACACGGTGGGGTTGAGATGGGACAGGGTTTACACACAAAGATAGCCCAAGTTGCTGCTTCGTCACTAGATATCCCCCTAAGCTGTGTATTTATCGCAGAGACAAGTACGGACAAGGTACGATTTTGAACCCATTGCTCATAGGGGCCACAAGTCCCCGTATACACAAGATATATTTACTTTTGTAATTATTTGTATGTTGTACTATTTCTGTAAAGAACGATGGGGTTATCACGCATTTCATATGCTTAGGTTCCAAGTGCTTCACCAACAGCAGCTTCCGCCAGTTCAGATTTGTATGGTGCTGCAGTTTTGAATGCTTGTCAGCAAATAAAGGCTCGGATGGAACCCATCGCTAGTAGGGGGAACCACAAGTCCTTTGCTGAGGTAATCAATATCATGTTCTCTGTCTTGACTCTTGAGTAGTTGGACAACATTATTTATTCTCATCAGAAGAATCTCGGTGAACTGTAGAAAATCGTTATTGTATTTCCATGACAACGAAATATGATCAATACTTGCATTACGTATATCAACACTTTACTGGTTATGCTAGTTGCCATCTTTTTATGATACTGCGGTTGATAGATCTAGTGTTGAGACCAACAACAGGGTAACCAGTTCAAGCATTGGACTATTCTAAGACAGTATGAAAAAGCTTGATATCCCTTGGGGGCTCTTCAAGTTTAGCACCAAACTGGATACAGATAAATGGCTAATGTTCATACTCTGTGTGTTATCACTCATTTGTCTTGACATATAATGTACGCACAAGGCCCACAGTAGCCACTAGCCAACAAAGGGGATTAAAATTAGTAAGAAACAGGTTGGAAACTATATTGGCTGGTTTTCCTCTGTCCCTTCATCAAAACTCGCCTTTCTCTTGACATCTATTTATTTTTAACTCTGAAATAGAATTGTAAAGGGGAGTTGCAAAGTGTGCTAGACGTTTTAACTCCATCTGGCCACTTAAAATCATCCTTCCCTCCGCAAAATGCCCTGAAACCCTCAGTAGCTCACCTTTATCCCCAAGCGCCAACTACTGCTGATTCCAAAGAAACGCAAATATGTTTTGTCTCACCACATATGTACGATTGGTCATTGGTGGAGAAAGCTTTGTGCTTCCCTAGCACACTGTGTCTGCATTTTGTACGTAACATGTACTACCATGAAGTTGCCACCTCCAGGATTGCAGTATACAACTCATCCGGAGAAGTGGCGGCAATGTCAGCTTTGCCCTCCACTAACATTTGAGATTGACATCTCATCACTAGGGCTGACAACGAGTCGAGTTCGCCCCTTTTGAGACTGCTTGGTAAAACCTCGACAGAGTGTGCCATTGAAAGAATAATGTTAACTTAAATGAAAAATATAGCGTTTGATAAAGGCTTAATCTCATGGAATGGGTCGATCTTTCTGCTCATGCGTTTACAAGATGTCAAAATTAAATGAATTGAAAATACATTTTATTCCAGCTGTAAAAAGTTAGCAGTCCGATTAATTTTGGTGTGACCTTCTGTTTTTTCCAGTTAGCTGAAGCATGCTACATGGAGCGGGTCGATCTTTCTGCTCATGGGTTTTATATTACCCCTGATATTGGGTTTGACTGGAATGCTGGCAAGGGAACTCCATTTAATTATTTCACCTATGGAGCCGCATTTGCAGAAGTTGAGATTGACACCCTAACTGGGGATTTCCACACAAGGAAAGCTGATATTGTTATGGATCTCGGCTATTCGATTAATCCAGCAATTGATATTGGCCAGGTATGTTTACATGATACCTTCTCTCGTATATTCCCTTTTGAATTCCTCTGTTAACTTCGATTGCTTATTCCAGATTGAAGGAGCTTTCATCCAAGGTTTGGGTTGGGCTGCCATGGAAGAGCTAAAATGGGGGGATGATAACCACAAGTGGATCCGACCTGGACACCTTTTCACTCGTGGTCCTTGCTCTTACAAAATACCCTCTGTAAATGATATACCTCTCAATTTCAAGGTTTCACTGTTGAAGGTAAGTTCCCATTTTTGCAGTTTGATTTCAAATATTACAATAGAAAAAGGTGTTGTTTTGTACCGCAACAGTAGAAGTGAGACTACAAACATCAGGGGTGTTTCTACTGCAATAGTTGGTTCGAAATGCCTGAGAATTATTTTACACATAGTGTGGATCTCGCCTAAAATGTTCACTAAAACTACTGCAAAAACAACTTATAATGAAACCAGACATATGATCCTTTCATCCATTTATTTGTTATCCTGTTAACAGTTAAACCTTTGTCTCTGTATTAACCGTAACAGCTAATTGTGGGCTATTCTGCTAGTGTTTTCTTTTGTCAAAAATGCAATTGATAACTTGACAGGATGGCTTTTCTGCTACTCCAGCGGCCATAGACATATATGGAAGAAATAATGTGAAGTGTAGATGTAGGTTTTCCACAGATGCTTGATCTTTAAAGCAAGAACCAGTATGGCGGATGGTATTTCCCACATGCATTTTATGCACAGAATCAAGTGCCAACGTGGAATCTTATAAAACTGAATATCTTCTACATAAACTTCATAGCTGAATTGTGTTGTTTTGGAAGGCATGTATTCATTTCCATTTGCTCGGTGTCCTCTTGGTTAACCTGTCACTTTATTCTCTTGACTGCAGGGCGTTCCAAACCCAAAGGCCATCCACTCGTCCAAGGCTGTAGGAGAGCCGCCGTTCTTCCTTGCTTCCTCCGTCTTGTTTGCGATAAAAGACGCGATCACAGCGGCCAGGGCAGAGGAGGGTCATCTCGACTGGTTCCCCCTTGACAACCCGGCAACACCTGAAAGAATAAGGATGGCGTGTGTTGACTCCATTACCAAGAAATTTGCCAGTGTATATTACCGTCCCAAGCTTAGTGTATAGTGGCAACACCTAGAAGGTAAATAAATGTCTACATATTCCCATTGAATTTATCTTGTTGCGAGCAGCAGGGGAGGCTCTGTTTTGACCTTCCCATCAGGACCATCAACAACGTACATGTATAAACTCTTGCGATCTTCTAGTACTTGATTAGATTAACACGTAGCTAGACTCTGACTAGAACTAGGACTCTTAACCTGCTAACCATGCTAACTTGTTGGATTCGGGACTTGACTGCAACCCATCTTGGGCACGACGATAAAACTTCAACTATTACTAATCTAATCAAGATTATTGTTAACATGGATCAATAGAGTAACGATGGCAGAGAATGTGAAGAAAGAAAGATACTCCATGGTTACTCTATTGATCCATGTTAGCAATAATGGGAGTATGTCAGACATGTACGCAAGATTGTCAGCTTTTAGAACAGAACGTTAACAAATACACGCATTGGCAGTGGGTCGTATTAGTTAGATCTTGAATATGTGCAAACCCGATATCCTCGTGCCTCCTAAGCTGACAATTCTGTAGCGAAAAACCATGCACCATAATATGAGCCCACTTAGTAAAAAAACTTACTATTTGTTTAAGTCCTTAACATATCTGTATTTTTCATGTAAAAAAGAACATTATTGTGTCTTGGAATAAGCAGAACAAAATTGAGTTCTCTGAAGACTAATCTTTGAGCAATTTACATGCACTTGGAAGACTCAAGAGTTGACATTTGTGATTTGCTTGAAGAGTTTGGAAATCAGAATATCTGTTTTTTTGCAACCGTTTGTTTGTGCTGTGCAACTTTGAATTTCCAATAAATACTGCGTATACCGTTGATGTTTTACATACCCTTTTTCAGAAGTTACACTGATCAATCTGCTTGATTGTCATATACATATTTGAATGATCATAATCCAATTATATTTTTCTGTTTATAAGGGGGAAACCAGCCAACTTCTGACAAGCTACACCTACTTACCTCAGACAACAAAATGTAACTGAGATAAGATCATGCTAGACTCAAGATGCATCGATCTGAAGCAAAGTTAAGTACACAGGACTGCGGTGATATATATTAAAGAGATCTACATTGAACAGAGTGAGCTAGACGTGGGAACTGCAAAATTCATCGACAACTTGTCATGCTGAGAATTTAGATGCATATATGTTTTTAAGTTTTTTTTAAAATTACAGATGCTATGTGGTTGAACCTAGCTCAACGGTACCACATCTAAAAAAACACTTCATGTCAACCCCAGTCCTCTCGCGGTAAATTAATATGTGGCTCCTGTTAGGTCTGCCTCTTAATAATTCTGCATCACTTCACGTAATTGTAAAAAAGGGTATGCTCATTGTGTTACCGTAAAAAACAGAAAATGCATTCTAGTTGGAACACTTAAAGGAGATTAAAGAACCTTACCAAATGTATATAAGCTTAGAATTGCAATATCCTATCCACATTGGCATCACATAATTAGCTACTATATACAGATGACATCCTTGTGTTTCCGTAGAAATGAGAAGCTTAATAAGGAAGCTTTTTTTTATTCAAAAACGTGCAATGAGTATTTTCCAGGCATCCCCTGTTGTGCATTGATAGAAAACGAGTGATTTAAAAGCCTAAAACTAAACCATTGCAATTGATTCTTACACCTCCAGGCAGCAAGGAAAGCAACATCTACATACAATTTTCTTGAATTTGTCAGTCTCATACATTCTCAGTGACTCCCATGCCTAAACTCGTGACTGCAAATAGGCGGACCATTTTTGATCTAGGATGAGAAAAGAGGAATATTTAGCACACATGGCAGCATTGTGTGCCTTGTATAGCAAGTTCCCTAGTATATGACACCTATTTATAGCCAAACCATGGCCAATTGAGTATTTTGGAGTTAACCAATATTTTCTGGGCCACAAAAAATTCACGAGTTTTCATGCCTTCAATCTTTTGTCTTCATTTCCACATTATTACTCTCATAAATGGAGAGATCGACATCTTGCACTTATGAAGCACCTGCAATGGCATTCAGGGATGTTAAAGTGGTGATTCTATTGAATATAGAGCGCTCAATGCAGCTCTTGTGCTCACCAACATAAGCTAACGGTTGCATATATATACTTGCATACATGCCATTACTAGATGTTAGCGTGCTGCATATATGTGAGTTACTGATTTATTAACATTTCTGAATTTTTGCTGACAAGATGTGGCCTGTACTTATAGGAAGATGTGTGCCACTGTCAGTACACACACACACACACACACACACACACACACACACACACACACACACACACACACACACACACACCGTACACATTGAAGGAAAAGAAATCATAAGAGAAAAAAGATACAGGTAGTTTCTAAAGGAGGCTATCTTAATACGTGACTCTGTATGTACGCCGATTACATCCATAAGCATTTTCACCTTTTTCTGAAATTGGAGCCGCTCAATTGCTGCTCACGTGATGTGATATTTTAGTGCACGCTAATTTGTCCAAATGATGAATGATTAGATGTGATGAGAAAATGATTTAATTCAACTCTGAACTAAGTAATCCTAAATTTTTGTTTAGTCCGATCCTGAGATGATTTCTGAATATCGTCTTCCTGTTACATGTTATTTCTCGCTTTCATGATAATTTCAGGCACTGGAAATGGAAGTAAAATGCAATTCTCCATTGTTTGATGCATTTTTTTTGGATTGAGAGTGTATTTCCATCCATTACAGGATAATTACAATGAAACACCAGAACAAACAATGATAAATAGATGGATATCACAAAACGACACAATGCAATGACCTCAGCTCCATCCACATATGTGCCCATGACATCACAGATCACACTACAAATGTCAAAAACTCCTAAAAACATCTGCAGATTACAAACGCTAAAGTTGCTCGCCTCGTGTCGCTCTCGCAAGCGGTGTTGGGCGAACCCTAGACAGGGGCGTGGCGGCGGCGACGGGTGTGCAAGATCGTGATCTGGCGGTGCGTGTTGGCCGAGATCCAGCCAGGCACTAGTAGAAAAAGGGTCATTTGTCCTGGTTCGTAAGGCCCATTTGTCCTGATTGGGGAACCGGGACTAAAGGGTCGGTACTAAAGCCCTACACCTTTAGTCCCGGTTCTTACACCAACCGGGACAGATGGGCCTCCACGTGGCCGTTGCGGCGAGCCCAGGCAGGAGGGCCTTCGGTCCCGGTTGGTAGCACCAACCGGGACCAAAAGGCATCCACGCGTCAGTAGTTGGCAGGAGCTGAGGTTTTTTTTGAAAGGGGGTGGGTTTAGGGGGGTTAATTTAGGTGTTTCATATATTGTGTTAGCTAGCTAATTAATAGAGAGAAGTGTCCTCTCTTATCTCCGTGGTCGACGCTACGTACTATACGTATAGAGCGGACTCGACACGCTAGCTAGCTAGTAAGAAAATGAAGGAAACAGAAGATCGTCATGAACATATGCATACAGAGAGAAGTGATATCGACCTCTCCTTCTCCGAAAGATTGGTCGAACAACAAGTTTTCGTATATCTATCCGACGCTACTGGCTACATACATACAATATAAGATCTCTTACAATATAATCCCCTAATTATGTATGAACTAAGGGTCCACATGGTATTCTCCGTCTTTATCAATCACGTGGTCAAGAAAGAATGCCGCCAATTCCTCTTAAATTGCTCGCATGCGATCTGGTGCTAGGAGTTCATCCCGCATCCGAAACATTTAATTTAAAGTAGGGGGCCAATACATATATATGAATGAATGAAACTCAACACAAATGATGGTAATAAAATAAAATTGTGAATATTATTACTTACGCACTTCATATTGTTTGTTAGAGTAGCCCCACTCACAGGTCATGTGGCGGATGGACTCGCAAACGTAGTATCCACAATAATTATTCCCGGCTTCCTGCCACAACCACTTTACAAGAAATAGAGGTCAATCAATCTGATAAGCAAGCATGCTAAATGGTATTGATGAAACTAGCGCTTGAATCACTAGGAGATGCGCGGAACTAGCTAGTAGTCCTTATTTTTGGGTGTGTAAATCGCAGCTTCCTCGGCAGTCTCGGAACTTTTGAGGTGAATTTTTTCCAAACCCTGCCAGACAAAGAAAACAATTACTTGATATCAGGAAATGGACAAAGTCGCCGATATGGTGCGATAATGATCGATTTAACTTACTTCTCGAGCATTTCAGCCATGTCCGCATCCTCTTGGGGATCTTTTTGTCTCGAGTCTAAGACGGTTATTAGTCCCTGCTCAAGCTTAATCTCTAGGAGAATATAGTGGAACCTGCGCACGCATGCATAACTCATCAATTACATTACTATAACCTCGACTAATAAGGGAAACCGAATATGCACAAGACAGTAACACTTGAAGTTGTAAGGAAAGAGTATTATAACTTTGTTTTGATTTAATACCAGCGATCGTAGCAAGTTGGCCTCGGTATCTTTCGCATGAAATTCAACCGTATATGCATCTATGAGATTTGTGTTAATGAACCAAATATCACCGATTTGTATTTTCTTCAATTCGGCGATCTTCAATCTGCATAATATAGTGAGGATAATTATATATACATGCAATGAAAGAGCTGACCTATATATAGAGACTTAATGACAGAAGTAGTACTTACAGACAGTAGCAAGTGACCGTTAATTTATCGAGGGCCTTTTGATTGAAAAACTGAAAGAACTCCTCAAATGAAACAGACAACAGTTCAATTCCAACGAGGTCATGCTCCTCTTTAACTCTCAGCGTCAAAGTATCCTTCCCCCCAGACTCTCTGCAGGTTTTCATGTACCAATCATGGAATCTTCGCATCATTGTTGTTAGAGATCTTTCATCTTTGACGAGAGGCTTCCCGTAATGGTATTTGTGTTCGTCCACCTCCAAGAAATCATAATGTACATCATCGGCAGGTAATCTCCAAGATTGGTATTGGGCAAAATCTTCGGATGATTAGCGACGATATCGCTAGACATCTTGAGCGGGGGGCACGATTGGTTCTCTTGTTCGCCGAGCTGGGCAATTTTTTTCCTAGCTCGTCGTTCTGCTAACCTTCGATCACTGATAGTACTTCCCGACCGATCCGCTTCGATAAATGACCTTTCAATAATGCGATCATAGTTGGATTGCAGTGGAGAAGGTGGTGGTCGGTTCAGGGCATCCATAGTGCGCTTCGCTTTCACCGGATCTATCTTCTCCTCCAGAGGTGGATGTTTCTTTGCTTTCACCGCTGCAAAGAAGTCCCTCACTTCAGCTTTCACGATCTCCGCATTTTCCTGTTCGGTCATCTCGTATGGTAACTTCTCTAGAGGCTTGAGAGATGGACTGAATCTGTATTGCCTCCCGCCTCTGGCTGTACTGCTAGACGCGGGAGCAGACGGAGCGGCTGCGACTGTCTTCTTTCCTTGCTTATGAGGCGGAGGAGAAGGACTACGACACGCCGGAGCAGCCGGAGCGGCGGCGGGTCTCTTCCGCCCTTGCTGACGAGGCGGAGAAGGAGGAGGCTGGCTGCTCGGGCGTGCCGGCGCAGGCGGAGAAGGAGGCGGAGTGCCGCCACGCGCCGGAGAAGGAGGCTGAGTGCCCTGATCACTCGCCGGAGGAGGAGGCGGAATGCCCTGACTCGCCGGAGGAGGAGGAGGAGGCGGAGGCGTCCAGTTCGGAAGGTTTATGAGCTCCTTCCGCCATCACTACTAGGAAAAGGCCTACTAATGGCGCACCTAATTTGGCCATTAATGGCGCATTAGTGGTGCGCCATTAGTAGCACGCCATTAGTATATTTTACTAATGGCGCACCACTGGTGCGCCATTAGTATCTGGTACTAATGGCGCACCCCAGATGCGCCATTAGTATATACAACAGTGCGCCATTAGTATGCCTCCCAGGGGGCCATGTATACCCAGGTGCTTTGGCATACTAATGGCGCACAACAACAGGATGCGCCATTAGTAACTTCGGCATACTAATGGCGCACTGTTTAGTGATGCGCCATTAGTATCCTTTGGCATACTAATGGCGCACTATGATGTGATGCGCCATTAGTATGAATATTAGGTTTTTTTATTTTTTATTTTCTGTTTTTTGCACAGGTTACAAAATGTATAATTGGACAAAATATAGACAGCACACATCAACAACAGATTCATCGAATACAATAGAAGATTAGTCTCTGAATACAATTCATCATTTTAGTCTCCGAATACAATTCATCATATTAGTCTCCGAATTGAAAAGACCGAACAAAGATAGAACATTATATTACAAGTCTCGAGACCGCGAGTTTGTCTTCACATTACAAGTCGATATCGATCATCTAAACTACCATCACATAGAAGAGAGCTGCGGTCATCACGATGAGCATCATCACGATGAAACTCGTCTTCATCCGGTTCCTCCAACGCTCCCTCCCCTCTCCCGCTAGATAGCGGGCGTATCTAGATTCGGCCTCGGCCCTAGTGGCGTACCCTTTGTAACTGTTACCGCTGAATCGGTGAACCTGTCTCCGACACTCCTCCCAGTCGTCGTAGACTCCGGGAACCTTACCCTTGTACACGACATACCACGGCATCGCTATGCAGTAGCCAAACGAAACGTTAGTACCAATTCACAGACAATACATAAGCAATATATAAGTATGCAACAGAACGATCGGAAGAGAAAAGCAAGACATTAATAGCATCGATTACATCTAAGTTGAAGGACTCTCGAAACCAAAGAGACATACTACAAGTTCATTAAAGTTTAATTACAACATGAGCCAATCGATGTTTCAGAACTAGACACAGCATCACTGCTTTCGACTCGACTCAAGGGACCGGAGCGTGGATGAAGCCGCCGTCTATCGTGGGAGTCATGAAACAACGGGCGTTGTCAGCCTGCATTTGTAGGATTGTGTCGATGTCACTGTTGGACGGTTGATTTCTGAGGTAGAACTGCCCCGAGGTACGAAGGACATCTTGATGGATGATTTCCGCAAACTCCGACTGGATGCGAAAGAATTCTTGTCTGATGTCCGCGTCCTGGATTGCCGACACGCTCGCGGCCCAATCTTTGAGTCTACTCGGTAGCAGAAGTTGATGATGGTCCCGTACGATCGCCCGCATGTGATGGATGGCGTAGTAGGCACCCTTCTGACCGCCAGGCGGCTGCTTGACGCAGCAGAACGTCGTATTGTGGGAGAACACGTGCTTGCCGTACTTACGAATAGGCCTGGTGAAGGTGCCTCCAGATTTGACGTAGCCGGGGAGAACATCATCAAGAACCTTCTTGACATTTGTGTAGTCTACGTTCGACTGACGGTCCGGGTCGAAATACGTGGCCATGGAATATTTGGGGCTTAGGAGGATGAGCGTGCAATGTGTGTCACTGCAGAAAACACGGAATGTTAAAAGAAAAACGATCGAAATCTAAGAATTCATATGTTACGGGGCGGTTGAGGGGAGGACTTACTCGGGAAAGTAAGGCACGAGGAAGTTATCCTTATCTTGGTTTGCCAGAATGACGCCTTCGAGGTAAGAACTCGCGACTTGCCGGTCCCCAGCGCTGCCCAAGATCTTGGCACGCATGTAGAAGGGGTCGACTATCACGATGTCCGGGGTCTTGTCGCGAATGATCCGCATCTCCATACTCAGCGAAAATAGCCGAACGAAGGTGTAGTGCAGCGGATGAAGGTTCAACATAGCGTGGATGTCATCAAACCGCAGGACGATCGTACCCCCGATGGAGTTATCCACAAAGCCCTTGCCCTCTGGCACCTTGGCCGCGAAAACCGGGTATGCCACATCCTTCTCTCCGAGACGCCGCTTCTCCAAAGAAAGAACACTGTCATGCAGACTCCGCATAGCACCGGTTGCAGCATCGAGCATATTTCTCGGTAGCATCGGCCTACCCGCCACATGCACCCTCCTCGAGATATCCGCAGTTGAAGGTGGCCCGTCCTGAGCACGGATCGTACTCGGTGCCGGCTGGCCCGCACCCTTGTTAGTCTTTCTTTTGCGTGCCTTCTTCTTCTCCTGTAATGGGACCGAGTTCTGCTCACAGACCGCCTTCTTGAGTGTGTTGGGGCTGATCATATTTCGCACCTCGCCTATCTGAGGCTCGGTGAAGTCGGCAGCTGGAGGCGTCTCCTGAGAGCTGAACTGCAGACGACGCCTGTTGCAACTTGGCTTCTCCGCGGTACCAGCTAGATCGCACACGTCTTTTGTTGGGTTGGGTTCTTGAGAAGGAGGCCCCATGAAGTCGCCACCGTCCCCATGATCGGCAAAGTATTGATCGACGTTGGCAAATGTATCGTCGTCGTCGTCGTCGTTCTGATCCTGTGCCATATGCATGTTTGGATCCAGTGGCATAGGGATGTCCGGCACCGTTGCGGCGGTCTTGCCATGGGGCCGACTTGGCGCCGGCACGACTGGCGGTGTTGTCTTTGGGGTGGTGTCCCCCGCCCCCAAACGAATCTGGCTCTTCGGCCAAAGCAGGGGCCAGCTCAGGCAGGCGCTGAGGGTCATCACGTCATCATCGTCGGCCCCGATGGGTCGAATCGGAGGTAACAACTCGTCGCAGCCTGGCAGCACCCGAACCAATTGAACCCTAAACAAGTTGGGTGGCATCTGGGTACCGTGGAACAAGGGGTTGCCCGGTTGAACGATTTTGCCCTTGGCGACATCGACCAACTCGTTGTTCACGAAGTGCAGGAGAGTGCACGGAACGTCGGCGGCGCCCTGCGAAAACATGTAGGGCGTTAGGGATGCCCAGTCAAAGGCAAGGAGATGAAGTCCTCGGCCGAGAGAGGCTTAATTAGTTACCGTGATGATGGCGTCGAGCTCGGCTAATGTCGAGGCACCACCAACGGCGGGCGTGCAGTTGACGGAGGGGCCGCTTGCTGCAGAGGTGCCGGCCGGCGTACACCCGGGTGCATTAAGCTCCCGTGCCGGCGTCGGAGACACCAATGCCGCCTCCGCCGGAGACACCAATGGCCCCGCCATCGCGTTCTGCGAGTTGCTGGCCGTGAAGCTAGGAATCGGGGGCGGCCCCTGTTGGCCGCCCGCAATCCACGCACTAATCCCCTGGATCAAGGTAGGCACAATGGCGGTGATCGTCGCTCCGAGTTGTTGTTGCACTTGCTCTTGGACAATCTCCGGAATCCGCGCCACCTGTGCCCTGAGTTCTTGAACCTCGCGCGCCTGGCTTTCCGAGCTGGTCTTTTTCTCCTTTCGCCCACCAGTGTTATAGTATGACGACCATTTTGTCGACAAGCCTTTGCCGGCCACACGACCAGCTGACGTCGGCTTACTGAGCTTATCCTTGTTCTTCATTACATTCAACGCCCTATTTAGAGTGGTGTCCCAAGGGTTGCTCTTAGTCGACCCCGCGCTACTGCTTTCAGTCGCCTGCGGAAGGAATGTGAACCATTTAGAAATTTGGCTTCATTAATTAGAATGCAACCATATGGAGCTAATTACGCGGGGGTGTATTCCTTACCAGAACAAGCTCAAGCGCCCTGGTCTTCGGATCCGTGGTAAGCTCCTTTGTTTTCGGGTCCTTCTTGTACCGGGCCCTGACAAAGTTCCTGGTCTGCTTGTCACCGTATTTATCGAAGAGGGGCGGTAGGCCTTGCTCGGCACGGTCCGCCTCCTCCTTGTCCCATATAGGCTCCGCCACTCTGTAACCGCCGGGACCGAGTGTGTGTTCCCCTAAGTTCAGCTCCCGCATTTCTTTCCCCCACTTACTTGATTCGGAGTTTGCGGTGCTCGAGCAATTGATCTTGAAGTCGTTGTAGTCATCTTCGGTGATCGAAGGATTTTTCTCCTTGATCTTCTCATAACTCTCACCTTTCTCGATCATTCTCTTCACATTGCTTTTCCAAGTAGACAGGGCCTTGCTCATCTTCGTGAGGGCAGCATTGTTCACTTTATTCCCTTTGAGGCTTGTGTTTTCAAATTCAGCGGGGAACTTGTATCGTTCGTGCAGCTTCGTGAAGAGGAGGTTGCGCAAATTCCCTCGGTCAGGATGCCTCAGGTTCTCGGTGTTGATCGAGACGGTGCTCCGGAGAATGCACCCGAGCTGAAGCGAGTACCCCTTGACTATTCGTTCGGGCGCCGTTGGATTCCCGTCGGAGTCCACTTCAGTAACTTCCTCCTTGAGGGTGCGGAGCACGGTCGGGCGCCGGTCCTTCCGTTGCCTCTTCGGTTGGCTGCCATCTGTGCGTGCGCCGCCATCATCAGTGGTGGCATCCTCGGCGGCACCATCAGTGGTGGCATCAGTGGGGTCATCCTCGGCGGTACCATCAGTGGTCTCAGGATCGGTGGGGAAGGCGGCGTCCTCATACAAGTGAGGTTGTTCCTCCATCTCCTGGGACAGCTTCCAGAATGGCTTGACGCCCGAACCCCCGGCCTCATCGTTGTTGGCCATGTTTCTCTCTAAATAGGAACAAAGTTTGGTCAAAAAGTTGGTTATTGTCAAGGAACAAGATCATGGTCTCATCATTTAGGGTTTGTCGACACCGAGGCATCCTAAAAGCTAAGCTTTTATCATTGAGGGTTTTTCGACGCCGAGGCACCCTAAAAGCCTAAGCTTTCATCATTTCGGTTTTTATCGACACCGAGGCACCCTAAAAGCCATGCATTAGTCACAAGTACGCCGGGGCACTTGATCCTACTTAATTAACTACTAAGATACCCCGGCCCATGCATTAGTCACAAGTACCCCATATGTCCTATTTTTAGCAAAGTCATGCTAAAATTCACGGAAAATTTCAGCATGACCTTTGCTGAAAATAGGACATATGGAGTACCCGAATTTGCCGGAACGGAAGTTAATCGACATTCCGGCAAACTCAAGGGCCTCTCGGGTGGACAAGGCAAAAAAGGCCTCCATCACAACATGGAAAATACATTGGCATGTGAAGAGGTGAAACAATATATGCATCTCCAAGCAGTATCATTCAACATTTTGGACAAAACACTACAAGCAACATGAGACACTGAAAACAATTGCTACCAATGAATCTACACTTCTATAACAAAATAAATCAGAAACTTAGTCTGTCATCATTAGGCAGCCACCATTAGTTATTCCGTTATGTTAAAGCAAATAAAACAGAGAATTGACTTGTGCAATCTGCAGGTAGCAGTAGCAGGGACGCGCAGGTTACTGCTGGTGGCATCCGAGATGTTTCACGAACGTCGGGTGTGTGCCAATGTATGCAAAGAATTGAAGATTGAAAAAGTTTCGAGCTACGCTGGAAGTTGATTGTGTGATGAGCTTCTTTTAAACGACAGTCGCTTTCAGAAAGAGATTGTTTGGTTTTTGTAATAGACTAAGTAAAGTTGTTGGAGTGAGCTGATCTCTTACATGGATAGCTTGCTTTGGTTTGGCTGAGAGCCATCCTTGTCGCTTTTACATGTGTTTGTTTTTCTTAGCTGAACCTGACAAACCTGAGGGTGCATCATCATATTTGTAATGACTGAAAATATTTACTTCAGGAAATATTTACTACTGTAGTTTCTGTTACAAACAAAAAAAAGACTGAAGTTTGTCCTAGCTATATTTCAGGATGATTTTTCAGTTGCTCATGCTTTTTACAAATTGTAGCTACTGTTTTTTATACCTAAACAAAATTGCCCTAGCTATATTTGCTACTGTTTTTATACCTAATTTTTTGCTACTGTTTTTTTAATTTGCTACTGCTTTTTTTTATTTGCTACTGTTTTTATACCTAAACAAAATTTCCCTAGCTATATTTGCTACTCTTTTTTTATTTGCTACTGTTTTTATACCTAATTTTTTTGCTACTGTTTTTAAAATTGCTACTATTCTTTTAAAATTGCTACTGTTTTTTATACCTAAACAAAATTACCCTAGCTATATTTGCTAATATTTTTTATTTGCTACTGTTTTTATACCTAATTTTTTTGGTACTGTTTTTTTAAATTGCTACTGTTTTTGCTACTACCCTAATTTCCTAAAAGATTTCTAACTTTGCTAACTGTGCTAGATTTGCCCTAAAATTTACTGCCCTAACCCTAAAATTTGCAAACCCTACACCCTAAAATTTACAAAGGGGAAGGAGGAGGCCGGAGGGGGAGGGAGAGGTGGGGGCAGTACCTGAGGAGGCGGAGGAGGCCGGAGGGGACAAGGAGGAGGTCGGAGCGGCGCGGCGGTGGCGCGGACGAGGAGGAGGGCGAGGACGAGGACGACGGGGCGGCGGCGTCGGGAGAGGAGAGGGGAAGGGGATCGAGGGCGACGTCGAGGGGCGAGGAGGAGGTCGGGGCAGCGGCGTCGGGAGAGGAGAGGGGAAGGGGCAGCGGCGTCGGGGCGTCGGGGCGGAGACGAGGACGACGGGGCGGCGTCGAGGCGGCGGGGCAGCGGCGTCGGGAGAGGAGAGGGGAAGGGGATCGAGGGCGAGGGCGAGGGAGAGAGAGGGGATAGGTTATCTTCCAACAGGTACATCCATACTAATGGCGCACCTCACCCTGGTGCGCCATAAGTACATCCATACTAATGGCGCACCTCACCCTGGTGCGCCATTAGTATTTTTTTTTGATTTCTGCTCGAGCCAACAGGTTATCTTCCACCTGACCTGATCCACACCAAGTTCCCTCTACTAGCTCGACTGGTCAGCAGCCAGTTCTCACACCAGGAGGTCCTGGGTTCGATTCCCAGGCTCCACAATTTTTTTATGCATTTAAAATGCTGTTTGATATTTATTTGTGTTTAAATATGTTCAAACTTGTTTAAATCATAACAGTAATATTTTTTTATAAGACAGTAATAATTTTTTAAAAAATATCATCAAACAGTAATGCCGGTGGAGCGGGGGAGGGTGCGCGGGGTGCGGGGGGCCGGTGGACCGGGGGGTGCTCGGCGGCGAGGGGGACCGGATCTGGCGAGGTGGGATAGCGATCGAGATGGAGGGGGATCGAGATCGAGTGTCCATGAAATTTAAAAATATTCATGATAGTTCAAAAAGTGCCCATGAAATACAATCGAGAAATGAAGGCTACGATTTAAATACAATCGATCTTAGCTAGCTATCTGTTCACAATCTTCTTGCCCTTCTTTTTCGCAAATGGAGTTCTTCTGTGGAACGGACGTCCTTTAGGTAGGGTGGTCCTGCTTCTTCTTGTGGTGTATGCTGCTACTTCATCATCGTCGTCATGTTCGATTCTCGGGTCGCCGTACTTGTCGAAGTCTTGCTCATTGGCTACTCCATCCATTCCGATGATCTTCCTTTTGCCTCTCCTCACGACAACACGACTGGGCTTTGACGGGTCGGTAATGAAGAAGCATTGGTCCACTTGGGAAGCCAGTACCCATGGCTCATTTTTCGCGGTGACGTTTGCGCCTGCGGTCTTGGATTTGGCTTCGGGTATAACCATGGTGGTGAAATACCGGTCTTCTTTTAGGACGCTCTTGGCCCATCTGACACGGAACATCGGGACCTTCTCTCCAGCGTAGCTCAGCTCCCAGATCTCCTCGATCCTTCCGTAGTATCTGTCCTTGTCGTTACCGGTGTAGGATTCCATCGTTACCCCGGAGTTCTGATAACCATCGCTCTTCATGTCCTTGGCCTCGGTGTAGAATGTGTAGCCGTTGATATCGTACGCCTCATAGGTCATCAGGTTGTGCTCGGCGCCCTGTGACAAGGCGAATATGAGTTGTTCTTCCGCGGAAGAATCCTCATGTAAAGGGTACGACAGAAGCTTCTGCTTGAACCAACGCGTGAAACATGAGTTGTGCTCTTTGAGTATATCTCCGTCCGTCCTCTGTTGGCCTCGGTCATTGTACGTCTTCTTAATAAAGGTTTTGTGCTCTACCACCCAAGGATCGACCACGTCTATGTGTTGTAGCGCGACTAGGTTTGCTCTTTCAAAGTCGGCGAGTCGACCCTCGAAGTCGACATGCATTTCGCGGCGACCCTCACGGTGACCCCATCCAGCGAGCCTGCCGAGGTGCCTGTTGACGGGCAGACCAACGGGGTTCTCGATGCCTAGATAATTCGTGCAGTAGGAGATGCACTCTTCGGTCAGAAAGCCCCTGGCTATGCTTCCCTCTGGACGTGACATGTTGCGAACGTATCCTTTGATGACACCATTCATCCTTTCGAACGGCATCATGCTGTGCAGGAACGTCGGCCCGAGTTGGATGATATCGTCCACGATATGGACCAGCAGATGCACCATAACGTCGAAGAATGCGGGCGGGAAGTACATCTCAAGCTCGCATAGTATCACCACGATCTCTTCCTGTAGCCTTCTGAGTTGCCTCACGCCAACAGACTTCCGAGAGATGACGTCGAAAAAGTTGCATAGGCCAAATAGCGTTTCACGGACGTGCGCGTCCATGATCCCACGGATTGCAACTGGAAGTATCTGCGTCATCAGCACGTGACAGTCGTGAGACTTCATCCCGCTGAACTTCAGCTTCGCTAGGTCTAGGTATCTGCTTATCTTCCCCGCGTAACCGTAAGGAAGTTTTACTCCTACGAGGCAGGTGAAAAACTGCTCGATCTCCTCCTGACTTAGAGTGAAGCACGCGGGAGGGTAGTCATTTCCGGTCTTCTTGGCCTTTTTGCCTTTGCGACGACTTTCCGTGTCCTGCTTCGCCTCATCATCATCATCATCATCATCATCATCATCATCATCATCATATATAGCGTGAAGCTCCTGCCTGATGCCCATTGATTTCAAGTCTGCCCTTGCTTTCGGCCCATCTTTGGTCCTCTCTGGCATGTTGAGCAGGGTACCAAGCAGACTCTCGCACACGTTCTTCGTGATATGCATGACATCAAGGCTGTGAGGCACACGGTGGATCTTCCAGTACGGCAAGTCCCAGAAAACAGACCTCGTTTTCCATACCTTCAGCAGCGGCTCTGGCGCCTTTCGCTTCTTTCCCGGCTCTGGCGCCTTTTGCTTCTTTCCCGGCAGTGGGCAGTCTTTCCAATTTTTCAACAGCTCGTCTATTTCCTCGCCGCTCCTCGTACGCGGGCGTCCTCGGGGTTCGGTTTCACCATCGAATAGATCCTTGCGTTTTCTCCACGGGTCATCGTCGCGAAGCCACCTTCGATGTCCCATGAACACGGTTTTCGAAGACCCGGGATCTCTATCTAGCTGGCGATACGTTGTGTCATCCATGCACCTGACGCATCCAGAAAATCCGTGGACCACCTGCCCCGCGACATATCCGTAACCGAGATAGTCGTGCACCGTCGTGAGCAGCGCGGCTCTCATAGGGAAATATTCTTTCTCTGCGGCGTCCCACGTATTGGCTGGCGTTTTCCACAGCGTGTCAAGCTCCTCTTTCAGCAGCCCCAGATACAGATTGATGTCGTTCCCTGGTTGTTTCGGTCCTTCAATTAGCATACTCATGTGAATGTACTTCCTCTTCATGCACAACCAGGGGGGAAGGTTGTACATCCACACAAACACAGGCCAGGTGCTATGTGTGCTTCTCTGGCTGCCAAACGGATTGACTCCATCGGTGCTCGCGCCCAGCACGATGTTCCTTGGATCGTTCCCAAATTCTAGGTCTTCGAAGTTCAACGCTTGCCACTGGCTCGCATCCTTAGGGTGACTCAGCATCTTGTCTTTTTTATCTATCTCCGGATCATTTGCGTCATCTTCTCGCTTCTTCTCCTCCCTATCCGCGTGCCAACGCAGGAGCTTTGCTACCTTAGGGTCCGCGAAATACCGCTGCAGACGAGGAGTGATCGGAAAGTACCACACCACTTTTCGAGGAGCTTTCTTCCTCTTCTTGTATCGAGTGACGCCGCACACCGGACATATGGTAGACTCCGCGTGCTCGTCCCGATAAATGATGCAATTGTTCATGCACACATGGTATTTCACGTGCGGTAAATCCAGAGGACACACGATTTTCTTCGCCTCCTCCAAACTGGTCGGGCACTTGTTCCCCTTGGGAAGACGTTCGTGCCAGAATGACATGTTCTCGTCGAAGCATGCGTCGGTCATTTTGTGTTTTACCTTCATCTCCAGAGCCATGAGCGTTACTTTCAGGCGGGTATCCTCGGGCCTGCATCCTTCATACAATGGAGTAACCGCGTCTAACTCAAGTTGATCCATCTTGGCTTTCTCTCGGGCGGCAGCTCTTGCGTTATCCGTCTGCTTGAGAAGCAGCTCTTGAATATGAGGGTCCTGCACCCAGCCCATCGATGGTCCAGCGTCGTCTGCTCCGCCGGCATCATCATCTTCATGATCATGCCCGTCGTCTGCTCCGGCATCTTCCTCATCATCATGTCCTGCATCTTCTACATGATGACTGTGTACAGCATCACCGTCGTGATCATCTCCTGGGGATTCTTCGTCTTCTCGCCCGCCCGAGCCGCGGTGGTTGTCTTGCTGCCCTTCCTCATTTCTTGCCCGGCCCCCATGGACGACTTCGTAGTCATCTTCATCACCTTGCCACCGATAGCCATCCATGAAACCACGCAAGAGCAGGTGGTCCCGCACCTGCCCGGATTCCGGGTCCGCAATAAGGCTCTTCAGCTTGCATCTTCGACACGGACATCTTATCTCCGTCTCGTTCTTTTGAAGCATCTCGGCCTTCGCGGACCTCAAAAACCTATTCACGATGCCTTCGGTCATCATGCGGACCATGGTCGCCTGCGGGGTAGAGCAAAACGATATTTTAGAACCAAGAAAAAATTTGGCATGACTTTCCCTAAAAATAGGACCAAAAAGAATGCTTAATGCCAAAATTCTCGCCGAAACGGAAATGAATCAACATTCCGGCAAAATATTGGCAACTATCGCATTTCAAATACCGGTACACCTCCAAACACAAACACATATGCAACACCACAAACATATGCAACACCACGAACATACATAGATCTAGCTAGGCCATAAAAAGTGCATGTGCACATTGTTGTAGGGAGAACAACATAAATATAGCTTCCCCCCTTACTTACCTATCAAAACAAGGTAATTTAACCACTTAAATTGAATGAATCTATGGTGGAAATGAGGTGAAAAAGAGGAGGCACCCGAGACAAGGAGGAGGTGGAGAGAATGAAGTGGGGAGAAAGTGAGTGTGGGTAGGAGAGGCTGTCCAAAATATCTTGTTGCTGCCCACTTACTAATGGCGCACCAACTCTAAATGCGCCATTAGTAATCCAGGTTACTAATGGCGCACCTTCTGGTGGTGCGCCATTAGTAGTTTTGCAAAAAAAAAACATACTAATGGCGCACTGTTCCACAGTGCGCCATTACTAGTTTAAACTAGTAATGGCGCACGGTGGAAAAGTGCACCATTAGTAGTTTTGCAAAAAAGGGAATAAAAATATAATAGAAAAAACAACATTAGTGGCGCACTTTCCGACAGGTGCGCCATTACTAGTTACAACTAGTAATGGCGCACTGTGTCTGGATGCGCCATTAGTATGTTGGGACAGGCGCACGAGTTAAATTTTTTTGATACTAATGGCGCACCCTGGGCCAGGTGCGCCATTACTAGTTACAACTAGTAATGGCGCACTGTGTCTGGATGCGCCATTAGTATGTTTGGACAGGCGCACTAGTTAAATTTTTTTTTTGACACTAATGGCGCACCCTGCGCCAGGTGCGCCATTAGTAGTTTCAACTCTAATGGCGTATCAGAAGGTGGTGCGCCATTAGTATATACTAATGGCGCACCGCTTGTCTGGTGCGCCATTAGTGTCAATCCCATCTATAGCCCTTTTTCTAGTAGTGCATAGGCATGGAGTCTTCAGAGCAGAACCCAGCTGAGTCTCCCCTTCACCGGTAGGGTGGTCAAGCTCGAGGTCCTCAAATCCCTCCGTTATTTCGTCCACCGTCACCCTACCATATCCTTCTGGAATTGGACGACAGTGAAAAGTTGCGTCGGGTTCAGGAGGTCGAACAGAGCCGACAGCCGCCTTGACTTTGAAGTTCTGCCATTGCGTCATAAGGTGGCAATGTTGAGACTCTGTGATAGCATCCACGGGGTAGCTAGCAGGAGCCGTGAATACAGGCTCCAGCTGAAGTAGCTCGGTGGAAGCCACGCTGCTTCTCCGCTGAGATGGCGGGGTAGCTTCGGGGGTAGCTTCGGCAGGTCGCTTGCTGCGAACTGCTTCTCGTTCCTCTATTGCTTGTACCCTTGCGTGTAGCGCCTGAAGTTGGGTCTGCTCCACTTTCTTCCTCCTCTCCTGGCATTTGTAACCGCCTGCGTTCGGAAACCTAGCCTTCCACGGAACGGAGCCTGGCGTGCCTCGTGTCCGTCTAGGGTGCTCAGGATTCCCGAGGGCCATTGTGAGCTCGTCGTTCTCTCTGTCTGGAACGAACGTCCCTTGCTGCGCTGCGGCGATATAGTCCTGAAGCTTCATGACGAGTATTCGCATTTGCTTGTTCGTCCAAACGCACTTCCTTGATACAGGGTCCAAGGTTCCGCCAACCCGGAAGAACCAAGTCCGGCAACGATCTAACCAGTTCAATGTCTCTGGTTCGACCCCTTTATCAAGCAGGTCATTCTCAGCCTTGGCCCACAACGGCCGGGCTTTGAGGTAGCCACCTGACCCCGTGCGATGGTGATGCTCCTTCTTCGCAGCATTTTTCTTGTTTCTCGCTGACATCTTCTTACTCTTGTCCGATGTATTGTGGGCCACAAATGCGGGCCAGTGATCTCTGATCTTCTCATACCGGCCGGTGAATTCTGGTGTCTTTTCGTTGTCGACAAACGTTGTTTTCAGCTCATTCTTCCATCTCCTGAACAGATCTGCCATCTTCTTAAGAGCATGAGACTTGATCAATTGCTCTTTAACTGGCTTCTCCGGATCCTCCTCTGGCGGTAGGGTGAAATTTGCCTTCAGCGCGGTCCAAAGATCATCTTTCTGCATATCGTTGACATAAGACACCTCAAGGTCTTCCTTCTTAGGCTTAAACCATCACTAGTAGAAAACTGGGCTTTGGTCACAGGGCAATATTCACATTAGTCCCGGTTCAGTCACGAACCGGGACTAAATTGAGCATTGGTCCCGGTTCGTGCGGCCAGGGGCCTGCCGGGCCTCATGGGGGCATTGGTCCCGGTTCGTTCGGCCCCTTTGGTCCCGGTTGGTGGGACAAGCCGGGACCAATGGGCCTCGCTCCTGGCCCACCACCATTGGTCCCGGTTGGTGGCTTGAACCGGGACCGGAGGCTCACCCTTTAGTCCCGGTTCATACCACAAACCAGGACTAAAGGGTTGGTCCTAGTAGCGGTCAGAGTTTAGTCCCACCTCGCCAACCGAAGGGCGCTCACACCGGTTTATAAGCCCGCCCCTCTCCGCCTTGTTGAGCTCCTCTCAAAGTGAAAATAGATGCCCTTATACAGGGAATTTGACCTAAATTCACAGTAAATTTCTTTGAATTTCATAGAAATTTATTATGAATTTAGGTTGAATTTTCTCTATAGGCGCATCTATGTTCATTTTTTTATAGTAAATAAAATAAATAAACCTTAATAAAATAAATAAAAATAAATAAACCTTAATAAAATAAAATAAAATAAACTATAGTAAATAAAATAAATAAACCTTAATAAAATAAATAAAAATAGCAGCAGTAAAATAAATAAAAATAGCAGCAGTAAAATAAATAAAGTAAAATACATAAGTAATTAGAAACAAAATGGAATAAAATAAATAAGTTTTTTGTTTGTAAGTAGAAACAAAACAAAATAAATAAAGCAAAAGAGAAAACAAAAACAGGGAAAAAAATTGTGCCACCTACTGGGCCACCACGGCCTGAATACGACTTGAAACCCATCCATGGGCCAGGATTCAGACCCGCAAAAGGCCCAGTAGGCCCCACAGGCAAAGAGAACGGTTAGGCCCGAAAGCCTGCAGTTGAGAGGAGCTCGAGAGGGTGGGCGCAGCAGCGCTTATAAACCACTCTCGAGCTCTCTCAACTAGCGAGGTGGGACTAAACTTTTGACGCGGGGCAGCACAAGGCCTTTGGTCCCGGTTGGTGCCACCACCGGGACTAAATGGGGGCATTGGTTCCGGTTCGTGGCACCAACCGGGACCAAAGGCCTTTAGTCCCGGTTGGTGCCACGAACCGGGACCAATGAGTTGCCTATATATACCCCATCGCCACAGCAGAGCACTCCATAGTGCTCTGTTTTTTCTACCGGCAAGGGGAGGGCATTTGGGTGCTCTAGCTCACCTCCTATGCACATGAGGTGTTCGATGAAATGTCTGAGCCACACTAGTTAATCTTTCTCCTCTCGAAACTCGACCTCCGAGCTCCATTTTCCCCGAGATTTGTCTAGGTTTAGCGGTCCGTCACGTCCCGTCCCCGTCTTCACCGCCGTCGATCGCCCGCGCCGATCTCGTCGCCAGCACCACCGTGGTGAGCCTCTTGTTCTTATCTTCTTTCTGAAAGAAAAAAAATTCTTACTTTAGATAGATACTTGTCTAATTTTGTTACTTTTATTATTCCTTCTTATTACATAGTGCGATGGTTTTGGTATCCGCCCCCGTCGGCCCTCGTCCTGTCTATGATTCGGATGTGGTATATATTATCTTTTTATAACTATTTGGTTCATTTATTGTTTATGACAAATATGCCGACCAACGTGACATAGATTTTATTTATCTAGGAGGTGGTTGAACCGGAAATTCCAACCGACCCTATTGTCGAGTGGTTAAATTTAATTGAAGAAGAAAACAATTACTTGAAGGAAAAAATAAAAAAAATTGAGGAGGAGAAGATGATATTGGAGTTGCATGTTGCGGATGTCGTCGATGATCACAAGATCAAGATGGATGCAATCCGCTTGAAGATTAGAAAGATTAGAAAATATGTCATTCATACCGAGGCTTGGTATCATTATGCCGTTGGATCAATTGTTACCTTGGTTGCGATTATGATCGCATTTGTTTTTGCATTGAAATGTTTTACATAGTTTCAATGTATGGTTTAATTAATTAGATGCTCTGGAGAGCTATATATATGTTGTTAGATGAGAACTATGTATGTACTTTGGTTTTAATGTGATGATGAACTTCTATTAGTTTGGTCACTTAATTATCTATTCATGATGTTCTGTAATGGTTTTTGACACACTTAATTATATATAATGCACGTAGATGAACCGGCAATGGATGTACGGTGACAGACACACCTCCGAGTACATTAAGGGCGTGCATGATTTTCTCGAAGTGGCTGAGGCAAACAAGCATAATGGTTTTATGTGTTGTCCATGCCCTATATGTGGGAATACGAAGTCTTACTCTGACCGGAAAATCCTTCACACCCACCTGCTTTACAAGGGTTTCATGCCACACTATAATGTTTGGACGAGGCACGGAGAAATAGGGGTTATGATGGAAGACGGCGAAGAAGAAGAGGACGATGACAACTATGTGCCCCCTGAATACGGTGATGCTGCAACGGGGGAAGCTGCTGAAGATCAAGAGGAACCAGACGATGTGCCCAATGATGCTGCAAGGGGGGAAGCTGCTGAACATCAAGAGGAACCAGTGCCCGATGATGATGATCTCCGCCGGGTCATTGTCGATGCAAGGACGCAATGCGAAAGTCAAAAGGAGAAGCTGAAGTTCGATCGCATGTTAGAGGATCACAAAAAAGGGTTGTACCCCAATTGCGAAGATGGCAACACAAAGCTCGGTACCGTACTGGAATTGCTGCAGTGGAAGGCAGAGAATGCTGTGCCCGACAAAGGATTTGAGAAGCTATTGAAAATATTGAAGAAGAAGCTTCCAAAGGATAACGAATTGCCCGACAGTACATACGCAGCAAAGAAGGTCGTATGCCCTCTAGGATTGGAGGTGCAGAAGATACATGCATGCCCTAATGACTGCATCCTCTACCGCGGTGCGTACAAGGATCTGAACGCATGCCCGGTATGCGGTGCATTGCGGTATAAGATCAGACGAGATGACCCTGGTGATGTTGACGGCGAGCCCCCCAGGAAGAGGGTTCCTGCGAAGGTGATGTGGTATGCTCTTATAATACCACGGTTGAAACGTCTGTTCAGAAATGAAGAGCATGCCAAGTTGATGCGATGGCACAGTGAGGACCGTAAGAAAGACGGGAAGTTGAGAGCACCCGCTGACGGGTCGCAGTGGAGAAAAATCGAGGGAAAGTACCGGGCTGAGTTTGCAGCTGACCCAAGGAACGTATGGTTTGGTTTAAGCACGGATGGCATTAATCCTTTTGGGGAGCAGAGGAGCAATCACAACACCTGGCCCGTGACTCTATGTATGTATAACCTTCCTCCTTGGATGTGCATGAAGCGGAAGTTCATTATGATGCCAGTTCTCATCCAAGGCCCTAAGCAACCCGACAACGACATTGATGTGTACCTAAGGCCATTAGTTGAAGAACTTTTACAGCTGTGGAATGGAAACGGTGTACGTACGTGGGATGAGCACAAACAGGAGGAATTTAACCTGCAAGCGTTGCTGTTTGTAACCATCAACGATTGGCCCGCTCTCAGTAACCTTTCAGGACAGACAAACAAGGGATACCACGCATGCACACACTGTTTAGATGACACTGAAAGTATATACCTGGACAAATGCAGGAAGAATGTGTACCTGGGCCATCGTCGATTTCTGCCGACCAACCATCAATGCCGAAAGAAAGGCAAGCATTTCAAAGGCGAGGCAGATCACCGGAAGAAGCCCGCCATGCGTACCGGTGATCACGTACTTGCTATGGTCAATGATTTACACGTAATCTTTGGAAAGGGTCCTGGCGGACTAGCTGTTCCGAATGACGCTGAGGGACATGCACCCATGTGGAAGAAGAAATCTATATTTTGGGACCTACCCTACTGGAAAGAGCTAGAGGTCCGCTCTTCAATCGACGTGATGCACGTGACGAAGAACCTTTGCGTGAACCTGCTAGGCTTCTTGGGCGTGTATGGGAAGACAAAAGATACACCCGAGGCACGGGAGGACCTGCAACGTTTGCACGAAAAAGACGGCATGCCTCCGAAGCAGTATGAAGGTCTTGCCAGCTACGCTCTTACGAAAGAAGAGAAAGAAATCTTCTTTGAATGCCTGCTCAGTATGAAGGTCCCAACTGGCTTCTCGTTGAATATAAAGGGAATAATAAATATGCCAGAGAAAAAGTTCCAGAACCTAAAGTCTCATGACTACCACGTGATTATGACGCAACTGCTTCCGGTTGCATTGAGGGGGCTTCTACCGGAAAACGTCCGATTAGCCATTTTGAAGCTATGTGCATTCCTCAATGCAATCTCTCAGAAGGTGATCGATCCAGAATCATACCAAGGCTAAGGAGTGATGTGGCGCAATGTCTTGTCAGTTTCGAGCTGGTGTTCCCACCATCCTTCTTCAATATCATGACGCACGTCCTAGTTCATCTAGTCGACGAGATTGTCATTCTGGGGCCCATATTTCTACACAATATGTTCCCCTTTGAGAGGTTCATGGGAGTCCTGATGAAATATGTCCGTAACCGCGCTAGGCCAGAAGGAAGCATCTCCATGGGCCATCAAACAGAGGATGTCATTGGGTTTTGTGTTGACTTCATTCCTGGCCTTAAGAAGATAGGTCTCCCTAAATCGCGGTATGAGGGGAGACTGACTGGAAAAGGCACGCTTGGAGGGGACTCAATAATATGAAGGGACGGATATTCTTGGTCTCAAGCACACTACACAGTTCTACAGAATTCTACCTTGGTGACCCCGTATGTTGATGAACACAAGAACAGTCTGCGCTCCAAACACCCGGAGCAGTGTGATGACTGGATTACATGTGAACACATCAGGACTTTCAGCAGTTGGTTGGAAACACGTCTCAGAGGTGACATCACTGTTTGTGATGAGTTGTACTCGTTGTCCAGGGGACCATCTTCGACTGTATTGACTTACAAAGGATACGAGATAAATGGGAATACATTTTACACGATCGCCCAAGATCAAAAGAGCACCAACCAAAATAGCGGTGTCCGCTTTGATGCAGCAACCGAGAGGGGAAAGGACACATATTATGGTTACATAATGGACATATGGGAACTTGACTATGGACATGATTTTAAGGTCCCTTTGTTGCAAATGGGTCAATCTGTCAGGAGGCGGGGTACAGGTAGACCCACAGTACGGAATGACAACAGTGGATCTGAACAATCTTGGGTACACTGACGAACCGTTCGTCCTAGCCAATGATGTGGCACAGGTTATCTATGTGAAGGACATGTCTACCAGACCGAGAAAAAGAAAAGATAAGGAAGCGAATACATCATACGATGAGCCAAAGTGCCACATAGTTCTTTCAGGAAAAAGGGACATTGTGGGAGTGGAGGGCAAGACAGACATGTCTGAAGATTATGAAAAGTTTCATGAAATTCCTCCCTTCAAAGTCAAGGCTGACCCAAGCATCCTGATAAACGAGGAAGATTATCCATGGTTACGGCGCAATAAGCAAATGACACAAGCGAAGAAAAAGTGAAGACTTTCTCCCGCAACTATTATGATGGTACCATGCCAACTTTGTAACAGACGAGTATGATACCATTGTCCGTTTTGTACACGAAGTGCATCTAGTTTTTGCCGTAACCCTCTCAACTTTCTTGCACATGCTATGTGGCTGAAATGATGATACCATGCCAACTTTCAACCTTTTCAGAGTTCATTTGAAATGCTTTTCAATTTTAGGGTCTTATAGCTCAAAATAATTAGTAAATGCATGAAAAATAACAAATGAAGTCAGAAAGGGTTGAAAATTGATGATGTGGCTTTGAATGGTGCATTTTGAACACACAAAAAGTCAGGAGTTCAAATAAGTTTAAAAAAATGAAATCCCTTTGTAACAGACGAGTTTCCGTATGAAATCCTGATACTTCGAAAGAGATTGTCTGTTTTGTACACGAAGTGCATCCAGTTTTTGCCGCAACCCTCTCAACTTTCTTGCACATGCTATGTGGATGAAATGATGATACCATGCCAACTTTCAACCTTTTCAGAGTTCATTTGAAATGCTTTTCAATTTTAGGGTCTTATAGCTCAAAATAATCAGTAAATGCATGAAAAATGGTGCATGAAAAATAACAAATAAAATAAATAAGTAATTAGAAACAAAATAATATAAACTTTAATAAAATATATAAGTAGAAACAAAATAAAATAAACTTTAATAACATAAACAAAATTTATGAAGCTAAAATTATCAAAGTATTTTCTGTTCAAAACATTATAAGCAACCTCTAGTATTATTGAAACTAAAATTATATAAAATTGATGCAACTAAAATTATCGAAGTATTTTCTGTTCAAAATCATTGAAAGCAAAAATAAGTTTCATAAAGAACTTTTTTTGTTAGAAACTTTAATAGCAAAAAGAATTATCATAAAGTAAAATAAATAAGTAATTAGAAACAAAATAAAATAAAATAAATAAGTTTTTTGTTGTAAGTAGAAAAAATAAAGCAAAAAAGAAAACAGAAAAACAGGCAAAAAATAAAAATTATGCCACCTACTGGGCCACCACGGCCTGAATACGACTAGAAATCCATCCATGGGCCAGGATTCAGGCCCGCAGAAGGCCCAGTAGGCCCACAGGCATGTACAGAGAGGTTAGGCCCGTAAGCCTGCTTTAGAGAGGAGCACGACAGCTCAGGCGCACCGCACCTTATAAACAGGTGCGGCTCTCTCTCAGCTAGCGAGGTGGGACTAAACTCCCACCACCACGCCGCTGTGCAAGGCCATTGGTCCCGGTTGGTGGCACGAACCAGGACCAATGCCCCCCTTTGGTCCCGGTTCGTGGCACCAATCGGGACCAATGCCCCCCCTTTAGTCCCGCTTGGTGCCACCAACCGGGACCAAAGGCCTCTTTTCAGCAGCCCAAAGGGCGGGAAGCGGCGGCCTTTGGTCCCGGTCGGTGGCACCGTGGTACAATCATGGAGGTGGACGAACACAAATACCATTATGGGAAGCCTCTCATCAAAGATGAAAGATCTCTAATAACGATGATGCGAAGATTACATGATTGGTACATGAAAACCTGCAGAGAGTCTAATGGGATGAATACTTTGACGCTGAGAGTTAAACCGGAGCATGACCTCGTTGGAATTGAACTGCTGAATGTTCCATTTGAGGAGTTCTTCCAGTTTTTGAATCAAAAGGCCCTCGATAAATCAACGATCACTTGCTACTGTCTGTAAGTAGTACTACTTCTGTCATTAAGTCTCTCTATATAGGTCAGCTCTTTCATTGCATGTATTTATAATTATCCTCACTATATTATGCAGATTGAAGATCGCCGAATTGAAGAAAAGACAAATCGGTGATATTGGGTTCATTAACACAAATCTCATAGATGCATATACGGTTGAAAAACATGCCAAAGAAGCCGAGGCCAACTTGCTACGATCGTTGGTATTAAATCAAAACAAAGATATAATACTCTTTCCTTACAACTTCAAGTGAGTGTTACTGTCTTGTGCATATTCGGTTTCCCTTATTAGTCCAGGTTATGGTAATGTAATTGATGACTTATGCATGCATGCGCAGCTTCCACTATATTCTCCTAGAGATTAAGCTTGAGCGGGGAGTAGTAACCGTCTTAGACTCGAGATGAAAAGATCCCCAGGACTATGCGGACATGACTCAAATGCTCGAGAAGTAAGTTAAATCGATCATTATCCACCATATCAGCAACTTTGTTCATTTCCTGATATCAAGTAATTGTTTTCTTTGTCTGGCAGGGTTTGGAGAAAATTCACCACAAAAGCTCCGGGACTGCCGAAGAAGCTGCAATTTAGACACCCGAAAGTAAGTACTATAGTAGCATGTTCCGCACATCTCCTAGTGATTCAAGCACTAGTTTCATCAATACCATTTAGCATGCTTGCTTATCAGTTAGATTGACCTCTATTTCTTGTAAAGTGGTTGTGGCAGGAACAAGGGAATGATTTCTGTGGATACTACGTTTGCGAGTCTATTCGCCACACGACCTGTGAGCGGGGCTACTCTGACGAACAATATGAAGTGCATAAGCAATAATATTCACAATTTTATTTTATTACCATCATTTGTGTCGAGTTTCATTTATTCATATATATATGTATTGACCCCCTTCTTCAAATTAGATGTTTCGGATGCGGGATGAACTCCTAGCAGAAGATCGTATGCGAGCAATTCAAGAGGAATTGGCGGCATTCTTCCTTGACCATGTGATCACTGAAAACGGAGAATACTATGTGGACCCTGTGTTCTTACAATTTAATTAGGAGATTATATTGTAAGATATAATTATTGTATATATGTAGCCGGTAGTGTCAGATAGATATACGAGAACTTGTTGTTCGACCAATCTCTCGGAGAAGGAGAGGTGGTCGATATCACTTCTCTCTGTATGCATATGTTCATGACGATCTTCTGTTTCCTTCATTTGCTTACTAGCTAGCGTGTCTAGTCCTCTCCATACGTATATAGTACGTAGCATCGACCAAGCACGGAGATAAGAGAGGACACTTCTCTCTATTAATTAGCTAGCTAACACAATATATGAAACACCTAAATTAACCCCCCAAAACCCCCCAACCCCCCCCCTTTAAAAAAAACAAAAACCCCAGCCCCTGAAATGCTGACGCGTGGATGCCTATTGGTCCCGGTTGGTGACACCAACCGGGACAAAAGGCCCTGCCTATTGGTCCCGGTTGCTGGCACCAACCAGGACCAAAGGCCCCCTGCCTGGGCTGGCAGCAGCGGCCACGTGGAGGACCTTCTGTCCCGGTTCGTGTAAGAACCGGGACTAAAGGGTTAGGGCTTTAGTAACGACCCTTTAGTCCCGGTTCGAAAACCGGGACAAAAGGCCCTTACCAACCGGGGTAAAAGCCCCTTGTCCTACTAGTGCATTGGTGGATGCTGATCGGGATCTTGTCCCTAACAAGAACCCCGCAGTGAGCAGAAAATGCTTCCTTGGTCCGGATGGGTTCAATCGGTTGGCCATCGCGCGCGATTGCTGTGATCTCAAACCTTTCATCCGAGCGCAACTTTTTCTTCGGGCCTCGTTTCTTTACCGAAGTTGTGCTCGATCCGGAGGGCTAGAAAAAGAAGAAAGACGAGAGTTAATTAATATGTGTACATACCAAAACAATGAATGCATCAATTAGCTAGTCAGCACAGGCTTAATTAATATATATACCTGGCCAGACTCTATTCGGTCACCGGAGGCGTTATCACGGTCTCCTTCTTGCATCGGCATTCGGACACCGGAGCCATCATAGTCATGTCTTTCCTCCTCCATTGTTCGATCACCGTAGCCTGCTTCTTCACCCTGTCCTTCCAGACCATCATTGTCGTTAAGATACGACAAGACATCAGCTCCGGCTAAGATTATGTCCCCCAACACCTCTTCTGCTGCCTCGTCTCGTCCGTGCTCCATTGTTTCTGCAAATATTACAACATGGCAATTATTATACAAACATGACAGCAGGTGGATATATTAGTGGCAAACGTAGACCTTGCTAGGTAATTACAACAAGGAATCATATTAGTGGCCTCGACGCTTCTCTAGGGTTTGGAGTGGCCTCGGCAACGCTTCAAGGGTTCGGGGTGGCCTCGACGACAACGCTCGTTCAACTTGGTAAATTTGGGTGGCCTTGGCAGCGCTTCTAGGGTTTGGACCGGGTGACCCCTTGACGATCCTCGACCCTAGACCGCTCGGCGATCCTCGACCCTCGACCCTAGACCGCTCGGCGATCCTCGACCCCTCGATGACCCTCGAACCCTCGGCCCCTCGAGCCCTCGCCCCTCGACCCTCGGTGACCTCTACCCTAGTTCCCGACCCTCGCCCCTCGAACCCTCGGCGACCCTCAAGCCCCCCCTCACGTCGAAGTTATCGGGGAGGGGAAGAAGAAGAAAAAAAAGAGAAGAAGAAAGGAATAGAGGAGGAGATCGAACAAAAAAAAAGAGGAGAAGAAGAAAGGAATAGAGGAGGAGAAGAAAAAAATAGAATTATTCTATTTCTTCTTTTCCTCCTCTATTCCTTTCTTCTTCTCCTCTTTTTTTTCTTCTTTTTTCCTCTTCTTATTTTTTTCTCCTCTTCTTCCTCTCCTCTTCTTCGCCTTCTTCTTCTTCTTCTTCTCTTTCTTCCTCTTCTAATTTTCCTTTTTCCTCTCCTCTTCTTTTTCTTCTTCTTCCTTCTTCCTTCTTCCCAGATAAAACTTTTCTAAAAATGTAACTTTTGCATATATAAAAGTTTTTCTTTTTCTTCCTTCTTCTTTCTTCCTAGCTAGATATATATTTTTTTCTTCTAAAAATGTAACTTTTGCATTTATAAAACCTTTTCTTCTTCTTCCTTCCTTCTCTTCCTTCTTCCTAAATATATATAACTTTTATAAAAATGAAACTAACCTAAAATGCACTAAATCAGAGAACATACATAGATAAAACTTTTCTAAAAATCTATCTTTTGCATACATGAACATATATACACAGAGAACATACATACATATATACAGTTTTATAAAAATGCAAAAAACAAATCATCATATATATGAACAAAAAATCTAAAAAATGGACATATAATCAGATATACACACATACATATACTCACACATATACATATAATCTGGAAAAAAACATCATATATATGTGGGAAAAAACAGGGAGGAGAGGATAGGGGAAGGGGGCGGCGCCGACCTGACCAAGGAGAGGTGCGGCGTGGTCGGGGTAGGGGCAGAGGCACGTCATTGGTGTAGAGGGTGGCGACGGCGGTGTGGTCGGGGCAGGGGCGACGGCGGCGTGGTCGATCAGGCCGGGCAGGGCGAGGCAGAGGCACGGCGAGGGCGCGTGGAGTGGTCGGGGGGCAGGGGCGACGGCGGCGTGGTCGGGGCGGGGCAACGGCAGCGTGGTCGGGGCGGGCCGACGGCGGCGTGGTCGGGCAGGGGCGGCGTCGTCGACGGGGCAGAGGGTGGCGACGGCGTCGACGGGGCGAGCTCGGGTAGCCTGGCGTCGTCGTCGGAGGGATCGAAGAACTAAAACGAAATTTTCACAAGTGTTGGCTTATATAACAAAGGCTTTAGTCCCGGTTCATGGCAGCAACTGGGACCATTGCCCCCCTTTAGTCCCGGTTGGTGCCACCAACCGGGACCAAAGGTCTCTTTTCAGCAGCGCAAAGGGCGGGAAGCAGAGGCCTTTGGTCCCGGTTGGTGGCACCAACCGGGACTGAAGGTGGGCATTGGTCCCAGTTGGTGCCACCAACAGGGACCAAAGGGTGGCATTGGTCCCGGTTCGTGCCACCAACCGGGATCAATGGCCTTGCACAGCGGCGTGGTGGTGGGAGTTTAGTCCCACCTTGCTTGTAGAGAGCGCCCCGCACCTGTTTATAAGCCCGCTGCCTCTTCCCTCTCGAACTCCTCTGAACTGCAGGCCTATGGGCCTAATATGACACTGCTATGCCTGTGGGCCTGCTGGGCCTTCCGCGGGCCTGAATCCTGGCCCAACTAGCTGGGTTTCTAGTCGTATTCAGGTCGTGGTGGCCCAGTAGGTGGCATTTTTTTTATTTTATTCCAGTTTTTTGTTTTCTTTGTTGCTTTATTTTTTATTTTGTTTCTACTTACAACAAAATACTTACTGTTGCTATTTTTATTTATTTTATTAAAGTTTACTTATTTTATTTTATTTTGTTTCTACTTATTTATTTTATTAAAGTTTATTTTGTTTTATTTTGTTTCTACCTACTTATTTGATTAAAGTTTATTTTATTTTATTTCTACTTATTTATTAAAGTTTTTTTTGTTTCTACTTATTTATTTTATTTCATGACAATTCTGTTTGGTATTAAAGTTCTAACAAAAAAAGCTCTTTTCTAAAAGTTCTTTTTGCTTTTAATGTTTTGAACAGAAAATACTTTGATAATTATTTTATGAGAATGAACTCTGAAAAGGTTCAAAGTCGGCATGGTATCATCATTTCACCCACATAGCATGTGCAAAAAAGTTGAAAGGGTTACGGCAAAAACTAGATGCACTTCGTGTACAAAACGGACAATCTCTTTCGAAGTATCAGGGTTTCATACGGAAACTCATATGTTACAAAGGGATTTCATTTTTTTTGAACTTATTTGAACTCCAGACTTTGTGTGTGTTCAAAATGCACCATTCAAAGCCACATCATCAATTTTCAACCATTTCTGACTTCATTTGTTATCTTTCATGCATTTACTGATTTTTTTGAGCTATAAGACCCTGAAATTCAAAAGCATTTCAAATGAACTCTGAAAAGGTTGAAAGTTGGCATGGTATCATCATTTCACTTACATAGCATGTGCAAAAAAGTTGAGAGAGTTACGGAAAAAACTGGATGCACTTGGTGTACAAAATGGACAATCTCTTTCGAAGTATCACGGTTTCGTACGGAAACTCGTCTGTTACAAAGGGATTTCATTTTTTTTGAACTTATTTGAACTCCAGACTTTTTGTGTGTTCAAAATGCACCATTCAAAGCCACATCATCAATTTTCAACCCTTTCTGACTTCATTTGTTATTTTTCATGCATTTACTAATTTTTTTGAGCTAAACGGCCCTGAAATTGAAAAGCACTACAAATGAACTCTGAAAAGGTTGAAAGTTGGCATGGTATCATCATTTCACCCACATAGCATGTGGTAAAAAGTTAAGAGGGTTACGGAAAAAACTTGATGCACTGCATGCATTATATATAATTATGTGTGTCAAAAACCATTACAGATTCACATGGATAGATAAGTGACCAAATTAATAGAAGTTCATCATCACATTAAAAACAAAGTACATACATAGTTCTCATTGAACAACATATAGCTCTCCAGAGCATCTAGTTAAACCATACATTTGAAACTATGTAAAACCTTTCAATGCAACAAAAAATACGAACATAATCACAACCAAGGTAACAATTGATCCAACGGCATAATGATACCAAGCCTCGGTATGAATGGCATATTTTCTAATCTTTATAATCTTCAACCGCATTGCATCCATCTTGATCTCGTGATTATCGACGACATCCGCAACATGCAACTCCAATATCATCTTCTCCTCTTCAATTTTTTATTTTTTCCTTCAAGTAATTGTTTTCTTCTTCAACTAAATTTAACCTCTCGACAATAGGGTCGGTTGGAATTTCCGGTCCAACTACCTCCTACATAAATAAAATCTATGTCACATTGGTCGGCATAATTTTCATAAACAATAAATGAACCAAATAGTTATAAAAAGATAATATATACCACATCCGAATCATAGACAGGACGAGGGCCGACGGGGGCGGATACCAAAACCATCGCACTATATAATAACAAGCAATAATAAAAGTAAGAAAATTAGACAAGTATCTATCTAAAGTATGAATATTTTTTCTTTCAGAAAGAAGATAAGAACAAGAGGCTCACCACGGTGGTGCCGGCGACGAGATCGGCGCTGGCGATCGACGGCAGTGAAGACGGGGACGGGACGTGACAGACCGCTAAACCTAGACAAATCTCGGGGAAAATGGAGCTCGGAGGTCGAGTTTCGAGAGGAGAGAGCTTAACTAGTGGCTAGGGCATTTCATCGAACACCTCATGTGCATAGGAGGTGAGCTAGAGCACCACAAAGCTCTCCCCTCGCCGGCCACAAAAAACAGAGCAGTGTGGAGTGTTCTGCTCGCCGGCGAGGGGGTATATATAGCCACCTCATTGGTCCCGGTTCGTGGCTCAAACCGGGTCTAAAGGCTACCCTTCTGTCCCGGTTCTAGACACGAACCGGGACCAATGGCTGTGGGCCAGGAGCGAGGACCATTGGTCCTGGTTCGTACCTAGAACCGGGACAAATGGGTCCACATGAACCGGGACAAATGCCTCCCGAGGCCCGGCCGCCCCCCTGGGCGCACGAACCGGGACGTATGCCGCCATGGGTCCCGGTTCGTGTAAGAACCGGGACTAATGGGCTGGCCAGGCCTCAACCAAAGCCCTGTTTTCTACTAGTGAGGACCTCCCTGGTTCGGCTCTGTACGACACTCGTGACACAGGGTGGCCCTCCGGTGGAGCTCTCTTGGCTACGGGCGAGGGGTGGCTTGGCTCTCCTTGTCGATGGGCGGGCAGTCATTGGTGGCCTCGCGTCGAGCTGCATTGGGTCCACGGTGAGGCAACAAGGGGTGTATCTGGCGGGGAGTTCTCAGGAGGCATGGGAGGCTCCGATGTCCGGCCACCCGTCGCTGGTGCGGGGGTGCACCGGTCGATGCGTCTGCTCCGCCTCCCCCTTTCTTGGGTCGTGTGCCTTATGGCGAGGTTCTGGCGATGTTTGAGGCAGGGCGGTTGCTGGCTGCTCCATCAGTTGGGGCCTGCCAGTCATGCCAAAGCCAATGCCTTTGGGTGTTCAAGGAGTTGCTTGAATGCAGGGCGGCGGCCCCGATGGCGGGAAACACGGTGTTCGTGGGTTAGAGCACGCGTCTTGGGTGCGGTCGGGCAGCCATGGTCACCCAAATGGCATGGTTGGTGATGTCTGACGTAGCGCGGGGCTTTGGCGGAGGGAGGGTTAACACCGGAGTGCATAACTTGCCCTTTTTTCCCGGTCGACGGTGACGGCGGCCGCGGGCGTTGTTTCCTTCATGATGGCTCTATCGTGGTGGTCCCTTCTCTTCACGTTGCTCCGGGTAAAAACTTGTCTGAATCAGGCAGTGGTGACAATTCGGTGTCGTTCCCTTCTTGAACGCACCGCCTTGGAGTCCATACTCCGTCATTGTCCCACTTCACTTCTTCTCGATGGCTAGTTCTCGGGAGGTCCTCGTCTGCCCAAGTGGTTCTTTTTGGCTCTTCTCTAGTGTGTTTGGTGGTCGATTGGTAGTGTTGCGGTGCATCGACACACTTATATCTTGTCTTGGTGTGTGTTGTGTGTGTTGATGGCATGTTGTATCCGGGTTAGTATTCTGGTCATTGCTTTATATATAAAGCAGGGAGAAAATCTTTTTTGATAATTAAAGAAACACAAAAGTTTGGCCGCTCTAACTATACAGAACCCGATGAGTTAAGGGTGCAGTGGCTGTGAATCGCTGGCCTCTTATATTAGTATCAAATGGAACTATTCAGAAGAAGAAAACCCAAGAACAATGATACAGAGGCTGGGGTGATCCTCCTTTCAAGAAAAAAGCAATAATTCATGTATCTTATATTATATTACTAGTATAAACTGCCATCCAGAATGACTATAATGTCGTGCTACCACCTATTACTGGTTGCCCTCAGAATCCAAAGTATCTCATGATTTTGCATGTTGCAGTAAGAACCATTTTCATATCCAATGTTTAGTGATATGGATAACCTATACATTTTTTGCAAACTCCCAACTGTTTAGTACACACTTGCATAAGAATTTGACACGTAAGCCCTGAGAGCTACTCCCTCCGTTCCATAATGTAGTGTCAAAAAACGTCTTACATTATGGAACGAAGGGAGTAGTTTCCAAACATATTCGAGATATTCCAACATGGTGAAAAGGATAAATGCCACACATACTGTTAGAAGGGAATAGAGAGGAAGATTGGCGGAATATGATGGATATATTTTTGAGTCTCGAGGGCGAGCATATATGGAGTACAAGACTTGTAAGGCAAGACGCCTCTCCTAGAGATAAGGTAGAAGACTGATTACAAATCGTAGACTACCAAATACATGTAATCCAAATATATCTCTAACATCCCCCTCCAGTCGTAGCGGGTAGCGTTGCGAACAACAGAAGCGTCGCGGACGGTCGGACTGGAGAGAATAGAAACCAACGGGATGACCCCCCTCCCGCGCGTAGTCGTAGCGGGAGTATCGTGGACGATGTCGTGTCATGCATGGACGCGTTGACTGTAGAGGAAGCCGACGAGTTGCTCATGCGAGGTGATGGCCCTTTGTACCATTGTCGTGGTAGCCAAGAGCGTGGGTGGTGTAGCTATGGTCGAGGTAGCCGTGCGAAGAACGTCGTGGTCGATGTCGATGTCGAGTCGGGGTGGCCAGTGTCGAGGAATGCTTGAAGGCGTTTTGCAGGAAGCCAAGCCCGATAAGATGGAGGCTGAGGACTGGGAGGAGTTATAGTTGAAAGCAGCCGGGACTATACGGTTGTGTTTGTCGGACCAAGTTATTTATCATGTGATGGATGAGTATTCGCCAAAAAAGATCTAGGAGAAGCTGGAAAGTCAGTTTATGTCCAAAACTGCAATGACCAAGGTTTATCTGAAGCAAAAGTTGTATGGGCTGAAGATGCAGGAGGGATCCGATCATGTGGAGTAGATGAACGCCTTTATCAAGTCATGACGGATCTAGCACGCTTGAGTGCGACATTGACGGCGAGGATAGGACAATTCTGCTTCTTTGTTCATTGCCACCGTTCTATGATCATTTGATCACTACTTTGACGCACGGCAAGGAGACCGCCAAGAATGAGGATATTACCGCGGCATTGCTATCTTATAATATGAGAAAGATGAACGCGGTGAAAGTCTCTCATGGTGAAGATTTGCTAGTCAAGGGTGAGGAGTGGGGAAGGGATATGGGGCTGGAAGAACAAGAAAAAGAAAAAAAATACAGTGTCACAAGTGTAAGCAGTGGGGACATATGAGAAAGGACTGTCGAGATCTCAATGGTGTGGCAAGTGCTAATGTGGCAACTCATGGTGATGACTCAGACAGCAGTAGTGATGTCCTCGTAGTATCAGGCAGGCGGTCAACCAAAGGTGAAGTGTGGATGTTGGATTCAGCTTGCTCTTTCCATGCGGCACCCAACAGAGAGTGGTTATCTTCATACAAGTCTGGCGAGTTTGGTTTAGCCTATGTGGGCGATGACACATGTTATCGTGTTGCTAGAATAGGTGATATCAAAATCAAGATGTGTCAAGCGGATGCTTCAGGAGTCAAACATGTGCCGGGGGCAAGGAGGAATCTAATTTCGCTTGGAGTTCTTCATGAGGGTGGTATGGTATTCCGTTGTCATTGGGATAAGAAGACCATGAGAATCATGAAAGATGAGGTAATCGTGATTGTTGAAGAGAGGACAGCTTCGCATCTTTACAAGTTGCAAGGGAGCACTATTGCAGGTGGAGTCACGGAGACTGGAGTTGTGGGAGTAGCAGCGAGGTCTCAATAGCGATGAATGGACATGTGTGAAGAATAAATTGTGAATAGATGATTCTTTTTTGCACAATAAACTACACTTTTTACCAAAAAAGGCTTTCGCCCTGCTTTATATATAAAGCATCGACCAACAGTGCCTGGTACAATCGCATTCACCCACAACATACGCACACACACCCAAGGCAGGATACATAGGCGCTGAGCGCAGCAACACACTCCCTATCACTACAAGAGCCGCCGGGGGTGAGGGAGTCCTGGATTAGGGGGTCCTCGGACAGCCGAACTATATCCTTTGGCCAGACTATTGGACTATGAAGATACAAGATTGAAGACTTCGACCCGTGTCCGGATGGGACTCTCCTTGGCGTGGAAGGTAAGCTTGGCAATACGGATATCTAGATCTCCTCCTTTGTAACCGACTCTGTGTAACCCTAGCCCCCTCCGGTGTCTATATAAACCGGAGGGTTTAGTCCGTAGGACAAGAACAATCATACCATAGGCTAGCTTCTAGGGTTTAGCCTCTACGATCTCGTGGTAGATCAACTCTTGTAATACTCATATCATCAAGATCAATCAAGCAGGAAGTAGGGTATTACCTCCATCAAGAGGGCCCGAACCTGGGTAAACATCGTGTCGCCCGCCTCCTGTTACCATCCGCCTTAGACGCACAGTTCGGGACCCCCTACCCGAGATCCGCCGATTTTGACACCGACATTGGTGCTTTCATTGAGAGTTCCACTGTGCCGTCACTGTAAGGCTAGATGGCTCCTTCGATCATCGGCAATGATGCGATCTGGGGTGAGGTTTTCCTCCCCGGACAGATCTTCGTATTCGGTGGCTTCGTACTGCGGGCCAACTCGCTTGGCCATCTGGAGCAATCGAGAGCTACGCCCCTGGCCATCAGGTCAGGTTTGGAAACTTGAACTACACTGCCGACATTCGCGGAGACTTGATCTTCGACGGATTCGAGCCCATGGCAGGTGCGCCGCACAATCACGACGAGCATGACTTAGCTCTACCGTCAGATAGTGTTCGGGAGATCACACATGCATCAACTCCGGCCCTTAATCTAGAACAAATTGCGCCATCTGAGGACGGGTGGATGGACCCCGCCACGGAGGCCGCACTCTCAGTGGCGATAGAGCCGAATACTGACTTCACCTCCCACGAAACCCGTGTTGCCGGACCATTGAATTCGTCCCCGGCCATGGGATCCGAGCCGCCTGCGTCCGTGCCTAGCAAATCCGATTGGGCACCGATCATGGAGTTTACCTCCGCGGATGTCTTTCAGCACTCGCCCTTTGGCGATGTGCTAGACTCATTGAGGTCTCTCTCCTTGTCAGGAGACCCTTGGCCAAACTATGTCCGGCTAGAATGGGAAGCGGACGACGAAGAAATTCATTCCCCACCCACCACCCACTTAATAGCCACTGTCGACGATTTAACCGACGTGCTCGATTTCGACTTCGAAGACATCGACGGTATGGACGACGATGCAGGAGAGGAACAGGAACCACCGCCCACAGGGCGCTGGACAACCACTTCATCACACGATATATATATATATGGTGGATACACCCAAAGAAAACAATGACGAGGAACGGAAGGAGACAGCGAAGGATAGCTCCCTCGAGAAGCAACCAAAGCGATGGCGTAGGCACAGCACCAAATCCCGCCTCGGCAAAAACAGCGATAACAGCGTAAGAAAAAATAACACCCCAGTCGACTCCAGAGAAAATGACGACCACATTGACCCAGCAACAGAACAGGATGAACCAGCGGACGGCGAACATAGTAAGGAGCCGCTGTCCGATCACGGCGACGCCGAGGATAAAGCTCATCAACCTCTCTCCGGAGAGGAAAACAGTCCGGACGACGATGCACACATCATCCCTGAAAGGCACTTGGAACAAGAGAACCTCCGTAGAAGGCTTATTGCCACCGCGAGGAGCCTGAAGAAGCAGAAGCAAAGGCTTAAGGCCGAACAGAATACGCTCAACAGTAAACGGAATAAAGTGCTTGACACTGAAGAAAAGTATGGTGGCAGTCGCCACACAAAGAGCTATCCAAAGCGCAAGCTGTTGCCTGGATTCGATGATGAGGCCTTAGAGCCCACACAGCCGAAAAATAAAACGACCGACCGGTCGGATCGACCACCTCGTGGCCGCGATAGGGCGGCTGACGAGGCCGCACATAAGTTAGCACACGATCCAAGCAAGGACTTGCATCAAAAGGCCGGCGTGACCAGATCCATCTACGGATCTAGGAAGTGCGCTCCAGCGCATAATCAAAACCGAACACTACAACCGTCAGAACGCCATGACAAATCCAAATACAGGGGTGCCGCGCACCCCCTATGTTTCACCGATGAGTTGCTGGATCACGAATTTCCAGAAGGATTCAAACCCGTGAACATAGAGGCGTACGACGGAACGACGGACCCTGGGGTCTGGATTGAGGACTTCATCCTCCACATCCATATGGCTCGCGGAGACGATCTCCACGCCATCAAATACTTGCCCCTCAATCTAAAAGGACCAGCTCGGCACTGGCTGAAGAGCCTCCCCGAAAATTCAATTGGAAGTTGGGAGGAGCTTGAGGATGCTTTTAGGGCCAACTTTCAAGGGACCTATGTCCGACCTCCGGATGCAGACGATTTAAGTCATATAATTCAACAGCCCGGAGAGTCAGCCCGAAAGCTTTGGAACAGATTTCTCACTAAGAAGAACCAAATCGTCGACTGCCCGGACGCCGAAGCCTTAGCAGCTTTCAAACACAGCGTCCGCGACGAATGGCTCGCCAGACACCTCGGCCAAGAAAAACCAAGGACAATGGCAGCCCTAACAAGCCTTATGACCCGCTTTTGCGCGGGCGAAGATAGCTGGCTGGCCCGTAGTAGCACCAGCGACCCAGGCACATCTGAAGTCAGGGATGGTAATGGAAAACCACGACGCAGTAAAAGCAAGCGTCGAAATAATGAAGACATCCCAGACAACACGGCGGTAAACGCCGGATTTAGGAGCTCTCGACCCGGTCAACGGAAAAAGCCTTTCAAAGGAAACCGAGATGGACCGTCCAGCCTCAACAAGATTCTAGACAAATTATGTCAGATTCACGGCACCTCCGATAAACCTGCAAATCACACCTACAGAGAATGTTGCATCTTCAAGCAGGCCGGCAAGCTAAACGCCGAACACAAGGGGAGGGAGACACTAAGTGAAGACGAGGATGAGCCTCGCCAGCAAAGCACTGGGTGACAGAAAAAATTCCCACCAGAGGTCAAAACAGTGAACATGATTCACGTAACAAAAAGAAGGAGCAAACATGCACTCTGAGACACATGCGCCGTAGAGCTCGTCACCCCTAAGTTCAACCCTTGGTCAGCCCGCCCAATCACCTTTGATCGCAGGGATCACCTGACAAGTATCCGGTACGGAGGATTGGCTGCCTTGGTGCTAGACCCAATTATCGATGGATACCATCTCACCCAAGTCCTTATGGACGGCGGCAGTAGTCTTCATCTGATATATCAGGACACAGTCCGCAAAATGGGGATAGACCCGACAAGAATCAGCCAAAGTAATACTACCTTTAAAGGGGTAATACCAGGCCCAGAGGCCCACTGTACGGGCTCTCTAGTACTAGAGGTTGTATTCGGTTCTCCCGACAACTTCCGAAGTGAAAAGTTAACCTTCGACATCGCTCCATTCCGAAGCGGCTATCAAGCACTACTCGGAAGAACAGCTTTCGCTCGTTTTAATGCAGTACCACATTACGCTTCTCCTAAGCTTAAGATGCCCGGCCCACGTGGCATCATCACAGTTAGCGGAAATGTTGAGCGTTCCTTACGCGCGGAAGAACGTGTTGCGGCTTTAGTAGCCGAACACTAAACGGCCTCTCCAACCAAGAATAAACGATCGGTCGTCAAGACCGCGGACACGGCTAGACGAGTCCGACGTACCATTAGCTGTAACAGCTTAGATAAACCTGAGATTGGTTTGACGGATATACCCCCATAGGCGGTACCAGGGGCTTCCCGCATGTAAAAAGGACTACACTTCAGATCGACCATACTTATCTTGAATTTTAATGGTTTATTGAGAATAACCATTTTTTTGCACGACAACTTTCACCTAATTTTTTCTCTTTTACAGATGATAATCGTGCTACACCCTTCCAGGATACGGCACAACGGAGACACATGCGCAGACGTGCAGCAGGGCCCCGCTCAAAGGTTTCTTTTTAGATTAAGACCCTGTGTAAACCTTTTTTTACTGCCTCTTGTTGCTTCACATCCTCCGGATACTCAGTATAACCGAGAGGGATGCTGACATTATTGGCATTTCGCCACGTCAGAATAATGCACGTACCTGGACACTCGGGGTTCATTATCAAGGGCGTTACTCAGCCCGGTATATGTTGTAAAGACCGAATACCTTAGGGAGTGTTCGGCGTCGCGAGTTTGGCCTTATATGCATCAGCTCCGAATCATGTCTTTGGTCAAATGTTGGGTTTTCCCGGCTCTCGTGTTTTGCTACCTTACGTTCCGCTCTATCGGCTAAGGTGGCACCGGGAGAACTACTGCGATTGTGCCCTGGTTCATCCGGATGAGCACCTCAGTAGAGAAAGCCGAAAACTGACTGTCATGATAAAGCGCGAGACTGGTCAACCACTCGATGACTTAACGGAACCTTCGGGATTCCTCCTCATTAACGAAGTGCCGGTTTTCCCGGTCATGTACGTACGCGCACCGTATTCGGATAGCCGCGAAAATACCAGGGGCTATATAGTAGCCCCACTGTCAAACTCCTATGGTTAAGTGAAAGTGTTAAAGCAATATAGTCCGATTGCCTCATTCGCCGCGCTACCACCTCCTTAATGGACCAAGACGTTGGATCAAGTGTGATGACGCCCTTTTGCGAACACCCCCGCATTATATGTATGGGGGATGAAGCCGATGACTGCAAAATTTCAGGATATATATATACATAAACGACCGCACAGGAGGCATAATAATACTTTCAGGCAAAAGTATAAACAAAGCCTTTATAATTCAAACAACGTTGTTCTTACAGTTGGGATACATGTCACTAGAACATGATACTCTTCGAGCACTGAGCTTCTATTAAACGAGCGCCTTCTAGGACTTCTTCAAAATAGTGCTCGGTCGATACCCGGCCTTCGGCCGAACTCGGGGTCGCAATAGCAGTGGCCTCCATCTCTGCCCAGTATGTCTTGACACGGGCAAGAGCCATCCGCGCACCCTCTATGCACGTCGACCTCTTCATAGCGTCGATATGCGGCACAACACCAAGAAATCGTTGCACTAAGCCAAAATAACTATTCGGCCTTGGTCCTTTCAGCCAAAGAAGATCCACAAGAGACCTCATGGCAAGCCCGGACAACCTATGGAACTCGGCCCACTCGGCCATTTGCTCATTTAACAGCAGCGGACGCACTGGAGCATTGAACTGCGACCAGAACAATTTCTCTACTTCGTGTTCTTTTTGATCTTCGAAAAACTTGGTCGCATCAGCAACACTCGCTGCCAAATCCAGGTACGCGTCCACAGAACTCCATAATTGATCCAGAAGGGCATACTTAGGATCTCCGAACTTCGTCCGCAACAAAAAGGGCTTCCCAGCCGCGATATCTCCGGCTTGACGTAGCTCCTCCTTTGCCGCTCTGATGTTAGAGCGGGCTTCCTTGGCTGCTACCATGGCTTTCTCCAGGTCCGCCGTCTTCGTCTGGCTTTCCTTTTCAAGAAGCTCATAACGGTCGGCGGCATCTTTCAGCTCAACAGCCATCTTGGCTATTTTCTCTTTGCTCTGGCAATGCGCAGCCTGTTCGGCTCTCAGCTCTTCAACCGCCTTTAGGGCGGCCGCATCACTCTTCCTGGCTTGTTCCTTGGCTCGGGCAAGTTCCGCCCGAAGGGTCTCCACGGCGGCAGCTCCATCTGCAGTAACAACATATTAAAGATACTAGCATCATGCTCCTCTTAATATGTGTTGATCGCTGGAGAAAATACATACCCTGTGCCTCGTCAAGCCGCTTGTTTACAAGCACAATGTCGGCATCTGCCGCATCAAGTCGCCGCTTCAGTTCGGCAAACTCACCAGTCCGGCTAGCCACCGGACCCTCAGCCACCTGCACATGAGGGCGGCATGATTATTACCTGGGACTATGATCCTCTGTTCGCCGCCTTTTTCGACAGCCAACAGAGTCTCAGGGGCTATGTAACGCCCACGATGCGGCTATATCTCCCACGTGTCGAGGCACGACTTAGAGGCATAACCGCATTGTGGTATTGTCGCAAGAAGGGTTATCTTCACACAATCCCATGTAATGAACAAGAATGGGATAACGAGAGTTCGCTTACAATCGCCACTTCACACAATACATAAATATAATTCATACATCATCCAAAATCCACACATAGACCAGCTACGGTCAAATCCAAATGAAAATAAGATAACCCCAAATTCTAGATCCCCGATCGTCCCAACTGGGCTCCACTACTGATCATCAGGAAAAGACACATAGTAACAACCACGTTCCTCGTCGAACTCCCACTTGAGTTCGATTGCATCATCTGCACTGGCATCGTCGGCACCTGCAACTGTTTTGGTAGAATCTGTGAGTCACGAGGACTCAGCAATCTCACACCCGTGAGATCAAGACTATTTAAGCTTATAGGAAAGGATGGTGTAATGAGATGGAGCTGCGGCAAGCACTAAGCATATATGGTGGCTAACATACGCAAATGACAGCGAGAAGAGAAGCAACGCAATGGTCGCAAAGCTAGAAATGATCAAGAAGTGATCCTGAAACTACTTACGTTCATGCATAACTCAAACCGTGTTCACTTCCCGGACTCCGCCGAGAAGAGACCATCACGGCTACACACACGGTTGATGTATTTTAATTAAGTCAAGTGTCAAGTTCTCTACAACCGGACATTAACAAATTCCCATCTGCCTCATAACCGCGGGCACGGCTTTCGAAAGATAATACCCTGCAGGGGTGTCCCAACTTAGCCCATCATAAGCTCTCACGGTCAACGAAGGATAAACCTTCTCCCAGGAAGACCCAATCAGTCTCTGAATCCCAGTTTACAAGACATTTCGACAATGGTAAAACAAGACCAGCAAGACCACCCGCTGTGCCGACAAATCCCGATAGGAGCTGCACATATCTCATTCTCAGGGCACACCGGATAAGCTAAGCGTACAGGTACCAACGTAACCCAAGTTGCCAAGGGACGGTCCCGCACGGTGCTCCCGTTTGGACCAACACTCGGAGGAGCACTGGCCCGGGGGTTATAATAAAGATGACCCTCGGGCTCGCGAAAACCCGGGGGAAAAAGGCTTAGGTGGAAAATGGTAAAACCAAGGTTGGGCCTTGCTGGAGGAGTTTTATTCAAGGCGAACTGTCAAGGGGGTCCCATAAATCACCCAACCGCGTAAGGAACGCAAACTCAAGGAACATAATACCGGTATGACGGAAACTAGGGCGGCAAGAGTGGAACAAAACACCAGGCATAAGGCCGAGCCTTCCACCCTTTAGCAAATATATAGATGCATTAATAAAAATATGAGAATATTGTGATATCCAAAATATCCATGTTCCGACATGGAACCAACTTCAACTTCACCTGCAACTGGGAACGCTATAAGAAGGGTTGAGCAAAAATGGTAACTTAGCCAAACAACGGTTTGCTAGGAAAGGATGGTTAGAGGCTTGACATGGCAATATGGGAGGCATGATATAGCAAGTGGTAGGTAGCGCAGCATGGCATTAGAGCGAACAACTAGCAAAGCAAAGATAGAAGTGATTTCGAGGGTATGGTCATCTTGCCTGCAAGGTTCTCAGAGTTGTCGAAAGCTTGATCCTCATAAGCATACTCAACAGGTTCCTCGTTCACGAACTCGTCTCCCGGCTCTACCCAAAACAAGAACACAAGCAACGGAACCGCAATCAAACACGGGAAATGCACAAGCAACATGATGCAATACATGAATGATATGCAAGATATGATATGCGATGCATATGCGTGCTCCGGAAGAAAAATGATGAACAAGGCAGTAACTTGGCAAACCAAGCATGCCACTGGAAAGATGAGATGATTTCGGTCGAAATCGATATAAATATCACCGGAAACGGATGCACGGTTTACAAATGGCAAGCAAAACAAGAATGACACGAATCTGCGATTAACAACATGATAGCACTTAGAATGCAACAAGTACCAAAGCTACAGCACCCCAACATAGCAAAAAAGCATATGGCAGTAATCTACAGGAGATGCTTGACAAAAGATGAACACTGAGCTACGGCTAGATCACAGCACAGCAGGTTCAAAGAAGCATGGCAAAAGTGCAAAAGATATCAACATCCTACAGGAACTTAACATAGCAAAACAAGGCATGGCATGAATATAGTAAAAGCATGGAACAAAAGTCCCTTACTGACCATAAGCCAAAAAGGGCCAGAAGATATGATGGCAACCATGTAAACATAGCAAGTTTCGTTAACAGGTTCCAGACTTAGCAGAAAACAGAGCATGGCGGAAACAGACATTATGAAGGCATCTTTGTGAGCTTGATGCACTCATCACAAAGCAATGCATGACAAAAAAAAGCATACCTACAGAAATATGGCATGTTTATGAAGCTATCCATGGCGAGAGCAAGTACATAGCATGTATGAAACAACTACAACAAGCTTGGCAAAATTGAATATCATGTTAACAATCTGCCAGAAATATTTTATAGCAAAAGTAGAGCAAGATTGAGTCATGCTATGGCACTCCATAATTTCAAAGAAGGGCATTAATAGATAGAGCACAACTATATCTACAAAACATCCTTACTGAAGATCTCCAAAATAAGCATGGATCTCTCTGTAGCCACATGGATACATAGCAACAAAATAACAGCAGTCACAGACTTGGTAAAATTACTGTCCCTGAAATCAGAAACATCATGGAGCCTAGTTTGCATGCTTGTGCTAGTCACCACAGAGATCAAAAAACTACATGGCATACACCTTTGTAAAGATGGCATGGCATACATCAAAACACATGTAGAGCTCATGCCCATAAGATGCACAGATTCAATGAAACAAAAATAACAAATCCTCAAGTTCTGATAAGTAACAGCAGTTAACAGCAACTAGCACTCTTGCACCAGAGATTTGGGCATCAAGATGGACTCAAATGAACATGTTGCAATGGAACGAAATGAAGAGCATCTTGAGGCGAACATTTTTATATATTACACGCATGAAACGGAGCTATATGCAGAGAGTTATGATGCGATGAACAGGAGCATGTACTGTAAATATATAGGACTTAGAGAAAAACGGGGAGGGGAAAGAGGTAAACCAGATCTGGATCGGGCCGAGCTAGGGTTCGCCGGGGCTGCCGGAGTTGCTACCGGAGACGGGGGAGAGGAGGCGCCGGCGGGGAGGACTCGGGGAGGACGCCGGCGACGAGGAGGGGCGCGGTTGCCGGCGGTGGAGCGCGGGCACGACACAGACGGGCGGCGGGGTGAGGTCGACGGGCGCGGCTGCGGTGGTCGGTGCCGGGGCGCGGCGGCGCCGGCGCGGGAGGACGGCGCGGCGGCGGGCGCCGCGGGGAGGACGGGCGGCGGCGCGCGGGAGGAGGAGGAGCGGGCGCGCGGGCGTGGAGACGGGCCGGCGGGGGCGGCGTACGGGCCCGGCGGGCCGCGGGCGACGCGGGCGCCATGTGGCAGCCCCTGGTTGGCCGGGCGTGGCGGCGGGGATGCGTCCGGCCGGCGGCGGACGTGTCCATCGGCGCGGGGCGATTTTTGCTAGGGTTAGGGTGGTTTTTGCTCGAGATTTCGGAGGGAGAGGTGTATTTATAGGTAGAGGGAGCTAGGAGACTCCAAATGGAGTGCGGTTTTCGCCCACACGATCGTGATCGAACGACCTAGAGCATGGAAGAGACTTAGAGGGGTTTTTGGGCTGTTTGGAGGGGGGTTTTGCTGCAACACACAAAAGGACTTTGCGGTTACCCGGTTAACCGTTGGAGCACCAAACGACCTCCAAATGGAACGAAACTTGACAGGTGGTCTACCGGTGATATACCAAGGCCACTTGACAAACCTCGGTCCATTCCGAGAACATTCAACACCCGCTTACGAAAAGAAACAAGAGGGGTGCGCCTGAGGAGGTGGGAGTGCCGGATTGCAAAAAGGACAACGGGGAAAATGCTCGGATGCAAAAGACGAACACGTATGCAAAATGAGATGCACATGATGACATGATATGAGATGCATGACATGAACAAAATGCAAAATGAAAAACAAAACCCGACCACGAAGGGAATATCATAACACATAGCCGAAAATGGCACGAGTTGGAGTTACAAATATGGAAAGTTACATTTGGGGTGTTAGAGGCTACTATCTGCATAGGGCACACCTGGCGTGTGCGGTACCGTCAAAATATGCATATTACTTTACGTACCTCAAAGCCTCTCAGTAGGCTCATAAAAGCTTCATGCAACCCGCTTTCGGCTCATAAAAGCCTCTCAGTAGGCTCATAAATATGCATAAATTGTAACGCCCACGATGTGGCTATATCTCCCACGTGTCGAGGCACGACTTAGAGGCATAACCGCATTGTGGTTTTGTCGCAAGAAGGGTCATCTTCACACAATCCCATGTAATGAACAAGAATGGGATAAAGAGTTGGCTTACAATCGCCACTTCACACAATACATAAATATAATTCATACATCATCCAAAATACACTCATAGACCGACTACGGTCAAGATCCAAAAGAAAATAAGATAACCCCAAATGCTAGATCCCCGATCGTCCCAACTGGGCTCCACTACTGATCATTAGGAAAAGACACATAGTAACGACCACGTTCCTCATTGAACTCCCACTTGAGGTCGATCCCATCATCTGCACTGGCATCGTCGGCACCTGCAACTGTTTTGGTAGAATCTGTGAGTCACGAGGACTCAGCAATCTCACACCCGCGAGATCAAGACTATTTAAGCTTATAGGAAAGGATGGTGTAATGAGGTGGATCTACAGCAGGCAATAAGCATATATGGTGGCTAACATACGCAAAAGAGAGCGAGAAGAGAAGCAACGGAACGGCCGTCATCTAGTAATGACCAAGAAGTGATCCTGAACTCCTACTTACGTCAATCATAACTCAAGCCGTGTTCACTTCCCGGACTCCGCCGAGAAGAGACCATCACGGCTACACACGCAATTGGTGTATTTTTAACTGGGTCAAGTGACAAATTCTCTACAACCGGACATTAACAAATTCCCATCTGCCTCATAACCGTGGGCACGGCTTTCGAAACATAATACCCTGCAGGGGTGTCCCAACTTAGCCAATCATAAGCTCTCACGGTCAACGAAGGATAAACCTTCTCCCGGAAAAACCCGATCAGTCTCGGAATCCCGGTTTACAAGACATTTCGACAATGGTAAAACAAGACCAGCAAAGCCGCTCGAATGTGCCGACAAATCCCGATAGGAGCTGCACATATCTCGTTCTCAGGGCACACCGGATGAGCAGTTCGTACAACTAAAACCAATCCTCGAGTTTCCCCAAGGTGGCGCTGCAAAGGGCTCTAGTTTGGACCAGCACTCAGAGGAACACTGGCTCGGGGGTTTAAAATAAAGATGACCCTCGGGCTCTAGAAAACCCGGGGGAAAAAGGCTTAGGTGGCAAATGGTAAAACCAAGGTTGGGCCTTGCTGGAGGAGTTTTATTCAAGGCGAACTGTCAAGGGGGTCCCATAAATCACCCAACCGCGTAAGGAACGCAAACTCAAGGAACATAATACCGGTATGACGGCAACTAGGGCGGCAAGAGTGGAACAAAACACCAGGCATAAGGCCGAGCCTTCCACCCTTTACCAAAATATATAGATGCATTAATATAATAAGAGATATTGTGATATCCCAAAATATCCATGTTCCAACATGGAACCAACTTCATCTTCACCTACAACTAGCAACGCTATAAGAAGGGCTGAGCAAAAGCGGTAACTTAGCCAAACAACGGTTTTCTAGGAAAGGATGGTTAGAGGCTGACATGGCAATATGGGAGGCATGATATAGAAAATGGTAGGTAGCGCAGCATGGCAATAGAACGAACAACTAGCAAAGAAAATATAGAAGTGATTTCGAGGGGTGGTCATCTTGCCTGCAAGGTTCTCAGAGTTGTCGAGAGCTTGATCCTCGTAAGCGTACTCAACAGGTTCCTTGTCGTGGAATTGTCACGGCAGATGTCCTAGTGCAAGGACTTAGTCATGGAGCCATCGCAACTAGGAAGCTTAAAGGGGTTAAATGGGACAAGGAACACGAGGGTTATACTGGTTCGGCCCCTTACGGTGAAGATAAAAGCCTACGTCCAGTTGAGGTTGTATTGCTTAGGCTTTCGACGACCAGGAGCTAAACCGCCCTGCCTGGTTATCGATTTGATCTTTCTCGTCCCTGAACCGCCGCCGGGTCGTCCCTTTATATAGAGAGGTTGACGCCCAGCGGCTCTGAGAGTCCCAACCGACATATAACAGTGTCCGGCTCGGACTCTTAACTATTCTTGCCTTACACTACAAGCCTCGCCATAACGGCGGTTTATCTCTACGGGCCTTAATCCATCTCCGGGTCTTAAGCCCATCTTTGATCCGCCGTCTTCAAGTTTGGTACTGGGCTTCGCATGATGACCATTATGAGTAACCCGGCCCCTCCTGGGCGGGTGACTCTAATGGTTACATCCTCAACATTAGGCCCCAGATTGATTTGAACCGGTTCATGTCAATCTTCAATTCCTCTGAGAGAAAAAAATCTTCCGGCTTATGTTTGTGCGAGGGTTATAACCCGCCGTGACGTCATCTTGTGGATTCCTGGCAACCCACCATGACATCATCTTCCATTAAGTTCATTTTTTATTCCGCCATATCCCAACGGATCTTATCTTTAATGGCGATCCCGAAAATCGAGGCGCTTCTGTGGTGAGATAACCACGCCGTGGCCTCCTCGTTTCTCGCGCCCACTTATTAGCCGCACCTTATAAATAAGCCCGGCCCATAAGCCTTCGTCATCCTCCTCCTCTCGCTACTGAACTGCCGCTCGAGCTCCACCGCCGCCGCCGTGGACCTCCTCGTCTTCACCAACTCAGGCCGCTGCATCAACCTGACTTGATCAGAAAAACGCGACGAACCTCCGCAGTAACTCCGCATCGGTAAGTTTTCTCCTCCCTGTTCCTCAGATCCGCATTAGTGATCTTCGAGTTCGTCGGTGTTCGTCGCCGTTCGTCATGAACACTTGACAGATTCCACTTTTACCACCCTTTCTTGATCTTTAGACAGTAGAAGACTGCTGCAGTAGCTGTTTCGCACCCGTTTCCGAATGCACATAGATCCCTTTCCATTGCACAGAGGCTCCATTCAGGCCTATGAACTTCATCTGTGTCAGTTCTAGGTCTAGAAATTTTCCCTTTCCGGTCGATCGTTTGATCCAGAATAATTACTGCGATCTGTGAAACTTGTTTGTACCGCACTTAGTCAAAAATTGCATCTATGAGCTATAGCGGCTCATATCTCCGGCTTAAAAGAGGCCACGCGCTGTAAAATTTCCGGCTCATTTATGATAAAGTTTTAGACAACTTGAATTACTCACGATGCCCTCAGCGGCTTAGATAACCCGACGCAATTAGCCATATGTCATTAGGCCCCTTCATAAGCCACCATCTTGAACATTGAACTGTAAACTTCCTCCGGCTTATATTGAACCGGACATTTCCTTTTATCATAGGCTTTCATCTTTCACAATGCCACCCAAGGCTCCCAAGGCACCCATCACGTGCAACTGGATGAGATCCAATGTTACTAATGACACTTTAGCTGATTTCGTGAAGACGGGTTACCTGCCCAAGAAGGAGGTCATGTCTTATCGTGCCCCTGACCCGTCGGAGGAAAGACCTCAACCTAGAGATGGCGAGGTGGTGATATTTGCTGATCACATGAGCCGGGGCTTTGCACCTCCCGGCTCAAAATTCTTTAGAGATGTTCTGAACTTCTTCGACCTGCGGCCGCAAGACATAGGACCCAATTCCGTGTCAAATATTTGCAACTTTCAAGTATTCTGCGAAGTATATCTTGGAGAAGAGCCCAGCCTACTGCTTTTTAGGGAGTTGTTTTATCTGAACCGCCAGAATGAGTGCGCCAACGGGCCTAGCTTGGAACTTGGCGGAATTTCCATTCAAAGATGGAGAGATTGCCTTTTCCCTTATGCTGAGCCACCAAGCCACCCCAAAGACTGGAACCAGACATGGTTCTACTGCCAAGACACTTCCCCGGCTGATGAGAGCCCTCTGCCCGACTTTCGTGCCCTGCGTCTGGAGCCAACTCACCCCCTGCCAGACAAACTATGTCAAGCTGAACGTCAACCACTGATCCCTACCATCAACAAGATTAAGGCTCTTCTGGGAAATGGCCTTAACGGCGTTGATCTGGTCCGGGTCTGGATTTCTTGGCGGGTGATTCCCCTGAGCCGCCGCCCCGGCTTAATGTGTGATTACACGGGCCGGAAGGATGACCCTCTGCGGCACAGCTCCCACGATCTACCTGAGGACGTCGTGGACGACATGACCAAGTCTCTCTTGAATGAGAGCTTAGACGACTGCGGGAGGACCGGCTTAAGCCCCTTCTGCCAAGCTAACCCAGCACCGGCGGTAAGCTACCAATCTGAGCACTTTACCTTCCATTTTAACAGTCTTCGTTTTAACTTCAAGCAAACCTTTATTGCATTTTTCCAGGCTAATGACAAGTTCTGGAGGCTCAAGTATGACCATGAAGCTGCTAAAAAAGCCAAGAAGGCTAAGAAAGCCGCCAGGAGAGCCGCTCCCCGTAAGAAGGGAAGTAGGCCTAGCGCCTCAGAGCTGCTTCAGTTGGATGATAGCTCCGAGTCAGAGGTAACCCTTGATTCGTTAGGCTCCTATTCTGCTTTTCGTCTGCTTTTTAACCACCTTATTGACTTGATTATTCGCAGGATGACACCGGAGCAAGTAACCCGGTGACTGAAGAGGTAACTATACTTTCCTCTGACTCGTACCCCTCGCCAAGGCTGAAAGTCCGAAGAGTAACCCGGAAAGTAAGATTTTTGCATCCTTTAGCTTATCAAGATCCTCAATTTCTTTTGAAGCAACAGATTCATGAGAGGCGGAGACAAACCCGGGCCAACAAGGATGCAGACCTCTCCTCTGGCTTACCTGAAGCATCGAGGAAACGCCGGACCGAGGTTATCTCCAACTTATACCCTTTTCATCCTTTAGCGGGCGTCACTCGTCAACCGCTCAATTCGTCCGACTCAAATTATCAGGAAACTTCACCTTCCTCTGGTGACTCTATGCAATCTAAGCTGCCGGCTTTCAAGACCGCACCCGGGTAATGATGATCATCTTATGCCGTGCTTATCTTACTCATGCTTTTGTACTAGCTTTTTGTCCTTTCAGTGCCCAAGCCAAGCTCAGCAAAAGGGCCAAGAAAAATAAGCCGGTCGAAGAGCCGGTCTTGACTGAACCGGAGGCTTCATCTCAAGAGCCGCCATCTGCCTCTGCTCCTGAAGCCACCACTCCAACCGACGAGCCAGTCATAGAGGCTTCCGCTAACCCGGAGACCCCCAGCCCAGCTCAGCAGGCCGAGGACCCGGACGTCGTAATCACCCGGACAGAGTTTGTTGAGTCAGGGAGACCCATTGTGCTGGCCAAATGCTCTGCCAAAGAAGAACTGCTAGAGCGCTGCAGGGCCAGACTGGAGATCACTGACAATGCTAACTTGAGCATTGGAGACATTGTTTCTGGTTACATTGGTCAAGTGCACAATAGCCGGGATTTAGAGATTGACATGGTAAAGCAGATACAGCAAAAATCTGAGGTACCACTCTCTTGCTTACTCCATAGTCATCCTTACCATGCTAGCCCCCAAGTCTACCACTGATGATAGAATATGTTGTAGAATTAACTTCCGGCTTACTTTCATGAACCGGCAATTTGTAAATAGAATCTTTCAACATGCATTAGCCCCCAAGTGCCAAGTGTCTTTGCTTGGAAAGTGCTTGGGACTTTAAAGTTGCATAATAATCACCCATACTATAAACCGGAATTTGTACAGGCTGCCTGCAAGAAATTTGAAGCTGAAATCTCTGAGCTGAAGAACCGCCTGAAGACTCAGGAAACTGAGACCCGGAAGGCCAACGCCAAATTTGAGTTCAGTGTTGCTGCACAAGAAAAGCTGAAGAAGAAGTTTGAAACCGAAAGGAAGACTTGGGCCGAGGAGAAAACTGCTTTGGTCAGCCGGGCCGAACAAGCGGAGGCTGCTCTGACGGAGAGAACCGCCGAACTCTCCGGCTTAAAGGGCCATGTGTCACAGATGGTCGCCGCAATCTTCGGTAAGTCATTCTACAAGCCTTTAACAAGCTTACATTCTTTATGTCTTAGAAATCCCACAATTGCCATCAGTTCGCCTAATTTTGTTATGCAGGTCCCAGAAGCTCCAACCTTAATCAGAATGTTCTGACCAAGTTGAAGGCCGTGTACACCTTGGTGGAGCAACTCTACACCGGGTCACAGCGTGCGTTAGCCGTTGTGGCTCTGTCCAACGAGGTTCCGACTCACCTGGCGGATGAACTCAGGCGGCTTGCCGTTCTTCCTCAGCGCTTCCAAGAGCTAAGACGGGCTTCTGCAAGAGCCGGAGCGATAGCTGCTTTGAGCCGGGCCAAGGCTTTTCTTCCGGAGCTAGACCCGGCCGAGATCGCTCTTGGATTCCCCAGCCTGAAGGAAGACGGTACCCCCTTTGACCAAAAAGACTTTGCTGCCTGTGTGAAGAGCGTGCGCCCGGTGGCCACCCTGATTGGGAATGACACCGACCTTACCAAGTATCAGCAAGGCTACGACGCGGAAAATCAGAGGATCCCCACTCCATGTTATGAAGCCATCAGCTTGATCCCTCCGACTCGTAAGCACACCTTCGCCCCAGAAGTTGACCCGGCCGGGTTAATTGATGACGAGGCTCAATTTGAAGCTTTGAGCGGCATTGACTGGAAATCATCAACCTTCCAGGTCATGGAATCAGCCGGAGGAGTGGAGAGGGATGAGCCGGAAGCTTCAACTCAACAAGCACCTTGACTTGTAGGCGGCTCACGGTTACACCTTAAAACAATGCCTCACCTTTGGACTCGGGGAGTCTTGTAATAGACTAGGACAAACACTTAATTTTGTCGTCCATCGTGCACGTATCGAATGCTTAACTCCAGTTAAGCTGCTTCTTCCTATTCCTTCGGGTCATAATTGATCATTTATATTCCTTAAGCTCGAATAGCTGTCTTGAACCATCCTGCATAGAAAACAAGTCACAAGTCTCTGGGCGGCTTACCGCACTGAGAATCATAGACCTTATATATATAACCCGGAATATGAATCAAAGTCACCAAAGACTGGCCCTCAATTATATCCTTGATGTAACCATAATAACATACTTACAAGCCTTCAAGTATACTTCCGGTTTATGTAACCCGAATAATGAGGTAAAGACCTCAACTCCGGTTCACCAGCATCAATAATACTTACTATGTGTTATCAACTTTGTGAATCAAGATTAAGTCGGCGAAGTAAGAACCGCCCTCGCACACTGTTGATATGACCAAAAGAACTTGTTGTAAATCATAAGATCAAAACTTAGGGGCTTCCGGTTCGAATACGACCAGAGAACCGTCCCAAAGGGGTTAAGCTAAGATTCGAATGCGATCATATAGCCCCCAATGGCTTTGGCGTTGCCGATCAAGAGGGTACCGACAGCTATGTTCTCTTTGGTTCGAATACGACCCATGTTTGAACAGGAACCCCCAAATGACCTTATGAGTTGTTTAACGACGCTGATTCCAATACGATCCACGTCGGTTCCCAAAGGGGGTTGAGCTATGATTCAAATATGATCAAAGAAAACTCCCCAATGAGCTCGGCAATTTGCCGATCAAGTGGGTATCGACAGCTATGTTCTCTTTGGTTCGAATACGACCTATGTTTGAACAGGAAGCCCCCAGGTGATCATGTTGTTAACGGCTAGATTCGAATACGATCATAAGCCGGATCCACCTCCAAGTGACCATGCGATGTTGTAATGGAAGTAACACATTTACCTTTGGAGGAGAAAAGGACAGAGGTCCTGCTTTATTATTTACCATAATATATAGATGGCTATAGAAATATGTACATTATGAGAGCCGGTGGCTCAAGTGTAATAAGGCCGAAGCTGAGCTACGTTCCACGGCCGCCGGGTCTCTTCCTCTGACTTACGTGAATCTTTGCGCTCCCGAACATCGATAAGGTAGTATGACCTGTTGTGCAATTTCTTGCTGACCACAAAGGGCCCTTCCCAAGGCGGGGATAACTTGTGTGCATCTGTTTGATCTTGGATGAGCCGGAGCACCAAATCACCTTCCTGGAAGACCCAGGACTTAACCCGGCGGCTGTGATAATGGCGCAAGTCTTGTTGGTAAATTGCCGAGCGAGCTGCTGCCACATCACGCTGCTCGTCCAACAAGTCAAGAGCATCTTGGCGCGCCCGCTCATTATCCGCCTCAACATAAGCCGCCACTCGAGGCGAGTCATGACGGATGTCGCTGGGGAGGACTGCTTCCGCTCCATAAACCATGAAAAAAGGCGTGTAACCCGTAGATCTGTTAAGAGTAGTATTGATGCTCCATAACACAGAGGGTAACTCCTCCACCCAGCAACCCGGCGTCTGTTGCAAAGGGACCAAAAGCCGGGGTTTAATGCCCTTCAAAATCTCCTGATTACCTCTCTCAGCTTGACCATTGGATTGAGGGTGAGCCACCGATGAAACATCAAGTCGAATATGCTCTCGTTGACAAAACTCCTCCATGGTGCCTTTAGACAGATTGGTACCATTGTCAGTTATAATGCTGTGTGGGAAACCAAAGCGAAATATCACCTTTTTCATGAACTGAACCGCTGTGGCCGCGTCACAGTTGCTAACTGGCTCTGCCTCAACCCACTTTGTGAACTTGTCAACTGCCACCAAAAGATGGGTCTTCTTATCCTTGGACCTTTTAAAAGGCCCAACCATATCAAGCCCCCAGACCGTAAATGGCCAAGTAATTGGAATCATCCTCAGCTCCTGAGCCGGCACATGAGCCCGTCGCGAGAACCTCTGACAACCGTCACATCTACTGACCAAGTCCTCCGCATCAGCATGAGTCGTCAGCCAGTAAAAACCATGACGAAAAGCCTTGGCCACAAGGGATTTTGAGCCGGCATGATGGCCACAATCCCCTTGATGAATTTCACGTAAGATTTCTTGACCCTCCTCAGGGGAAACACAACGCTGGAAAGTTCCAGTAACACTGCGACGATGCAGCTCGCATTGATAATGACCATTGACTTAGACCGCCGGGTTATTTGTCTGGCCAGAGTTTCATCCTCAGGTAAATCTCCCCGGGTCATGTAAGCCAAGTATGGTACTGTCCAGTATGGGGTGATGTGAAGAGCCGCCACCAACTGTGCCTCCGGGTCAGGAACGTCCAAGTCCTCCTCTGTAGGCAACTTAACAGAAGGGTTATGTAAGATGTCCAAGAAAGTATTAGGCGGCACCGGCTTTCGCTGAGAGCCCAGCCAGCTTAATGCATCAGCCGCCTCGTTCTTCCTGCGATCGATGTGCTCTACTTGGTAACCCTGAAAGTGTCCAGCAATGGCATCAACTTCACGATGATAAGCCGCCATGAGAGGGTCCTTGGAGTCCCACTTGCCCGACACTTGTTGGGCCACTAAATCTGAGTCGCCAAAGCACCTTACCCGGCTTAAGCTCATCTCCTTAGCCATCCGCAGACCATGGAGCAAGGCCTCGTACTCAGCTGCATTGTTAGTACAGGGAAACATCAACCGCAGCACATAACAAAACTTGTCACCTCGAGGGGAAGCTAATACAACTCCAGCCCCCGAGCCCTCCAATTGCCTAGACCCGTCGAAGTGTATAGTCCAATATGTATTATCGGGTTTCTCTTCAGGCGCCTGCAGCTCTGTCCAATCGTTGATGAAATCCACCAATGCTTGAGATTTGACAGCAGTGCGCGGCACATATTTCAGACCATGAGGCCCAAGCTCTATAGCCCACTTAGCCACTCTCCCTGTAGCTTCTCTGTTTTGGATGATATCTCCTAGAGGAGCAGAACTAACCACAGTGATAGGGTGACCCTGGAAATAATGCTTAAGCTTCCGGCTTGCCATGAACACCCCGTAAACAAGCTTCTGCCAATGCGGATACCGTTGTTTGGACTCAATGAGCACTTCGCTGACATAGTACCGACCGCTGAACCGGATACTCCTTACCCTCTTCCTTGCGCTCCACCACCACAGCCACACTGACGGCTCGTGTGTTAGCGGCTACATACAGTAATAAGGGCTCCTTGTCAACCGGAGCAGCAAGAACTGGGGGCTCAGCCAGCTGTCTCTTCAACTCCTCAAAAGCAGCATTAGCAGCATCATTCTAGACAAAGTTGTCTGTTTTCTTCATCAGTTGGTACAGTGGCATGGCCTTTTCACCCAAACGGCTTATAAACCGGCTTAAAGCAGCTATCCGACCCGCCAGACGCTGGACGTTGTTTATACACGCCGGCTTAGCCAAAGAGGTGATTGCCTGTATCTTTTCTGGGTTAGCTTCAATGCCTCTGTTAGAAACCAGGAAACCCAAGAGCTTGCCTACGGGGACACCAAAAACACACTCGGCCGGGTTAAGCATCATCTTGTAAACCCGAAGATTATCAAAGGTTTCTCTAAGGTCATCGACCAGGGTCTCCTTCTCCCTGGACTTAACCACGATATCATCCACACAGGCATGAACATTGCGCCCAATCTGGTTATGAAGACAATTCTGTACACAATGCTGATAAGTCGCCTGTGCACTCTTGAGTCCAAAAGGCATAGACACATAACAGAAGGCTCCAAAGGGAGTGATGAACGCCGTCTTCTCCTGGTCCTTAACTGCCATTTTAATCTGATGGTATCTAGAATAGGCATCCAAAAAACTTAAGCTCTCACATCCCGCCATAGCATCAATAATCTGATCAATACGGGGGAGAGCAAAAGGATCAGCCGGACAAGCCTTGTTTAAGTCTGTGTAATCCACACACATCCGCCAGGTGCCGTTCTTCTTAAGCACGAGCACCGGGTTAGCTAACCACTCTGGATGAAAAACTTCAACGATAAACCCGGCCGCCAAGAGCCGGGCTACCTCCTCACCAATGGCTTTACGTCTCTCCTCATTAAACCGCCGAAGGAATTGCCTGACCGGCTTAAATTTTGGGTCAATATTGAGAGTGTGCTCAGCGAGTTCTCTAGGTACACCTGGCATGTCAGAAGGTTTCCATGCAAAAATGTCCCTATTCTCACGGATGAACTCGATGAGCGCGCCTTCCTATTTTGGATCCAGATTGGCACTGATGCTAAACTGCTGAGATGAGTCACCTGGAACGAAATCAACAAGTTTAGTCTCATCAGCTGACTTAAATTTCATTGCCGGCTCATGCTCCGTGGTCGGCTTTTTCAGAGATGTCATATCTGTTGGGTCAACATTGTCCTTGTAAAACTTCAACTCCTCTGTTGCACAAACAGATTCAGCGTAAGCCGCGTCACCTTCCTCACACTCCAAGGCTATCTTTCGGCTGCCGTGAACCGTAATGGTCCCATTGTGACCCGGCATCTTGAGCTGTAAATACACGTAACACGGCTGCGCCATAAACTTGGCGTAAGCCAGCCGCCCAAATAAAGCATGATACGGGCTTCTTATCTTAACCACCTCAAAGGTTAATTTCTCTGCCCTGTAGGTGTATTCATCTCCAAAAGCCACTTCCAGCTCAATCTTACCCATTGGATACGCCGACTTACCAGGCACCACGCCATGGAAAACAGTATTAGACTGGCTGAGATTCTTATCAATCAATCCCATACGACGGAAAGTCTCATAATAGAGGATGTTGATGCTGCTCCCTCCATCCATGAGCACTTTAGTGAATTTATATCCTCCCACCTGAGGGGCCACCACCAGGGCCAGGTGACCTTGATTATCAACCCGGGGAGGGTGATCTTCCCTACTCCACACAATAGGCTGCTCAGACCATCTTAAATAGCGTGGAACCGCCGGTTCAACAGCATTCACAGCCCTCTTATGAAGCTTCTGATCTCGCTTGCACAGACTGGTGGTAAACACATGATACTGTCCACCATTGAACTGCTTTGGATTGGTCTGATATCCCCTGCTGCTGTTGATGACCTTGGCCGGATTGCTGATTAAAGCCCCCTTGAACATTCTGAGGATTAGAATTTGTCACGACCGGTTTTTCAATAATATAATTATTGAGAGACCAATCCCTTTTACGGACCAGTAAGGAAGAATTCCTTCTCACTGGTAGACAATATCATGGTCACAGAAGAAAAATACCAGGAGTACTGAATATAATATAAAGTTGAGCGGAAACTGCCCAACAATTTATTACATGCATGCCGATAAAACAAGACGGCAGATAGGGTGGCATAACTACTAGCTCACGATAATAACGGTGGTGGAAATATCACCGCGAAGCGAGTGATATGACTCATGAAGACTACAGCTCTTCGAGCGTCGGAGTGAGGCTCGAGGAGACTTATAATGGGTGGCGGAAGCGTATATAATACAAGTGGCCAATATCCGGGATCGCGCAGGACTGACTGGGACTCCTCTAGGCGTCGGACGCGCTATCAAACTCTTCATCCAAGAGATCGCCTTCGTAAACATCTGGCCAAATCAACAAGCCAGGTGAGTACTATGAAAGTACTCGCAAGACAGTTCGGACATAAGATATAACAAATGTAAACATGAAGCATATAAACAAGTTAACCAGCGCGTTCAGACATAGAGATAGTAAATGCTGGGTGCCAAACGAGGGTCTGAATGTCTCCTCGAGAGGAAAACTGCAAGAATGGTAATACTGGTGCCAAACGAGTGTCTGAATGACTCCTAGAGAGGAAGCTGCAGAAATAATAATACTGGTGCCAAACGAGTGTCTGAATGACTCCTCGAGAGGAAGCTGTAGAAATAATAATACTGGTGCCAAACGAGTGTCTGAATGACTCCTCGAGAGGAAGCTGCAGAAATAATAATACTGGTGCCAAACGAGTGTCTTAATGACTCCTCGAGAGGAAACTGCAGAAATAATAATACTAGTGCCAAACGAGGGTCTGAATGACTCCTCGAGAGGAAACTGCAGAATAGTAATGCCACAGTCGGGCGTCGGGGCGACACCACATAAAGGGCTTATATTTAAAGTAAGAACAAACACATGCCACAGTCGGACGTCTGAGCGACGTCACATAAAGGGCTTATATTGTAGCTCAATAATGCAGTAGCTCGAGATCATAAATTATTACAAGTACGAGACAAATAAAAGGTTAGTCCATCCATAGTAATAATAATTTAACCGGGTTTACCACTTGAGCTTGTTCACCGGAGACAAGTTTTCCACGTGGATAGATATGGATATACTGATTACCCTACTTGATCATGGACACGATGACTTGGAAGAATTTGACTCTGCAGAGTTTGTACTTAACCACAGCCAACGGATTCCAGTAATCACGAGGACTAGTTCCGTTTACGGTGTTTTGGAAGAAACACGTCTAACCAGTACACACCCATTTCAATATTCCGAAGCCAGGGATCACCCTCGGCAATGTTCAAGAAAAACCTTGAGACGGGGAGGCTACAACCTCGCGTAGCATGGGATCAAATTTTTATACGCGCGCTCTAAGGGGGTGCCCCCCCTCTCGGTCCCAACCGGAAACACCCATGCCCCCTGACCGGATGACTGGCTTTAATCCTGGGCCAAGGTACCATCATCCCGGCCCCTCTGTTTGGTGTGTACACGGAAAGAGGTTACCAACATACTAAACCGCATCCTGGCAAATGAAACATGTGGCAGCACGGAGGGGAAAAGAACGATAACGTGACTCCGTCCACGTTAACGTCGGAATTCGTCGGATGACGCAAGGCTGGTATGCTACAACAGTACCACCTTGCTGCCCTTCATGTCACCACATGATTAGGCCATCTCTCATCAGAGATCATCGCAACTTAGGAACATGCGGGTAGTTGCCTCACAAGCAACGAGGTACTCACCGACACTCATATGTCACGCACAAACTTTCACGCAAATATGCTAAACACCTATCATATCAAAGGTTCAAACATGCTTGCCTGGTCCGGAGAAGTCGGAGTCTAGCTCGGCGAAGTTCGCGGCTCCGTCACCTCTTCCGGAACCTACGGCAATAACGAAAACGGGCACTAACGTGAAAAACCAACGCGTGCAGAGAAACTTCTCCAACAATTTTCCAACTAAATCCCATAAAAAACTAGACAAAATTTTAAGAAGGTCAGAAAAAGAATCACTCAAAAATTCGTTTTTATTAAAAAGTTATAAAGGTTTCTGTCCAGGGACCCATCTGTAATGAAACAGAAAAGTCCCAGGGTTTTAACTGAGAAAACAGAAAACGGTTCGATTGGAAATGTGCAAGCTCAAGAGGGGAAGCGTATTTGCCCGAAGGCGCCAACAGAAAACGTTTCGCGTGGGGAAACAGAAGAGAGGCTGACAGGGGGTCCCACATGTCAGGTTTAAAAAGCTTGCCGACGCCCGAAGACTGCGGTGGACGCCGGCGTCGAACCACGGCGAGTTAGGAGGATCGGAGGGTACCAAGAGCTTCAGCGTGTCCTTCCGCGTCGGTGGGTGGTGGACTCGACCGTCGAAGAGCACCACGTTGACGGCGACACTTTCTCCGGCGGACGGCGGCTCGGGTGGTGGTGGAGAACTCCGGTGGAGGGCTGCAAACTTCGAATTGAAGCGCGGGTCAGAAGGAGGGATGCATAGCGAAGCTACTGGCAAGAGATGGGAGGCAGAGGTGCACGCACGGGAGAGAATCGAGCTGGATCCCGTGGCGGGTCGCGGCGGCCGGAGTCGAGGAAGGAGACCTCCTCGGGGCTCTTCCAGTGCCTAGGCGTGCTCTAGGTGGAGTGCAGGGATGGTGTGGGTTCGAGTTGAAGCTCGGGGCCTCTATTTATAGGCGGATCGACGGGGTGACCGTGAACGGAGAATCTCCGGCGAGCAATTACGGCGATGCAGTGGATTGGCAGGAGGTTTGAGTGGCCAGGCAGCATCAGTGGAGGTTACTGGTGCCGTTCCCCCGCAAATCTCGGTTGGTCTTGGCGTAATGGCGCCGGTCCACGTTGGGGTGGCCGCACTGGCACGACGGCGGCAGAGAGCGTGCTCCGCGCCCTGCGGTTTACGACGAGAGTGGCAGCGCGTTCGGGGGAGTGGAAGGCCACGCGGCGAGCTCCGGAGGCTTGGGCAGCGCTGGGTATTCTGCCTGAAGAAAATCTCGTCCTCGAGATTTCTGTTGATCCTCAAATAGATATGGATATTCTGCCTGAAGAAAATCTTCCCTTTCCCATGTGGCTTCATCCTTAGTGTGGTTGCTCCACTGAACTCTGAAAAACTTTGTCGTTTTCTGACGGGTCCTCCGTTCAGACTCTTCAAAAATCTTTACTGGCCTCTCTCTGTAGGTGAGGTCTGGTTGCACATCAATGCTTTCATGGGGTACATGCTTCTCCGGGTTACTCACACATATTCTTAGTTGAGAGACGTGAAATACGTCATGGACGTCTGATAGCTCCTTGGGTAGATCTAGTTGGTAGGCTACCGTGCCTCTTCGTGCCTTTACACAAAATGGTCCAATAAATCTTGGGGCTAGCTTCCCCTTAATTTTGAACCGTTGTAGACCCCTCATAGGAGACACTCGAAGGTATACGGAATCACCGGGTTCAAAGCTGACCTCACGATGCTTTTGATCATAGTAGCTCTTTTGTCGGCTCTGCGCTGTCTTCAGTCTTTCCCTGATTTGCTTAACTTTCTCCTCGGCCTCTTTAAGCATGTCTGGGCCGAAGATACGGCTGTCACCTGTTTCTGACCAATTCAGAGGGGTACGACACCTCCGTCCGTACAATGCTTCAAAGGGTGCCATTTGCAAGCTGGCTTGGTAACTGTTGTTGTAAGCAAATTCGGCATACGGTAGACTCTCTTCCCAACTGGATCCATAGGTGAGCACACAGGCTCTTAGCATATCTTCTAGGATTTGGTTTACACGTTCCATTTGTCCATCAGTCTGAGGGTGGTACGCTGTACTGAAAGCTAGTTGCGTGCCCAGAGCTTGTTGTAGGTGATCCCAAAATTTGGAGACAAATTGTGTGCCTCGGTCGGATATTATAGTCTTTGGGACTCCATGCAAACAAACTATATGGGAGAGATAAAGTTTGGCCAGCCTTTGTGTGGAGTAGGTAGTCTTCACGGGAATGAAATGAGCAACCTTGGTTATTCGGTCTGTGATGACCCATATGGCGTCATTTCCGCGTTGTGATCGGGGTAATCCGACAATGAAGTCCATTCCTATTTCATCCCATTTCCACTCCGGTATCCTGTTTGGCTGGAGTAGCCCTGCTGGCTTCTGATGCTCGGCCTTGATGTGCTGACATGAATCGCAACAAGCAATAAATGTGGCTATATCTCTTTTCATACCGTGCCACCAAAATCTTTCCTGAATGTCCATGTACATTTTGGTTCCTCCAGGGTGGATAGAGTATGGAGCGGTGTGGCTTTCGGTTAAGATTTGTTGCTTGAGTTCCTCAATGTTAGGTACGCAAAGTCTGTCTCCGTACCATAATGTTCCTTCACTGTCTGTGATGAACTCTGAAGCCTTACCAAGGTCCATTTTCTTCTTTATGCCTTTGATGCTGGGATGTCCCTGTTGAGCCTTCTTAATTTGTTCCACCAGGGTGGGTTGTATCTCCAGATTTGATACGGTGCCCTCAGAGACTAACATCATATTGAGCCTAGCGAACTCTTGCTGAAACTCAGGCCTCAAGTTTTGCGGACCGTCATTGTCCGGGCTGGGGTTTCGACTAAGGGCATCGGCCACTACATTTGCTTTCCCTGGATGGTAGTGAATACGGACATCATAGTCCTTGACCAGTTCTAACCAGCGTCGTTGGCATAAATTTAGCTCCGGCTGTGTGAAAATATATTTGAGGCTCTTATGGTCTGTATATATTTCACAGCGATTTCCCAACAGAAAGTGCCTCCACTCCTTGAGTGCATGAATAACTGCTGCTAGCTCCAAGACATGTGTTGGGTAATTTTCCTCATGTTTTCGCAGCTGCCTGGAGGCATATGCGACAACTTTGCCATCCTGCATTAATACACATCCGAGACCTTTTCGGGACGCGTCACAATATACTTCAAAACTCTTGTGTATGTCTGGCACAGTTAAGACCGGTGCGGTTGTCAGCTTCTTCTTGAGCTCTTGGAAGCTTTTCTCGCATGCTTCCGTCCATACAAATTTCTTGTCTTTCTTGAGCAACTGTGTTATAGGTTTTGCCACAGTGGAGAATCCTTCAATAAATCTTCTGTAATATCCGGCCTAGGAAACTCCGCACATCTGTAACGTTGGCGGGCGGCTTCCATTCAAGTATGGCTTTGACTTTTTCTGGGTCTATGGCCACGCCTTCTTGGTTCAATATATGGCCTAAGAAACCAACTTGTGTTAGCCAAAATTCGCACTTGCTAAATTTGGCGTACAACTGATGTTTCCTTAATTCTCCCAAAACAATTCTGAGGTGCTCAGCATGCTCTTCGGGTGTCCTTGAGTAAACCAGAATATCGTCAATGAATACCACGACAAATTTGTCCATGAATTTCATCAACACTTTGTTCATGAGGTGGACGAAATAGGCGGGGGCGTTTGTTAGACCAAAAGGCATCACTGTGAACTCATATAATCCATTTCTGGAAGTGAATGCTGTCTTGGGGATATCTTCTGTCCGTACTTTCAATTGGTGATATCCCGATCTCAAATCAATCTTTGAGAACACCTTGGCTTGTGCGAGCTGGTCAAACAAATCATTTATCCGTGGCATCGGATATTTGTTTTTGATGGTGACCATATTGAGGGCTCGATAGTCTATACACAGTCTCAGTGTCCCATCTTTTTTCTTGGCGAACAACACTGGCGAACCCCAAGGTGAGGAGCTGGCCCGAATAAATCCTTTGTCCAATAATTCCTTTATCTGCTTCTTCAACTCCACCAATTCTGAGGGTGCCATTCTATAAGGCTTCTTATAGATGGGAGCGGTGCCAGGTGCTAGTTCGATGCTGAATTCTATCTCTCGGTCTGGTGGCATGCCTGGCAGTTCTTCAGGGAACACATCGGGAAACTCGCGTACCACTGGAACTTTTCTCAGTTCTGCAATGTCCATCTTGTTCAGTTTTGGTTGCTGTGATCGTGGCCTTTCTTGAGCTGTAACCCTTATCGTCTTGCCATGATGGTGGGTGAGAATCACGGTCCGATTGAAACAGTCAATGAATCCTTTGTTGGTGGTCAACCAGTCCATTCCTAAAATGACATCCAGTCCTTTACTCTCCAAGACGATGAGATTTGCTTGGAATTGTAGTCCTTCAAACTCAATGACCACTCCTTGGCAGTAACCCTGAGCGATTTGCTTATTTCCGGGGGACTTGACGATCATAGATTTTTCCAAGGGGAGTATCGGAAAACCATGTTGTAAAACAAAGCTCTTCGAAACGAACGAATGGGAAGCTCCAGAATCAAACAAAACCGTGGCAGGTACTGTGTTGACAGGGAACGTACCCAGCACAATGTCCGGGGCATTCTGCGCTTCTTCCCTGGTCACATGGTTCAGGTGACCCTTCTTGTGGTTGTTGTTGGGATTGAAATTGTTGCGCTTGGGGGCTGGATTGTTCCCACCATTGCTTGGCTTGGGGGCCGCGTTCCTTGGCTTTGGGTATTGTTTAGCATAGTGCCCTTCTTGACCACAAGCATAGCAGGTGACCCCTGGACGGTACGTGTACTCCTTGTCCCTGGCATGAAACTGTCCGACGGGCCTTGGATCAGTAGTCGTGGATCTCCTTGCTTCTGTCCTTGGAACCTCAGTCTTGCTTCGGTTGTTGCGAGCAAGAGTCGTCTTGTCCCTCTTTCGCTTACGGATATCTTCCAGACTACGGCGCTCATTCTCCAAGGTAATGGCCTTGTCCACCAGAGTCTTAAAATCCGGAAAGGTGTGTACAATCAGTTGGCATCTTAGTGCTGGTGCCAGGCCGTCCAGGAATTTCTCCATCTTTTTGTTTTCTGTCATATGCTCGTCGTAGGCATAACGAGACAGCTGGGTAAATTGACCATTGTATTCTGTCACTGACATGCCTCTCTGCTTCAGGTCATCAAACTCTCTCTTCTTGATTTTTATGATGCTCCTGGGGATGTGTGCCCCATGGAAGCCTTCCTTGAACTCTTCCCAGGTGATATTGTGTTCACTGGGATGCATGTGTAGGAAGTTTTCCCACCATGCTGCAGCTGCTCCAGTGAGGTAGTGTGGTGCATAAAGCACCTTCTCATGATCTGAACACTGAGCAATAATCAGTTTCCTTTCAATGTCACGAAGCCAATCATCGGCTTCCAGCGGCCTATCGGTGTGAGCAAACGTTGAAGGGCGAGTCTTCTGTAACTCAGATAACTTGGAATGGGGTTGATAGGGTTCGCGGTGGTTCCCCATATTGATGACATGATTCATCATCTCTTGGTGCTGTTGTTGGCTTTGCTCGAAGAGATGGCAGACTTGAGACAGGGCTGCTTCGCTGTCTTGTTGACTGGAGTGACCCTGAGTGAAATTGTTGCTAGTCTGTGTCCCATAAACCTCTTCTGGCTGATTGGGCATGGAGCGAGTCCACGGACGAGACATTTTTCCAGTCTGGGGTATTATTTTGTAAAACCCATGAGAAGAACTGTGTAGCACAAGGAAAAACTTGCAAAGGCAACAATTTAAAAGATCTCAAGGTTTTCAAGGAAAACATAAGCGGTTTTGCACGGAGAAGAACTGCTTAGCATATATCTTACATGCGAAAAGGAAACACATGATACAGCACTCAGGATGCACGTACACATTCCTGACATGTTATTTAGGCTAGCGTACTCCTCCGGAAGGCAGCAAACACACCCATACAAACTAGCGTACAGAGGGAACACATCATACAAGCAGACATAACGCGCGGCTACTCGGCGCTCTCAGTCGGAGATGGTGAAGATTTCCTTTCCCTTGCCGATGGCAAGACTCAGCGGTCCAGGAGAATCAACCTCCACCTCCTCTCTAGCTGGCTCCTGGCGCGAAACGCTGCGCTGCGGTGATGGTGCGGGAGCGACAGGTGGTAGGGCGGGTGCGGCAGGCGGTGTAGCTCTGACTGGAGTAGGAGCGATGACTCAGTCGAACTCCTCAGTGGTGGGCAGACGGCGTGCAGTGGCCAAAATGGCCGGTGCATACGAGGCTGAAGACGAGACGAAAGTCAGAGGTGGTGCCGTGTTGAGAAGCTCCTTCCTGCTGGCAGGACCGCCCCGGACTAAGTCCATGCGGGCAGCCACAAGATCGTCTACGAGGTTGTCGAAATACTCCTCCAGAGCCTTGAGATACTCAACAACCATCTCGATGGCTTCATCTCGCTCTCCCCGATGGCAGGCGAATGCATAGTGACTGGTGTATGGCACATGGCATGGGAGGTAGCGGTAGCGACGAGTCTTCATCGTAGGAAGGATGTCCGAAGACGAGCTATCGCCTCACGGGCAGCCATCTGCATGGCATGCCTCTCCGTAGGCATGGCCCTTCCCACAAAACAGAAGTGGCGAGCTGCAGAACGTCCTCCCTTGAATTGCACCACAGCTTGGTGCATAGACACGTCGTCGCTGAGCTTGTGTTGATAGAGCGTGAACTCCGGGCGGGCTGCTGGCCCGATCGCGAGCTTGGTAATGGAGACGAGGAGCTTGACAAACCCCTCGGGCACGTTCGTGAACACTCGATTCTCACAGCTGCTGCCAGCCATCTACAAAAGTAGGCAAAAATTCTGAGTAGTCATGTCATAAATTTATGATGACCAACAGAAAATAGCTACAATTGCAAAATGCTGAAAAAGCACAAAAGACGCTAAAAACCGATTAGCGATCGCACCTAGTGGCTTCCTACAGTCAGCCTCGCTCTGATACCAAGCTTGTCACGACCGGTTTTTCAATAATATAATTATTGAGAGACCAATCCCTTTTACGGACCAGTAAGGAAGAATTCCTTCTCACTGGTAGACAATATCATGGTCACAGAAGAAAAATACCAGGAGTACTGAATATAATATAAAGTTGAGCGGAAACTGCCCAACAATTTATTACATGCATGCCGATAAAACAAGACGGCGGATAGGGTGGCATAAGTACTAGCTCACGATAATAACGGTGGTGGAAATATCACCGCGAAGCGAGTGATATGACTCCTGAAGACTACAGCTCTTCGAGCGTCGGAGTGAGGCTCGAGGAGACTTATAACGGGTGGCGGAAGCGTATATAATACAAGTGACCAATATCCGGGATCGCGCAGGACTGACTGGGACTCCTCTAGGCGTCGGACGCGCTATCAAACTCTTCATCCAAGAGATCGCCTTCGTCAACATCTGGCCAAATCAACAAGCCAGGTGAGTACTATGAAAGTACTCGCAAGACAGTTCAGACATAAGATATAACAAATGTAAACATGAAGCATATAAACAAGTTAACCAGCGCGTTCAGACATAGAGATAATAAATGCTGGGTGCCAAACGAGGGTCTGAATGACTCCTCGAGAGGAAAACTGCAAGAATGGTAATACTGGTGCCAAACGAGTGTCTGAATGACTCCCCGAGAGCAAGCTGCAGAAAAAATAATACTGGTGCCAAACGAGTGTCTGAATGACTCCTCGAGAGGAAGCTGCAGAAATAATAATACTGGTGCCAAACGAGTGTCTGAATGACTCCTCGAGAGGAAACTGCAGAAATAATAATACTGGTGCCAAACGAGGGTCTGAATGACTCCTCGAGAGGAAACTGCAGAATAGTAATGCCACAGTCGGGCGTCGGGGCGACACCACATAAAGGGCTTATA